>NC_138183.1:250466579-251038452 GCF_964194105.1 Spermophilus citellus | reverse complement strand
TCCTGCTTCCTGCCAGGTGTATACAGTGCACCTATAGTGTCAACTTCTAAACTAGAGAAAGGATTAGACTAGTAACAAGTAGGCGTGTTTCGAAAACCTGACTCCAGTTCTGAAGCTGACTGCTATGAAGGACGTGGGTGCCTAAGCACAGGTTTACACCCCACCAGGGCCCTCACCTTCTCCTGGAGGGCCTCCCGCATCTCTTGGATGCCTGTGCGTTTGATGAAATCCGGCAGCTCAAAGGGGGGCTTCTCAATGCCCCGCTTGCCCTGCAAGTACTTGCGCTTAAAACACCAGTGACGTGGCACAGGCACTGAGTTTCGAGTGGCCTTGAGATGAACCAAGAGCTTGGGGTCCTGGGCTGTCACATCATGCATCTCCACAACATCAGGCCGAGCCACCAGCTGGAAAACACACAGCAACATGTCTCTAGAAAGTCCTATCTGATGTGAGGGCCATGTGGCTGCGACACCAGTCAACCCTTTGATAGCAAGGGTTGATCCAGCTCATCTGGCTGGCTACATTGGTGTCCCCTTCCTCCTTCTGAAGTTCATGATCTTGCCTGAGAGAGGAGGACCATTCTTGGGTCAAGGTATACGAGTAGCTGCTACGTGGCTAGAACCTCCAAACAAGACCTCTAGAAAGCACCAGCCCTTAGGCTTCCTTTTTCTTCCAAAGGACCAGATCCAAGTCACCCAAACTTTCCCACAGGGTGAAAGGCATGCCTCACATGGGTCTCCAGCCAGGATCCAGGGCCTGCTGGGTCATCTTAGGTCTCACCTGCTTGAGCTCAGCCACAGTGAAGCGATTCATTCGGCGCAACTTTTTCTTGGACAGCTTGGGGGCTTCTGGCTTCTTTTCCTATGACAGAACAATCCCTCTTTTGAGCAGGTGGGAATCCCCACTTTCATAAGCCATGAACAACCTGCAGAAGTTCACCAAGGTCCCAGAGAAGGCTAGATGCCCCCCCGCCCCAACTCCTGTTCCTGTTCCCCGCCAAGGAAGGATGGCCTGACCTGCTCATCATCGCTGCTGTCATCATCACTATCCTTATGCTCTTCCTCGAAGCCCTTCTTCTTGGGGGCTGTAGAGTTCTCCATTTTGTCAAGTTTCTCTGGCTCCTTCTCTTTCTCCTTCTTCACATCATCGGTGAGCTGAGGAGGCAGACATTGTGGAAACCCCACCTCTCAGAGCCAGCCCCATCCCATTCCAGAACCCTGCACTGAAACACCACCTCCTCAGCCCTGTCTCCAGCCTGTCCGACTGCCTCCCAACCCCGAGTGTGACGCTCTGTCTACCTTGAAGGCTTCAAAAATCCTCTTGAAGAAGATGAAGTTGGGCTCATAGATTTCGGGTTCTTCAGTAACATACTCAATCTCAACATCAGCAGCAGGGGAGTCAGAGCCTCGGGACCGGGCAGAGTCTTTCTCCCGATCCCCAGAGCTCTCCGAGGATGCTGCCCGCACACGCTGGGGCTTTTTCTTCTTCTTTCGGTTTCGACGTTTCCGATTTTTCTATCAAGACAAGAAAAACCAACTCAGTCAGAGAATCCAAGCACCTTACCAATCCCTACTCTAACAATAATTCAATGCTCAGTCTTTCCCCAACGAGGCAATCTCATAAAGCAGCTATAAAGAGGCCCTGGGGACAGAATCCCAAGTTCTGCCTCTCTCAAGCTGTGTACCTTTGGTAAATTACTGTACTTCTCAGAACCTCAGCCTTTTCAGTGTAAAATGTAGGCATGCACATATCTGAGAACTTAAAGGGATTTATGGGAATGAAATGAAAAATATCTGCAAGATGTTTAGAACAAGAATTGAGCCAGGCATGGTAGTACATGCCTATAATCCCAGTGGCTCAGGAGGCTGAGGCAGGAGGGCTACAAGTTCAAAGTCAGCCTTAGCAACTTAGTTAAGACCCTATCTCAAAATTTAAAAAAAAAAAAAAAAAAAATTAATGGAATGGGATGTGGCTTAGTGGCTAAGCATCCTGGGTTCAATTTCTGGTTAAAAAAAAAAGAACAAAAATTGACACAAAACATCAGAAGATACTATTTACTGAACACTTACAATTAGTTTACTTTGGTACCTGAGCCCCATCTCCTGACAATACTTCCAGACCAGCTCCATCATATACCTCTTTTTTGGATATGGACACCGTGTCCTCCTCAGTCTCTGATGCTGACTGGCCCAGGGATGAGCGAGTGTCTGTTTCCATTTCCTCTTCCTCTGTCAAGGAGAAAGGAGAAAATCAAGAAGGCTTGATTTTCTCCAGTGCCCCTGCCCTGCCCAGAGTACCTTCACTCTGCCAAGAGCCAGTAACTTTCTAAAGCCTCCTCAGGGAGGGGACAAAGAGGATACAGTCATAGCCTGCAGCTTCAGGACCCACCAATACACTCACCTTGCTGAGAGTTCATCTCTTCCTGGCGGCTCTCCTTCAGCTGCAGAATCTTTTCCAAAGCCTGAGGGATCTTGGGTCCCACTGAGGGATCATCCATCTGCCAGACAACCAGTCAAAGGGGCTGAATCACAGTGCTCTTCCTCCTCTGACTTTCACCACTTATACTACAAAGGCTACCAGCTGGGTGACATAATCAACAGACAGTGGGCAGGACCTCAAAACTCTGACCAGAAATGCCTTCCAGATCCCTCTGCCCTACGCTAAACATACTCTAACCAATGTGGCTTTCCCCTTCCACTAAGACCTTAAATCCACCCCTGCAATCTTCTCACAAAATCCTCTAAAATCCTAAAATAGTCTCCTTCCAAACCTCCATTCTACTGTCCCTAGGAAGGAATCATTAGTCTCACCTCTCTATTCTCATCTCCAGGGGGCGGTGGGGGACCACGAGGCCGGGGAACAGGAGCCCCCATGGGCAAAACAGTAGGGGTGGGACCCACTGGGCCAACTGGAGCAGCCACTGAAAGAAAGAAGAAAAGAAGTCCGATGTCAGAAGAGACAAAACACCTCTTTAAAAAATAACCTCCAGAGCTGGGGATGTGGCTCAGCAACAAGAGCACATACCTGGCATGTATGTGGCCCTGGGTTTGAGCCACAGCACACACATTAAAAAAAAAAACTACTTCTTTCACTGAAAGGGTGATGGTTACTCTTCAAGGCAGAGAGTGACAAGGCAGAGAGTGACAAGTGACAAGGGTGCTTTTGGAGTGTTAGGAATGTTTTAGTTCTTGGTCTAGGTATTGGTTGTTATGGGTGTATCAATTTTTTAAAATTCATTAAACTGTACATTTACTATATAAATATTTTTTAAATGTTATACATACAGTTGCCTCTTGGTATTCACAGGGAATTTGTTTCTGGAACCTTCACAAATACAAGGATGCTCAAGCCCTCCTAAAAAGTGGCATAGTATCTGTATGGCCTGTGCACATTTTTCCCACAAGCATCTTTCCATACACTTTAAATCACCTCTAGATTACTTGTAACACCTAATACAATGCAAATGCTATATAAATCACTGTTCTACAGTATGTCTTGGGAATAAAGATAAGAAAAAAAAACCTAAACATGTTCAGAAATAAAGTTTTTGTTTTTTGTTTTTGTGGTACTGGGGATTGAACCCAGGGCCCTCTGCCACTGAACTACATTCCCATCTCTTATTTTTTATTATGAGATAAGGTCTCATTAAGTTGCCTCAAATCTGCAATTCTTTTGCCTTAGCCACCCAAGTAGCTAGGATTACAGGTATGCACCACCACAGCAAATTATTTTAAAATATTTTCAATCCCTAGTTAGTTGAATGCTTTGATGCAGAAGCAGCAGGTATGGAGGGCCCACAGCACTTTAAAAAAAAAAACACTTGTGCATGCCTGTAATCCCAGCAGCTCAGGAGGCTGTGATAAGAGGATCACAAGTTCAAAGCCAGCCTCAGTAACAGCAAGGTGCTAAGCAACTCAGTGAGACCCTGTCTTTATATAAAATATAAAATAGTCCAGGCACAATGGCCCACACCTATAATCCCAGTGGCTCAGGAGGCTGAGGCAGGAGAATTGTGAGTTCAAAGCCAGCCTCAGCAATGACAAGGCACTAAGCAACTCAGTGAGACCCTATCTCTAAATAAAATTCAAAACAGGGCTGAGGAATGTGACTCAGAGGTCGAGTACCTTGAGCTCAATCCCCAGAACACCCTCAAAAAAAAAAAAGTCTTTTTTAGGGTCTGGAACTATACTTCAGTAGTAACAGGGCATGCTTAATATACACAAGGACTTAGATTAAATCACCAGCACCAGAGGAAAAAAAAAAAAAAGTTTTTTTGAACCTTTTAAATTACCTTCCTTGCTCTTCCTAGTCATTCCAGGTTCTTACCTCGAGGACCCAGAGGAGTGCGAACACCAATCTGACCCATGTCTTGTGGGGCCCGAGGGACTGGGGTGCCCATTTTAGCAATCTCCTGCTGTCGTTCTTGCTCCAGTAACACAGCTGCCTACAGGAGGAAAGCAGGAGTGCAGACCCATTTGAAAATGCCAAATGTAATGTTTTAGCCAGGTAATAGGCCTGAGAAGAACAAGGAGGAAACACCAGGTTCTGACATCCCCTCTATCCTTGCACTTCAAGACTAATGATCAAAACAGAAGCGCCCTCATATCAAAACAAACAATCCCTGAGAATAACACCAACGAAATCCCACGGAAATTTCTGGTTCCTAGAAGAGAATTTAGTGTTTAGCTAAATGCAGCCTTATATTTCTCAGTGAGAGTTTTCTTCTCCAAAAATTCTTTAGAAAGAACTATGAATTCTTTTTCTTCCTTTCTTCTTTAAGTACTAGGGACTGAACTCATGTGTGCTTTAGCACCAAGCTATATTCCCCAGCCCTTTTCACTTTTTGAGACAAGGTCTAAGTTAACTGAAGTTGGCCTTGAACTTCCCAAGGCTGGCCTCAAACTTGAAATCTTCTTGGCTTAGCTTCCTGAGTTGCTAGATCACAGACATGTATCACCACATCCAGCTGAATTCTTTCCTTAGAAAATTCTTACCCCTTAATGTTTGCCAAAGTCTGGGCAAAGCCAGTACTTCATGTGTATTTCCATACCTGCAGCTTTAAATCCTTATTTTCCAATACTACTGAGTATCCTAATGGGTAACAACTGACATAAGAACAAGGAGGAAACACCCAGGTTCTGACATCCCCTCTCTCCTTGCACTTCAAGCAGAATATTTTTTATATCATTCCCAAATTTATATGCATCACATTTAGTCTAAATCCCATACAAAGGACTAAATTAACCCAGAATCCTCTCCAAGGTACCTAAAATTATATCATATAAGACTGGTAGGAGTCAATAAACCTTTTGTGTAATAGGCCACTGAATTTTTAAATATTTTAGGCTTTTGGGCTATTATATGAACTATGTTTTCTCTTCTTGGTTTGAGGTTCTTTTCTTACAATTCTTTAAAAATATAAAAATAATTTTTAGCTCAAAGGTCACTCAAAAGCAGGTTCCAGGTTGGTTTGTCAACACCTAGACTATAGGAAAAATGGAATTCTTTGGGAGATACTGGAACACAGTTGGGGATGAGGTAGCCTCCACAGAAAATTTGAGTGATGCACCTCATTTTGGACACTAAACACTAAATGACAGCCTATAGACTGGACCATGAGGTCAAAGATTAGGGGGAGGGGTATTACCCGCTTCTGCTGCTCCAAGAGCTCATGTTCCTTCAATGAATGATCTCCCTGCTTAAAAAAGAAAACAAGCTCATACCAGCACCAAAACCCCCCAGGCCAATCTGCCACAACTTTTTGTTTCCTATGGTCCTCTTCCAGTCCTGGACCTATGTTCTAATCTTTGTCCCAGATAGTCCCAAAAGCCTTGGCCCCAGGATCCAGCTTTCTGAGGCTCCACTCCCCGTTCAGGGACCTAATGAAGCCAACACACAGGCTTCCACCTGCCCTACCTGCTTGGCACGCTCCTCTTGCTGCATCAGCAATGCTGCCTGCTGCTGTGCCAGCTTCAGCCTTTCTTCTTCTGATAGTGCCACAGGCTCACCCACACGGAGAGGAGGCGGGGGCCCCAAATTTGGTGGATGAGCCATAGGAAAGCCAAGGCCGAGGCCTGGTGGAGGTGGTGGGGGTGGTGGAGGGGGCTGCAGAGGAGGAAGTCCCATGGGCGGTGGTGGCATGGGAATCCCAGAGAGCTGTGGAGAAAATAAGACCATAAACTAGGAAGCATTTAACTATTCATGCTGCAAACATTTGTTGGGATCTACTGTAAGGTCAGGCACCAGTGATCAAAAGGAGGCTGATTAAAAACAGATGAACAAGGCTTTATTGAGAATCACTCCTGGGGGGGTGATCCTCCAGTCCAACAGAGCAGGTCTAGGAGAATCGCATCCAGGCTCAGCCCCACTGAAATTTTATTGGGCTTAGGGCAGGAAGAGAGGGCTTGGGACAGGAAAGGGAGGTTTTTAGACTCCCTTGTCCTCCTGGGGATCTTGCTGAGAATCATGTCCTTGCAGAATTGGTCAGGAGACCCCGCTGATTGACAGGTGGTTATAAGGCACCACCACTGCTTGTCTGTCACCTGATTGGTTCTTTCGCCTGCACGGGTTGTCTAGTGCTTTGTTCCCTTAGCACCTCAAACCAACCTAACATCTACCATAAGCCAGGTGCTGGGATTCAAATTCTAGTAACATATTATTCCATAAAAGAATGCTCCACAGCAATATCATGAGAAGAGAACCAAAGAAAACTATCAACTCTTTTCTCAAAAAAATATCATGAATTCAGATTCTGCATTTAATTTCAGAAGGTTCAAGGATGCCTCTAAAAACCAACTAGGAACTTCTTACTCCACACATAGAGATCAATGGATCCCAGGTGAGAACCACTGCTTTGGAGGAGAAGCAAATCCTGGATGCGAAGAGATATGGACTTAAATAAATAGAAACCAGTGCATCGTGGCATCACAAACCCCAATGGTTTACTAAAGCAAAGAGTATATAATCAAATCAAGAAATCATCCCTCAAAGTTTCATTGAATAACATGGAAGTTATCCCTGGGGGAGCTAAAAAGGTGACTGCTTCTGTATGGGGGAGAATCAAATCAGGCTTATAAGCATTCAAGTTGAATTTTTTTTTTAATATTTTTTTTTAGTTGTAGGTGGACACAACACCTTTATTTTATTTATTTTTATGTGGTACTGAGGATTGAACCCAGTGCCTTACATGGGCTAAGCAAGCAGTCTACCACTGAGCCACAACCCTAGCCCCTCAAGTTGAATTCTGTTTTTGTTTTGGATATCAGGGATTGAATTCAGGGGCACTTGACCACTGAGCCACATCCCCAGCCCTATTTTGTATTTTACTTAGAGACAGGGTCTCACTGAGTTGCTAAGCACCTCGCTGTTGCTCAGGCTGGCTTTGAACTCATTCTTCTGCTTCAGCCTCCCCAGCCGCTGGGACTACAGCACCCAGCTCTAGTTGAATTCTGAATGACGAATTTGAAGGAGCAGGTACTAGGGAAGGAGGCAAATATCAGCACCAAAAAGGGAAACAGAGCTCCCAATTTTGTCATCTCAGGACCTCCTTACCCAATCTGCTAGTTGCATCCCCACTATATTGCATGAGAGAAGGAGCTACTCTGAGCAAAAAGGATCCCATTCAAGTGAAACAATATCCTTACCTGTGCTGACATGGGAGGGGGAGCAGCTTTGTCCCCATCCTCCCCTCGCAAAACCGGTCGATTCAGCACAATGCCAGTCTGCAAAACAGAAAGGAAGGCTCTAAATCAACGCAAGAGGAGCTGTTACACTAGATAACATTCTCTCCCTGTCAGTCAACAAAATTTACCCAACGCGTGTCCGCCAGATTTGGTGCAGGGAATTGGTAAGAACCAATGCAGATAGAAGCGATTACAACAAAGCAGGCAAAGGCAAGCTCTGCCAAAGGTCAAGCCCCTGCTCGCTGTGCCCAAGTACATAACGAATGAAGACCCAGAGCGGAGGAGTCTTGAAGGCCTCAACCTACCCTGAAGTCCCGCCTCTAACACTTACCTGCCGGGTGTAAGTCTGTAGCCGCTCCACCAGCTCCTCGCGACTCCCTGCAGGGCAAAGCACAGGATCAGTGGGGTAGGCCTGGCCCCCGCAGGCCCCCAGCTGCCCGCCTCAGCCCCACGTCCCGGGTCTCCCGGGTAACGGGCTAACCCGCTTCCCCGCAGGCCCACAAAGCCCCCTTCAGACCTCCCCACGCTTCTTACCCTGGATCGGAGCTCCGATCTCTGCCAACTTGGCCTGAAGCTCCTGGGCAGCCCAAGCACCATAGTGCCCTGGAGGTGGTGGCGGCGGCAGCTGTAATTCCCCTTTGGGGGGTTCGGAATGCTCGGCCGCCATCTTAGCCACAGGAAGCCGCGCGACCGACCCGGAAGTTCGGGCCAGCCTCGGGTCCTACTTCCCGGGACTTCCGGCAGCGACGTACGCCACGTCCCCTCCGTGGTTGGAAGACAGCTAGGGTTGAGGCCCACCCCCTGCCGTCCGCCGGGAGACGTGTTTCGCCACGCCCGGGCCATGGGCGGCCCCTTCCCGAAATTTTCTGGGAGTTGTGGTCCGCGGGTCGCTGCCTCCGGGTCCAGCGCCTGCAGAGCCAACCTAAGGTCCGGAACTCCCGCGTGGGGCGGCAGGGAGTGCTGGTCCTGGCCCAGGGCGTGCTTTCCGCAGTTTTGCCTGCCCCAGCGTGGTCAGTCTTCCGGCCCCAGCGTGAGAGGTCTGGGCTTTTACTTCCCCAGGGCGTCCCGAGACACTTTCCCCTGCGGGCGCCAGCGGCAGATTAGAGCCGATGCCTGTGATAAAACAGTGTCTAACTGTCTGCCCGCCCACCCCTGGCGCAGGCACGGATGAATGGGCTGAAAGGGGATCGGAGCCGGGAGAGAAGCGGGCCTGCGGGGGCTGAGCTCCCACGAAAAGCGACACTAAAACCCCCTTTTTTTTTCCACCTTTCGAGCAGCCTCGAACGTCTTCTCTGCCAAGCCTTCTTCCCGCTGTACGTTCCTTTTTTGGAGCTCCCATAATACATTTCAGTTTTCCACCATTCGTTGTGGAGATTTTTCGTTTGGTTGGTTTAGTTTGGCACTGGAGACTGAACCGAGGGTGCTTTGGGTACTAGGAATTGAACCGAGGGACGGCACTTTTACCACCGGGCTACATCTCCAGCTCTTTCTTTGAGATAAGGTCTCGCTAAATTGCTGAGGCAGGCCTCGAACTTTCAGTTTTCCTGTCTCAGATTACAAGTGGGTGCCACCACGCCTGACCCACCATTTGTTTTTAAATCTTTCTTGTGCTCTTTTCCCCTACCTCACCCCAAAAAAACATAATCGGGGACTTGATCTTTTTCTGTCTTGCAATATCTGGTATACGAAAGGCACTTAATAAATTATTACTGGCGTACATACATTTTTTTTCTCGAAGAAAAAACAATTATATATTTGTTTACTTGAAAATAAACTCAGGACTTCAGCTGGTGACCCTGTGCCTTCCATAAGTGACCCTTGCCTGCCCAATTTCCACCTTTCCTTGTCCTGTCCTGTCAACATTTTTCTCCCAACCTCTGTCACCTAGCTTTGCCCTCTCAGTGACAGCAGGTTTGAGTTTGTGTGTGTGAATTAAGTAAAGAAGAGGAAAAAAGCAAAATTTTCCCTACATACACCCTTTAGATCTTTTCTCTACCTGAAAACAGGCCCAGTCACTGACCTCCATGTTGCCCCTCTTTTTTACTTTTTTTTTTTCCTTCTGAGTTCTCCTGAGTTGTTCTGTCCTGCTTACCTTGGATTTCAGGAGCAACAGGTCTGATCAATAAACATCTTCATGACAAGGGACTAAAACTATTCACAAGCAACAGAGAGCTCTCAGACAGGTCACCCCATGGTGAGATCCCTGTCCAACCAGGAGCAATTACCCAACGCAAAAGCAAGAGCAGTCATGATGGAAACTTGTTCCCTTCATCCCTTATAGCTTTGCAGAACCAGTCCTGAGATAATGATCAACTAGACCAAGATTACCTGCTTTGCCAACTATGCAGATCCCCCAGCAGTGCAACCCCCCCTATGCTTGCCTTTGTTCCCCTTTTTTAAAAAGCCTAAAAAATTCCTGTAGCCCCCGCTGACAGATATTACGTCTCTGGGCCTTTTTCTGTCCTTCCTACTGCCGCCACACTGATTAAAGCTCCTTTCCTGCCTTTACCCCTGTTCATGTCTTTTGTTGGCATTTTGGGATGGGTGGCTGAATCTAGTTGTCTGGAGTCCTGGAGCCCTAAAATTCTGCTAACATAGCTCCATTTCATCATTTGCCCCCAAAAGAAAAGTAAGGGAAGAAAGGGAAAAAGAATATAGCAACAGATGCAGAGAAGGCAAGGTTTGAGAGACAGAAGAAAGGACTGGGCTAGGAAAAGTTGGTTCTTGTCTTATCCCTGAATGGGAAATTATCTTTACTCTTACCCAAACCTTCACTCTTCCCTCTTGCCTCACTATAACTACCCTAGGCTCCTGCTGCCACTCCCAGAGGAGAAGAAAAACCCAGAAAGGATAGCACAGAAGAACAGTGGTAGCCTTCCCTTCAGATTATCAGTTATTGAGGTGGAACATTCCTTGTCCAAAGCTCTTTCTGCTCCCTGTAACCGGAGCACACAACAAAGGTCATCTAAGGCTGAAGGCCCCAGGAGAAGGAATATGCTTGGGGGGCAGGGAGACGGGGGTCTCTAAGGTAGGATATCTAAGAGCTGATGGATGAAAAGTTAAAGCAGCTAGAGCAGAAAGGGATACACCAAGTGGGGCCTCATTTTATTACAATAGTACTGGCATGTAGACAGGGTAGCAGTATCCCCCAAAATTGTGCAGAAGATTGAGGGTCAGAAAGAAACTGATGTGTCCAAGGACCAAAAAGGGCAACGCACAGTTCTCCTGACTCCAAGAGTCCCCATTCTCTTCTTTTCCTCAACAAGGATTCTTACATGACACCTACCTATTGCTTGAGTGCACTGGAAGTTATCCAGACCCTTCTGATTCCAGCTTTGGGTGGCTGCTCCTGCTCCAGGATCCTTGCCCAGAACATAGGGGAAAATGAGGTTTATGCCAGTCATAAAACCAAGTTGGGGTCTGATATGGCCATGGGAGATGCTTCTGCCCAGGTTGCACAAGTAGGAGCTAAAAACAGGAGTCCCCAAGGAGCCTTCACATGTAGAGCAGCTCCAAGAACAGCTCCCCATTTTAGAACTGGAAACAAAGGGGCTTGAGGAGCTGTTTCTTAATTCTGAGACATAATAGAAGAACCAGATTGAGCTAGGGCTCTTGTATTCCTGTTGTAAGGTGCCTGGGTACAGGTCCCAGTCTGAATAAAAACCGTGGTCAGGAGTGAAAGGGTGAGTAGACTGGATGCTTCAGCTGGTTGGAAAACAGGCTGGAAGGGAAAAGGAGAGGGCATGGGGACCAGATAGGAACTGTTTTCTCTACTAGAGGTGGAAAGAGGAGGGAGAAGGAGGGAATGAGCTGGTGGGTGCTTATGAGTGTACCTGCTCTCTAAGCCACACAGGAGATGTGGGCCTGCTATAGTTCCCCAGCCCAAGGTTGACCAGTGGTTCCCAGGAATGCCAGAGTATACAGACACCTTCTTAGCCTCAGTTTACCCTTCTGGTGAGTGAGAAAAGCAAGCTGAACACGTTTGTATCCAGCTCTGCATGGTTGTCAGTGAAAGATGCCCGGATCCAAAGATGCCACCCGGAGAGTGTGTTCGCCGGCATCTGGCCAGCCAGGGATCCCCCTCCCCTTCCCGCTCCTTCTTCTCTCCCCCTCCTCCGAGCCGCCCGGCCCCCGCCCCCGCCCCCGCCCCGCCTCCGGTGTGAGATGGGGGCGGGCGGCAAGCAGAGCCGAGAGGAGCTGAGCCGCGGACGCCGCCACCTGATCCCATCTAGTTGCTACGAGGCAAGCGACCGGCACTCTGCGCTCAGGGCCCCCGGCGCCCTGGGATCGTGCAGATTTCAGGACAAGAGGCCGGTGCGAACAGGGCCAACCCTGACCTGGGTCGGAGGCCCAGGCAACCTGCGCAGCGTGAGTACTGCAGTGGCCGATCTGGGGCTAGGGGCGACCAAGGGAGTGGACCGCAGGGGATGGGGAAGAAGGGGAGGCGGGAGAGTGTCCTGGGGGCCTAGTGCCCCGGGAAGCATAAGGAGGAGCCTGCTCTACCCTCACTCTACCCGGGTGGGAAGGCGAATCTGGCCCAGATGTCCGGATCTCAGGGAGAGGTTGGGATGAAATTGAGGAATGGGAGGGGGGTGGGGGTAGGTAGTGATGGAGAAAGAAGGATGAAGGGAATTCAGAGGCAGGGATGCAGCGGGGGTGGATGACAGGGAGAGGGGGTTGGGGGGACCTGGTGCAGGCTGGAGGAAGAGAGGAAAAGGACAGAGGTGGAAAGATATTCTATCTCCTGGGCCACAATGTGCTGCCCCTCCGCTGCCCTTTCCCCTTCCTCTCTGGGGCCTTGGGTCACTTTCCCTCCTGACTGGGCTGAACCGTCCCCCAAGTCAGGATGGAGTTGTTTCCAGGTCTTTGGGAGGTCAGATCCAAATGGTCCAGTGCAGAGCACCCCTTCCTCTAAATGTATCAGTATCAACCCTGGAGCTTGGAGGGGACAGAGCAGAAAGGGCTCATTTGGAAGTGGGTGGGTATCCAGGCCAGTTTTCAAAGCTCTGGCAGGCTATACCATTTCTTCTTTGGTTCTCTGGAGAAAAGAAAGCAATTTGCAAAACTGGGCAGCAGCCTGAGGTAGATTGTTCTGACTAAAATTAGCACTGATATTCTGATGAGGTTGGCACCCTGACCTGCCTGGGATGGTGGAGGGAACCTCTCTCTCTCTCCATAAAGAAGACACCCAGGAGACTGGGGAGTCATTTGAAGCATTTGTGAGCAGGAGCCAAGGCCACTCACTGCTCTAAAGACTGGTCCAGCAGCACCACCATCCACTTGCACCCACCAGCCTCAACACCAGAAGGAAACCCAATGCAAGTGGCCCCCTGAGGCTCCCACTGCCCTGAACCATCTCCAAAAGTGGCATCTTGCAGTGAACAGGCAGAGCCAAGGCAGGCCTCCTCCAATGTCTAAGTGGCACCCTCTCTCAGGACCTGGAATGTTTTGCCTGGCCAAGTGCCCACCCAGAGACAGGGTTCCTGCTTTCAAATACCTGAAGGTCTGTCACCGAGAAAAATGTGCCACGCGCTCTGGGAGGGCAGCACAAATCACAGCACAGCATAGGAGGGGGAGGGGCAAACTGAGGAAGATATTGGTGCCAGGATGATCCCACTGTCCCAGGAAGAACTCTGGAACTGTGGGTTGGGGGTGGGTGCTCAGGAACAGATCAGGCTGTATCTGGAGGTGATGAGCTGTCATTGACAGAAGCCAAACAGATCCTGGCACCCATCATTGGGGGCTGGTGTCCAGGGAATTCCTGCACTGATGATGTCCCATCCCCAAGAAGGCCTCAAACTGGGGTCTGGCTGGTTCCCCAGAGTTTAGATGTTGGGAGTATGGGAAGGCACGGGGTAGAGTGGAGGGGACACCAGGTACCCCTGTCATCCTTTCTGTATAGCCAGGGAAAGGCCTGCTATAGTTCCCCATAGACTTGACCTCCTTGGCAGGCCTAGACTCCCTTGAGAAATAAGAGTGGTTTCAGTGAGTTTAGCAGAGGTAGAAATAGACTTACACCCTCCATTTTACTCCTTCAGAAACCCCCATTTGGTCACCAAGTCCTCTAAGCAGGGATGTAACATTGAGAAGGTGTGGACCAGGGAGAGGGCCAAGAGCTCAGGCTTCCTCCTGCAGGCTTCCCCACCCAGCTGAGCCAGCCCTCCTCTGCCCCAGCAATTCCTGAAAAGTGAAAGGCGGCCTTGGGTTGCCTCTGCTGTGCCCTTGGTTGTCCTTTGTAGCTAGACCTTTCACCCCCTCAGCTCCAGGCAGATTAGTCTGTCGACAGGCTGGTGGAAGAAAGCAGGTGTTGGGGCCTGGAGAGAAGAGGAAGCGTAACCAGGACATCTTTTCACCCAAACAGGTTTAAATCTAATCCAGGATTAATGGGGGCCAGGGAGATTGGAAGCCAAGCCCAGGAACCTGGAGGTTGGTGGTAATCAAAAGGGTTTTCTCATTACCTCACCCCTCCTGGGACCCAGGTGTCCTAGATCCACACACATGCACATGCCCATAAGGCTTCAGGCTGCCCCTCCCTTTTGGAGAGGGGTGTGTGTTGAAGCTGAACCTGAACCTGAACCTGGACACAGGCCTGTGGGGTGAGACTGAGACCCACCCTAGCCTGGGGTCAGGCATAGCTGCTGAAGCTGACTTTCCACCTGAGCTGCCAAGGGCTGCGCTGCCCTTGAGCCAAGGCATTTGGGTGGGGAAAGTAGACTGGCCAGAAATCAGGCCTTTTTCCTGCCTCCCACTCCTGAACCTCACCTGGGATGGAGGTTCACCTCCTGCTAGAGATTCTCAGCAAAGGGACAAGGAGGGGCCGCTTCTATGCTCCCCATGCCCCTCTCCTCTCCCAGGCTGCCACCCTATCCCCTTTGCTGGGCACCTCCACTGCAGTCAGCTGATAGGGCCGCCTGGGTTTCAGGTGTCTGGGGATGGAATCCAAATAGGGTTCCAGGATCCAAGTCCCACTTTCCCTCGTCGATTTATTGGTCCTGAGCCATCAGGGCAGGAGCCTAGCCAGGAGGGCTCAGGGTCAGAAGTATGCAAAAATGCCAGAACCAGGGCAGGGATGGAAAAATCAGTTTTTATGGAAACAACACACTATAGTGTCTAAGGGCATATACTTTGGAGCCAGAAAGAGTAAGGTTAGCATCCCAGTTCTGCTGTTACCAGCTATGTGCTCACACACGAGTGACATTACCTCTCAGAACCTCACTTTTTTCATCCTTAAAGTGGGAATAATACTTACATTAGCACTGTAGTGAGGATTAAATGAGAGTCTGTAATGGAGAGTGCAGAGAGTAAGCCTGCAGTACTGATCTGAGACTTAAGGAGGTGGAGATCAGTAGCTTAGTCTTTGGGGAGGTCACACACACCCCTCAGCTGAAGTAATCAAACTAGGAGTCCTGGAGAAGGGCAAAACTCAAGCTGAGACTTCTGTGTTCTGATCCAAATGTTGTAGAGACAGACAAATGGCCATGAGACAAAGAAAAGTTAGGGACAGGTGGAGAGGGAGAGACAAGGGGTAAGAAGTGGCTATAGGCTGAAGAGCTGACCACACACCAGACCCTGTAATTCCACCCAAGACTAGGTTATCTCCAACAGTAAGGAGGTCGGGTCTTGTTAACAGGAGGTAGGAATTTGATCTGCCTTGGCCTTGCTGCTCACCCCACTCACTGGAGCTCTCTTTTGCAGCAGTCCTGCTAGGGCCTGGAGCCCATCTCCTCTGCCCACTGCAAACCTGTCTGCCTCCTTCTCCTGCCAGGCTTCTTGGGAACACTGGCTCTACTACCAGAGCCTCATGAGCCCCCATGAATGCCAGTGAAGGGAGACCTGGCTAATGAGGCCCTAGCTGGTCAAGGGCTGGGGACTCCACCATGCCATCCATCTTGCAGCGCCTGCAGCAGGCCACCAAGACGATGAGCCGCAGGAAAATCCTGCTGCTGGTACTGGGGTGCAGCACTGTAAGCCTTCTCATCCACCAGGGGGCGCAGCTCAGCTGGTAAGTGGGTGGGCCCCCAAAGGAGGCAAGTTCCCTCAGAGCCACATGGGTTCACACTAAGAAGGGGTTTATCAGGGATGGTGGTGCTGGCCAGTAATGCCAGCTATACTGAGTTAGGATTGCAAGTTCAAGGCCACCCTTGGCAACTTGGCAATACCCTGTGTCAAAAATAAAAGAACTGGGGTTCCCCTTCCCATTCTTCTACCTAACAGAAGAGTCCTTCTGTTAATCTTTACTCCTTTAGTCTGAAAGTGCTTTCCATACATGTCCTCTACATCCACAACTGGCCTTCACTAAAGGACTGAGTTACCTGTTCAAAGTCACAGAGTCAGTCAGAGTTAGCTAGGATATGAATTCAGCCCAAACCCTGTGGGCACAGCATGATAGCTGAGTGCTGCCCCAGTGGACAGCACATAACTTCTCATTACTTCTCTTGTTCTGGGCAAAGCCATTCACTTCTCTGAGCCTCAGTTTCCTCACTTATAAAGCGGGAGTGATGGTATGTACAACCCACTAGTCGCCCTGATACAAGGTACCATGTGCTGACTGATGGGAATCCTGCCCCTGCTCCTGACTTCCTGTGAACTCAACAATTCCCTGTACCTCTCTGAACCTCAGTTTCCCATTTTCTACGTGGCCTGCCCCTGAGAATGGTATGAACAGTGTGAACCAAATGATTTGCTAGTCTTATGTGTGTGTAGCCGTTATCCTGAACCAAAGCAGCTACAGATAGGAAATCTCCATGGTGTTCTGTAAGCTGCTTCACACTGCCCTCGTTACGTGATCTTAGGATGGCAGAGAAAAAAAACAGGTGAGTGAATCAAAACCTGCAGGACTTTATAGGTCACTAGTCATCCCAAACACCCTGGTTTCAGGAAGGAGGAACAGAAATGAACACTTCATGAAGGGTTGGAGTATCATCTGTTTTGTAGACTGTTGCATTTCTTGAGCATAGAAGAGTGTCTGGCACACAGTAGATGCTCAAAAAAACAAAACAACAACAACAACAACAACAACAAAAAAAAACGCTGAATGTATGACTAAGGCTCCAGAGATCTTAACAGAACCTATAACAAATGGCTTGCTACAAAGCCTGGTGTCCCCCACCTAAAAAGTGAGGAATCAGTTAAAGAGTAAAATGAGAAAGAAGATAGTAAGAGGATTTAGTGATTGTCCCCAGATTCTCCTCTGGTCCTCAGTTTCTACATCTGTAAGTGGGATTCCTCAAGGATCCTGAAGGGCATTTGTCCCTTCCATTATCTATTTTTTGGAAACATTTTTTATAGTAAATGGACACAATACCTTTGTTTTATTTATTTATTTATTTTTATATTTGTTTTTTAGTTGGACACAATATCTTTATTTATTTATTTTTATTTGCTCATGAGGATCGAATCCTGGGCCTTGCATGTGCTAGGCAAACGTTCTAAGGCTGAGCCACAACCCCAGCCCCCCCTTTGTTTTATTTTTATGTGGTGCTGAGGGTCGAACCCAGTGCCTCACACCTGTGATGTGAGCACTCTACCAACTGAGCTATAACCCCAGCCCCCATTATCTATTTTTGAATAAACAAATTACCTTGAAACTTAGCAGCTGAAAACAACATTTATTCTCTCCATTTCTGTGGGTCAGGAATCCAGGTGTAGCTTACTGGGTACCTCTGGTTCAGGTCTTCCATGAATGTGCAATCAAGGCGTTAGCCAGGGCTGCTCCTCATCTGAAGGTCTGACTGGAAGAGATCCCCTTCCAAGCTCACTCAAGTGGTTTGGCAGACTTCAGTTCTTCAAGCAGTCTGTTGCCACGCGTTACCTCCCTATAGGGCTGCACACAATGTAGTAGCTTGCTTCCCCCAACATGAGTTATCCTAGAGAGAGTGGGAGGGGAAAAAAGAAAACACCACCAAGATGGAAGCCATAGCCTTTCTCTGATATAATCTCAGAGATGACATCCCATAGTTTCTGCCCTATTCTATTCGTTATGTGCATCGATGAGCCCAGTCACCCCAAGAGGAGAATACAGAAGGGTGTGGTTTTCAGGAGGACAGCAGGGATCGTAGGGCCCAGCTTAAAGGCACCCCTGCCCCTACTGCTCCAGGGGTAAAGCCTAGGCAGCGCCCCTGGACAGCACATCCGGGCAAGCCCTCCTCTCACATATGCCCGGGCCCTGCAGGTACCCTAAGCTATTCCCTCTGAGCTGCCCACCCCTGCGGGAGTCGCCACCGCGCCCCAAGCATATGACAGTGGCCTTCCTGAAGACGCACAAAACGGCGGGCACCACAGTGCAGAACATCCTTTTCCGCTTCGCCGAGCGCCACAACCTGACCGTGGCCCTGCCGCACCCGAGCTGCGAGCACCAGTTCTGTTACCCGCGCAACTTCTCGGCGCACTTCGTGCATCCGGCCACGCGGCCGCCACACGTGCTGGCCAGCCACCTGCGCTTCGACCGCGCGGAGCTGGAGCGCCTCATGCCGCCCGGCACAGTCTACGTCACCATCCTGCGCGAGCCGGCTGCCATGTTCGAGTCGCTCTTCAGCTACTACAACCAGTACTGCCCGGCCTTCCGGCGCGTGCCCAACGCGTCGCTCGAGGCCTTCCTGCGCACGCCCGAGGCCTACTACCGCGCAGGCGAGCACTTCGCCATGTTCGCGCACAACACGCTGGCCTACGACCTGGGCGGTGACAACGAGCGCAGCCCGCGCGACGACGCCGCCTACCTGGCGGGCCTGATCCGCCAGGTGGAGGAGGTCTTCTCGCTCGTCATGATCGCCGAGTACTTCGACGAGTCGCTCGTGCTGCTGCGGCGCCTGCTGGCCTGGGACCTGGACGACGTGCTCTATGCCAAGCTCAACGCACGCGCTGCCAGCTCGCGCTTGGCTGCCATCCCTGAAGCGCTGGCGCGCGCCGCGCGCGCCTGGAACGCCCTCGACGCCAGCCTCTACGACCACTTCAATGCCACCTTCTGGCGCCGCGTGGCACACGCCGGCCGCGCATGCGTGGAGCGCGAAGCGCGCGAGCTGCGCGAGGCCCGGCAGCGTCTGCTGCGCCGTTGCTTCGGCGATGATCCGGTGCTGCGCCCAGCGGCGCAGATCCGCACCAAGCAGCTGCAGCCATGGCAGCCCAGCCGCAAGGTGGACATCATGGGCTATGACCTGCCTGGCGGCGGGGCGGGCCCAGCCACCGAGGCCTGCCTCAAGCTGGCCATGCCGGAGGTGCAGTACTCAAACTACCTGCTGCGCAAGCAGAAGCGCCGTGGTGGTGCTCGGGCCCGGCCCGAACCCGTCCTGGACAATCCCCCACCCAGACCCATTCGAGCCATCCCTCGAAGTCCCCAGGGCTCCTGAGCTGTGAGCTGACTCCCAGAGCCTGCATCCTGCCCTGCCCTCCCAGGAGGAGGCTGCCTCCAGGTCCTGCCCCATCAGGGCCCTTTCTTTCCCAGGGGCTTGAGCCTCACACCGAACTGAGGGTGCATCTCCCCATCTGAGCCGACCTCCTCGATGTTGGCTGAGCCCCACCTTTGAGGATGGCACTTTTAGGCTTGATGGAGCCCTGGGCCACCCTCTTCTTCCCAGCTGGTTGGTGACTTTAACAAGAGGTGTAAGGTCCGTCCCAAAGCCCTGGCCCTACTTTTTTCTGGGGGCTGGGTCCCCCCCCACACCTGTTTTTCCATGTAGATGAGTGCAAGCCTCAGAGTGGGGCTGAACCCCAGACAATGGCTGTGCTGTTTCTCAGTATGGCTGGGCTCTTGCTCTTCCCAGGGCTGCAGAGACCCCTATACTGTGTCTTCCAGGTTCTACCCTCCCCATAAACCTAAGCTGCTCCCAGACTCCCAGGACCAATAGTTCCTGGGTTGGGCTTTTTGTTGGTTTGTTTTTCTCTTTTTTCTTTTTTTAAATAAAACATCTTTAAAATGTGCAGGCAGTATGTCATTCATTGAAAGACAGATTCCCCATATTTGAGTATGAGACAGATATCTAGGAGGTATTGTGACTGGCCCCCATGAAGATGAGAACCTAGACTTAGTCAAGCTCCTAGTTGCCCCTCCCAAAGGCCCACAACTCTCCTCAACCCTTTGATTGACTGGGCTCACCAATACAGACCACAGCCACCTCAGTCCCTCTCATTTTTTTTTTTTTAAAGAGAGAGTGAGAGAGGAGAGAGAGAGAGAGAATTTTTAATATTTATTTTTTAGTTCTCGGCGGACACAACATCTTTGTTGGTATGTGGTGCTGAGGATCGAACCCGGGCCGCACGCATGCCAGGCGAGTGCGCTACCGCTTGAGCCACATCCCCAGCCCCAGTCCCTCTCAGTTTTCAAATCAGTCATTTTTGTTTATTTGGCATCATTAACTGAACAGCATTTGTAACTTGAAGATGCAGGTGACCAGGACAGATAGGGTCTTTATCTTCCTGGAGCTCACCCAAGACAGTGAAATGGAAGCAAACAGTATGGACTGTGCAGGTTAGAGCACACTGCACTGTCTTAGGAAGAACAGTGTGAAGATGCTCCTCTGGGAGGAGGATTGGTATCCGGTTTCAGGTTAGGGAATGTTTACCTCCAATTTTACCTCTCCCAGCAAGTCCCTACTCTAAGGAGGACCAATTCCTCTTCCAGTTTTCTTGAGCACAGCAAGATATCCATATCTGCTGAGCACTGTGGCATAGCCTGTAATACCAACAGCTTGAGAGGCTGAGACAGGAAAATTGCAAGTTCAAGGTCAGCTTCAGCAATTTAGCAAGACCCTTTCTCAAAACATGAAGGGGCTGGGAATGTAGCCCAGTGGTAAATTGCCCCTACGTTAAACCCATAGTATCCCCGTGCCCCACCCCCCAAAAAAAATATAAGCAAATCTAGCACTTTCAAATGAAACTTCCCTTAAGACTAGCAAAGTTTTAGGACTTAACTTTCTTCAGAGCTACCTTGACATATCTGGACAAAAAATAAAAATGGTATCTAATATGGCCTACTGTATGCCAGTCATTGTTTAAGGGCTTTCCATGTATTAACTTAGGAGATAGACACCATGTTCCAGTTGGAAAATGAATTTTAAGTGGGCTGGGGATGTGGCTCAAGCAGTAGCAAGCTCGCCTGGTATGCGTGTGGCCCAGGTTCGATCCTCAGCACTACATACAAAAAAAAAAAAAAAAAAACAAAGATGTTGTGTCTGCCGATAACTTAAAAAAAGTAAATATTGAAATTCTCTCTCTCTCTCTCTCTCTCTCTCTCCCTCTCTCACTCTCTCTTTTAAAAAAAAATGAATTTTAAGTGACATCAGGGTCGCACAGCTAGAAAGTGGCCATTAGAATTTGAACCCTGACAGCATAACTTCAAAGTCTGTGCTTGTAATTGCTGTGCATGGTGCCATTTAAATAAAATCACATGGCACAGGCTAGGCTGACTCCCAGGACCTCGCAAAAGAATGTAAAGTGAAGAACCAAGATGCCAATATCAGCTCTTATCTTTTTTTTTTTTTTCCCACAGAGAAAATAGTTGACCTGCTTGGACAATGAAGATTGCCATGGTTGGTTGGCAGGCCATATGACACTGTCTCTTAGTCATAGATACAGTCTGTTGCCATAATAGATGACCTATGACTGGAGAGTTTATAAAGAAAGAAGTTTGTTTTGACTCAGGGTTCTGAATGCTGGGAACATGGCACCAGCATCAGGTTGGGCCATGTGGCAGAGGGCAAGTGGGTGCAAGCAGAAGAGAAAGAGACAAAACACAAGGAAGGGTGGCCTCACTTTAGAACTTCCTCTCACAGTAACTAAGCCAGTTCCCAAGAGCAAGAACACACACCCATGAGTGAGGTGTTTATCCATCTTAATGACCTAGTCACCTCTTAAAGTCATCATCTCCTCTCAGCATTGTTATATTGGGGACCAAATTTCAACACAAGTTTTCGAGTGGGTAAACCCCATCTGAATCATAGCACACTTCCTTGGGCTTGAAAGGGGTGATTTATATAGCACCCCACTTTTTAACAGAGCTCTGGAAAAGGCAATAATTAGAGCATGCAAGGCCATAATTAGTTCTCTGATGCTCAGCAGAAATAAAGAATTGTACTAGACTCAAAGTCGTGTATCCAAACGCAGGTGTCCTTTGGCCCCCAAGCCTAGAAGATGTCTTTATTCCTTCTTCTGCCAGCCCTAGCCTCTGGTGACATCTCCGGCAGGAACGTCCTTCACCCTACCCTGGGTCTGCCTCGGAAACTCAAACGTGCCTTTACAGTCTGCTTTGATAGGCCTCCCCTACCTTCCCAGGCTCTCGGGCAGGCAGGCATTTACATTGCCCCACTTTTGCAGCCACAATTCTGAACTCAGAAATATCTGCATTCAGAAACTTAACAGAAAGAGAGGGCTTCTTTGATGTAGGGGCAAGGACAGACCCTGAGGTGAGCAGGGGTTCTGACTCCTCAGTCCAAACTCCTCCAGATGCAACCCAGGGGAAGACCCAGCCTCTGTGGTCCCAATGCCCTGCAACAAAGCTCCACCAATGCACATCTGTTGCTGGCCCCTCTGTGACTACCCTGCAAGGTTCTAGAGCTTTAGAACCATGGTGATTGTGGCCCCTGCCTCAAGGAGCTCACCGCAAGGTATGGAACAGATGTAGGAGCAGCCAGTGGGAGGCAATGATTCCATGGATATGACTTTTCCTAATAATTAACCATCAGTGCTCTGAAGTTCAAACCCTGGATCTGCTACTACTGGCTACATTTGGGGGGCAGGGGTACCAAGGATTGAACTCAGGGGGACTTCACCACAGAGACACATCCCCAGCCCTATTTTGTATTTTATTTAGAGGGTCTCACTGAGTTGAGTGTCTCACTTTTGCTGAGGCTGGCTTTGAACTTTCAATCCTCCTGCCTCAGCCTCCCGAGCCCTAGGATTATATAGGCGTGAGCCACTGCACCCATCCCTACATTTTTTTACTCAGTATTTGAGCCTGACCCAGCCAACTTCCATGAAATAAAGATCCCCCCATGGGATTCTGGGAACAGTATTTGAGATAAGGCACCTAGCACAATGTCTGGCACATAGAAGTGCCCCCAAGTTGCCACCTCTGGTTTTATCAGGGCTCCTCCAGTATTAACACATGGTAGATGTTACAGGTTGGCTCATCCGTTTAAGAGTTTTCCAGCAGTTGGAAGACAGCATTTTGAGGAAGGGGTGCATTTTTCCACTTGGCCCAAAGGCATAATATTGGCCAGCAATAATCTTGATTTTTATGAATACAGAAGAATGAAAGTGCGTGGGACTGGGGTACTATAGCGAACAACTTTAATCCCAGCCACTTGGGAATCTGAGGCATAAAGACCTCAAGTTTGGGGCTGGGGATGTGGCTCAAGCGGTAGCGCGCTCGCCTGGCATGCGAGCGGCCCGGGTTCGATCCTCAGCACCACATACCAACAAAGATGTTGTGTCCGCCGAGAACTAAAAAAAAAATAAATAAATATTAAAAATTCTCTCTCTCTCACTCTCTCTCCTCTCTCACTCTCTCTTAAAAAAAAAAAAGACCTCAAGTTTGAGTTAGGCCTCACTGTTGAGCCAAAACAAATGTTTCCTCTTTATAAACTGATTATTTCAGGTAGTTTGATTCAGTACCTTTGTTACAGAAAGCTGACATACACACTGGGCCCTCTAGGTAGCCAGTACCAGCTTAGAAAAGGCCTTGAATGACATGCTTGGAAGTTCAGATTAGCTAATTTCACTCTTGTATGTTTTTGAAATGAGGTCTTCCTATGTTGCCCAGTTTGGTTTCAAACTACTGAGCTCAAGTGATCCTTCTGCCTCTGTCTCCTGAGTGCTGGTAATACAGGTGCAAGTCACCATGCCTGGCAGGATTTCTAAGGGTCATGTCAACCAGTCAAGATTCCCAGCCCAGAGAGGATAGCCCTGAACACATCATTGAGAGAATAACTGGAATAAGCTGAATAACGTGAACCTCTTGCCACCTCCCTGCAATCTCTGCCTATGGCATGTTGGTTTTTGCAGTACTGGGGATGGGACCCAGGGCCTGTAAATTCTAGGCAAGTGCTCTACCAACTGAGCTGCATCCCCAGCCTTTTTAGATTGAGCAGGATCTCATTAAATTGCCCAGGTTGGCCTTGAACCTTCAATTCTCCTGCCTCAGACTTCCAAGTAGCTGAGATCACAGGCATGCACCACTACACTCAGCTGCAGTAGTTTTCTTTAGTCAGGAAAGCTGTACCCTTAGAATGGATCATAGTGGACATTTTGGCCATAAGGGTGTTGCTACTAATATGGTGACAGAAAGGGAACTCTTAGAGACACATTGAGACCATCTAAAACACCTCCATTGAGGACATGCCCTTTACTATTGCCCACCTTACCTGACAAGGGCTCTTTTGCTCTACTCTGCCTAGCCAGGGTTTAATCCTCAGGGCTGAGGGGCAGCAGGAAGTGGGAGGGAGCAAAAGGTTTGAACAACTTTTTTTCCAATTTTTATTTGTTCTTTATGTTTGGACATTTTTTCATTTCTTTTTTTTTTAATTTTATTTATTTACTTTTTTAATAACAGATGTCCTGAACTATGAGAGAGAGAGAGAGAGAGAGAGAGAGAGAGAGAGAGAGAGAATTTAATATTTATTTATTTTTTAGTTTTCGGCAGACACAACATCTTTGTTTGTATGTGGTGCTGAGGATCGAACCCGGGCCGCACGCATGCCAGGCGAGCGCGCTACCGCTTGAGCCACATCCCCAGCCCCATTTTTTCATTTCTTTTTATAAATTATTTGAGTAAACATCATGTTTTGAGGCAAAAGAAGAAACCAAGAATATTTATCCTTTATTTTGGAGTAGGTTCTTGCCACAGGTACCATCTTTTCTTGCAAAAAAACACTAATCCATCTCCCCCATCTAGTCAATTACCTCCTGATCCCAGAGACTCTCTCCCCTTCCTAGATAAATTCCTCTGAAAATTATTCAATTATTGTTCCAGACATAAAGGCAAGCTCCTTAGGCAGGGGCCACATGATTCTAAAGCTCTAGAACCTTGTGGGCACAGAGGGGCCAGCACCAGATGTGTGTTGGTAGAAGGAACTTTGCTGCAGGGCATTGGGACCCCAGGGCCTGGGCCTGTCCTCTGGGTTGCAGCTGACACTGGAGGTGTTTGGACTGAGGAATCAGAGCCCCTGCTCACCCACATCAGATAAAGAAGCCCTCTCCTGAAATGTGTGTGTATGTATGTATGTGTGTGTGTGTGTGTGTGTGTGTGTGTGTGTATATATATATATATATATATATATATCTTCAGCTGGCCATCATATGTCACTCAACTTCATTTGCTGGGCCAAATTTGGAGGGAGATTTTAAAGATTATAAATGAGAAAGCAGAAGGAGGAGGAGAGGGAGAGGAGGAAGTTCAGATTGTTCTGGAATAAGTGGAATGGCCACAGATGATCAGCAAGGGAGGTTGCCCCAGAACTGAGAAGGTCACTATCTCAGCCCAGCAATAGCGCATTCTTGGCATGGCAAGGTGCCCTGAGGCCCTCTATTACAGATAATGAGGAGTCACTGAAGCAGGCAGGAGAAAGGCTTAAATGAGAAACTGCAAGTGCTGCCAGAAGAAGTTCCATTAATAAGAACAACAATACCAGCTACCATTTATTGAGCACTTAGAATGTACTGGGTGCTTTCCTCCATGGATCATGTATTTTTTTTTTTAAATTCAGGAAGCATGTGCTCAATTTATTTTTTTTATTATTTTTTATTTTATTTATTTATTTATTTTTTTAAAATATTTCTTTATTTTTTCTTAGTTCTCGGCAGACACAACATCTTCGTTTGTATGTGGTGCTGAGGATCGAACCCGGGCCGCACGCATGCCAGGCGAGCGCGCTACCACTTGAGCCACATCCCCAGCCCAAGGATCATGTATTTTAATATAGTTGAATCTTACAACAAGTGAGTTAGGTGCGACTCTTAACCCCTCTTATGGAAAAGGAAACTGAGGCACTAAAAGATGTCATGCCCTGGCCCACCAGCAGGAAAAATAGCTGAGCCCAAGCAGAAATCAGAGTGCTCAGATGCCAAGCCAAGCTCCTGCCAGCAGTTCTTACCACCAGAATACGCTGCACGGCCCCACACAACCAGCCGTCCCTGCGGCCTCCTTATTAAAGAGCAGTGCTCTAAAGGCCTCCTGAGAGTGGCCCCGAGTTGGGGGGGAACAGAGTGCTTTGGGAGCCCGGGGTAAGGCAGGGCACAGAGAAAAGCTGGTGATCTGCCAACGCAATTGGGCAGCCTCCCAGAATGAGTGAGAGGAGTGAAAAGGACTGCAGAGCCAGGGCCTGGGGAAAAGGCTCCCTCTGGCTCCATCCAGATGAAGGCGTGGAGGGGAGGAAGAGAGAAGGGAAAGAAGAGCGGCAGCCCCTTTCTCAACCTCCCAGACCCAACATTCTCTCCTCTGACCCAGAAGGGCTGCAGGAATCTGAGGACCCCGGCTGCCATCTCTCCTCCCCAAGGGTTGTGCTGGCACCTTCAGGGGCAAAGGGCAGAACAGAACTGGCCTCTCCAATCCCCATGCTCCACCCCCATTCCAATCTCATGACGTGGGACACAGGATTCAAAACCAGATACCCTCAGGCCCAGCCTGGTCTGACCCCCAAAGACTTTTCACCTGTGTCTGTCATTACCCCCAGACCACAGCTGCATGGATTACACCACCATTCCCCAAATGATGCAGGATGACAGGTGTGGCTCTGACTTCTTTTGTTTGTTTGTTTAATATTTTTTTAGTTGTGGATGGACCTTATTTATGTATTTGTTTATTTATATGTGGTGCTGTGACTCGAACCCAGTGCCTCACACATGCTAGGCAAGCGCTCTACCAAGCGCTCTACCACTGAGCCACAACCCTAGCCTTCTTGCTGACTCTTGAAATCTGAATATTGCAAGCTAGTTGTTAAATACAACCATTATTAAAAATTAATAAATTAACAATAAAATAAATTATATTATAAACAAAAGTTGCTGCTCGTGGCGGCCAGAGTCTCCAGCAATCCCACAGACTCTGGAGGCTGAGGCAGGAGGATCACAAGTTTCAGGCCAGCCTCAGCAGCTTACTGAGGCCCTGGCAACTTAGTGCAACTCTGTTGCAAAAAATAAATGAATAAAAAGTGCTGGGATGTGGCTCAGTGGTTAAGGGTCCCTGGGTTCAACCCTGGTAACAACAAAAACAACCAAAAGAACAAAAGTGGCCCCATCCGTGACTAGCCGGTCACAGGGGACTCAGCAGCTGCTGCAGGCTGAGAAGGAGGTGGCAGAAGTGTTCAAGACCAGCAAGTTGAAGAACACAGGTTGAAGCAGGCCACAGAAACTCGGGCCAACATTAAACAGTGCCACCTGCAGAGGGAGAAAGAGCTCAAGGCCAAGGAGGTGGTGGCCCTGGGATCCCATGGCAGCTGCAGCTCCAAAGAGGAGAAGGAGGTGACCTACAGAAGATGATGACCATCCTGCAGACCTATTTCCAGACCCAACATTCTCTCCTCTAACCCACAGGGCTGCAGGAATCTGAGGACCCCGGCTGCCATCTCTCTCCCCCATCTCTCTTCCAGAAGAAAGGGATGAGGTCTTGGATTACCTCTCGGCCCTGGTCAGTGCCTCCAGCCAGAAATCCATGAAAGCTACCACATCCGAGGACAAGAGGAGAAAGAAGCACCTGTTCTGCGGCGGGCATTCTAGATGCCCTGGGGGCAAAGCTCAAGGTCTAGTCTTATGAAAGGCAGCAAACTAATCCTGTGTGTTATATAGTGGGTCCCTTGGCTTTCTGGGGAGTAGCACATTTCAGTCCTCTGTACTTAGTACTTATCTAAATGTTTCATCTTTTGACCTATATTTCTTAGAAATTTAATGAGTGCCTAGCTTGTTTTCCTGTGCTTTTTAGCTCAAGTAATATATTTATCAATGTTGACTTTTTCTTTCTTGAACCTACAGATTTTTTTTTCCTGGAAGTTTTATTTTTGAAGAGCTGGGGATAGAACAGAGGACCTTGCACTTGCTAGGCAAGCACTATACCACTGAGCTCCATTCCCAATCCTCTTTCTTATACCTAGTAGGAAAAAGTAATTCTTAGAAGAAAGAAAGGGATTAAAGAATTTTTTCCTTATCCTTTGGTTTGTTGTTATTGTTTGGTACCAGGGATTGAACCCAGAGGCACTTTACCACTGAGCCACATCCTTAGCCCTTTCTTATTTTTTATTTCAAGACAGGGTCAAATTAGTTGTCAGGATCTTTCTATATTGCTGAGACTGGCCTGAAACTTGCAACCTTGCCTCAGCCTCCCAAATCATTGGGATTACAGGCATGTGCCACCACATCCTGCTCACACTTTCTTGAAGCTCAAGGGCTTTACCTATGCAAAGTAGTAAATACTGATATTTAATTTGTAGGAAGCAAAGTCAGCCTTAATATCATCTGTTCTGGGGCTGGGGTTGTGGCTCAGTGGTAGAGCACTCGCCTTACACGTGCAAGGCCCTGGGTTCGATCCTCAGCACCACATAAAAATAATAAATAAATAAATAATAAAGTTTTTGTGTCCAACTTCAACTACAAAAATAATTTTTTAAAAAATATCTATTATGGAAAAGGGTTAGAACACTGAACACTAAATTTACTTGTTTGGGTTGCTTTTAGTTTATCTTAATCAACATTACCAGATAATAGAATTCAAGAACTTGTTTCATGCTATTAATTTGGTGAATTGATACTCATTTAAAAGTAAAGATTTGTCACATGGGCTGGAGTTGTAGCTCAGTGGTAGAGCACTTTCCTAGTATGTGTGAGGCACTGGGTTCAATCCTCAGTTCCACATTTAAAAAATCAATAAATGTATTATGTCCATCTACCAAAAAAGCGTGTGTGCGCGCACACACACACACAAAAAAAAAGGTACACAAAACCCATCACTTCCTCATGAGCTTACCACATTTTACTACTATTTATGCTCTAAAGGTTATCTGTACCCACTGTGGGTATGTGGTGGAACTCCTACATATACTGGCATGCCACTTACTTCCTAGGTGGCATTTAGAGATGTTACTGGTAGCCTGAAATCACAGGCTGATCTCTCGTTTTGTTGACATTCTAGCTCAGGGACCAGCAAATAGCAAGTCAAATTTGACCACCCCCCCACACCTGTTGTTGTAAATAAAGTTTTATTGGAACAAAGCCATTCTTATTCATCTATTTGTTGTTCATGACTGCTTGTGCACTACAGTGGCAGAGTGTAACAGTCACAATGATGAAGACCAGGTTGTTAGGCAGTAGCTAGCAATGAGCAGTGAAATGCAGGCAAGGTCACAAGTGTTCTTTAAATTACTTTAGGTGGTGCTGGAGTTGTGGCTCAGCGGTAGAGCACTCCCCTAGCATGTGTGAGGGCCTGGGTTCAATCCTCAGCACAGCATAAAAATAAATAAATAAAATAAAAGTATTGCGTACAACTACAACTAAAAAAATAAATATTAAGAAAATTACTTTAGGGTCTTCTTTAAACTACTTCCAAAGTAGATGAGAAAGCAAAGGGTGGTAGTTAATTTATAGAAAATAAAAAGAAACAAGGGAGCTAGTTGGAAATCACATCAACAGAAAAG
Source organism: Spermophilus citellus (assembly GCF_964194105.1). NCBI lineage: Eukaryota > Metazoa > Chordata > Mammalia > Rodentia > Sciuridae > Spermophilus > Spermophilus citellus. The sequence goes on along the minus strand of NC_138183.1, from coordinate 251,009,162 downwards.
GATTAATGTGACTAACTCTTTTTTTTTCGGGGGGGGGTACCAGGGATGGAACTCAGGGACACTCAAACACTGAACCACATCCCCAGCCCTATTTTGTATTTTATTTTATTTTATTTAGTTAAAAATGGACACAATATCTTAATTTTGTTTATTTATTTATTTTTATGTGATGCTGAGGATCGAACCCAGGGTCTCACATGTGCGAGACAAGCGCTCTACCACTGAGCCACAGTCCCAGCCCCCTATTTTGTATTTTACTTAGAGTTGTAAACTCTAAGCAACTCACCAAGTTGCTTAGCTCCTCATTTTTGCTGAGGCTGGCACTGAACTCCTGATACCCCTGTCTCAGCCTCCCAAGCAGCTGGGATTACAGGCATGTGCCACCACACCTGGCTGGTGTAAAGCTAGGAATTATGGCTATAAGTGTCTGGGAAGAAAGGTTCCTTTAGTAGCGCAAATGCACTAGGTAACTTTGATCAGTTACTGACCCCAGCGCCCACATTAACATGGGATTGACTTGTAGATGAAGCCCCCTTAAATAGGATGGCCACTATTACATTTCCAGAGACGACCAACTAAGGTCAAAAGCTCCACAGCTGGGCTGGGGATGTGGCTCAAGCGGTAGCGTGCTCGCCTGGCATGCGTGCGGCCCGGGTTCGATCCTCCAGCACCACATACAAACAAAGATGTTGTGTCCGCCAATAACTAATAAATAAATAAATATTTTTTTTTAAAAAAAAAAAAAGCTCCACAGCTTGACGTGAATGAGCTCCTGCTCTACGCCGCACCTCCAGGCCAGTTCTGTCTTAAGATGAGAAGGGCTGGGTGTGGTTCTATTGGCAAAGAGTACAGAAGGTGGTCCCAGCTCTCCTGGTAAACATCTAACAGTAATAAAATTGGAGACAGCGTTGTCTCCTTTGTCATTCTCTGCACAGAGACAGTCCACTCTCTCCTCTGAGAGTGCTCTCTGCTTAAGCTTCACCTTGCTTTTAGTTTACTTTTACTTACAACAAAGTTCTCTTGCACAGTTTTTGGTGACTTTAGATTTTCTTTCGTTGGAACACAAGAACTGAGGTTTGGAGTTTGAGCTCCCTGCTTTCCTGGGACAAGATGGCCCCCGAAGCCTAAAACATTTGCTACTCCATGGAACAAATGTGCCAACCTCCTGACCTGGACTTAAGAAAACACTAAAGAAGGAGTCGGGACTCCGCATCCATGCAGGGCCAACAGCAGCTGCAGCCCGGCGCCTGGTCTCCTAGCCCGAGAGTGTCACCACACCCCAGGAGAGAGTAAGGGTCTTCAAAATGACAACTCTGGAGAATTGTAGTTTCTCTATAAATTATAAAAACAGAAGAAAATTTTCAAAACAAAATTGTATTGAGGGGCCAGGGTTGTGGCTCAGTGGTAGAGCGCTTGCTTAGCATGTCTGAGGCACTGGGTTTTTGATCCCTGGCACCACATAAAAATAAGCAAATAAAATAAAGTTATTGTGTCCATCTACAACATATATATATATATATATATATATATATATATATATATATATATTAATTGTATTGAAATGTCTACCACTATCTGATACTACTGACTTTAAAAACAAGAATAATAAAACACTTTGAGAAGATTGTATTTATGGTAAAAGGAAACTGGACTAACAGTGAGGCCAAAGACTTTTCCTGCCACAACTTATTCTGGGAATAGCTGGCAGTGGCTACTAGAGATCCACGAGGGATTAAAGCAGCCATCCAAGTCTTCGACTCAGGGGCTGCCCGTGGGACCAAACAGTGACACTTCCTTGGATGACAAAGTCCTAGGAAGCAAGGATGCCACCGGGCAGCAGCAGATGAGAGGCCCTCCACCCCCAAAGTTTGGACCTTAATAGAAAACCTTAACAGGGAAATTAGATATTCCCTGTTGCCTTCTGCCAATGAATCAGGCACTTCTGCAGCTGTAGAAGTAAACCCGCAAATGCTGCAGGAATTAGTGAGTGCAGGATGTAACCAGGTAAGCACAGACCTCCTCTGGCTTCCTGTGGGGGTGGTTACAGTGAGGAGCCCACTTCAAGGATGTTAGGGGTGACTAGAATCCTTTGGCAGCTAATCAAAGGCTTTGAATTGGTTACTGATCACAGAAGTGTCTCTAGCTTAAAAATCCAAAGCTCTTTTATGCACCATTGAACTGTTCTCTACCTTGTCTCCAAAATAGTCCTTAGATGCTTTTTCTTTTCGGGCAAGATCCAGAAGTTTCTGAATTCTCCCAAAATTGTTCCACATGTACTTTCTGTTCTCTCTTTTTTGGTACTGGGGATCGAACCTAGGGTCTTGTGCATGCTAAGCATGTGCTTTACTACTAAACTATACCTCCAGGCCAGTTCTGCTCTTAAAGTGAGAAGGGGTGGGTGTGGTTCGCATGCCTATAATCCCAGCTGCTTGGGAGGCCAAAATAGGAGAATCAAGGAGAGTTCAAGGCCAGCCTTAGAAATTTAGCAAGGCCCTAAGCCACTGAGGAGACCCTGTCTCTAAATAAAATGAAAAAAAAAAAAAAGCACTGGGGATGTGGCTCAGTGGTTAAGTGCCCCTAGGTTCAATCCCTAATACCAAAAAGAAAAAGGAGAAAGAGAGATGGACAGACGGATATGGAAAAAACTCTAAGGCTCTTCAACAAAGAGAAAAGGCAGTGTATGTATTTTTATGTCTTAGATAAGAGATGTCCCCCAAAAGTTCATTTGTAAGAATATTCAAGGTTTAGAGAAGAAATGATTGGGTTATGAGAGCTTTAATCCAATTGTGAATTAATCCCCTGCCAGGGATTCACAGAGTGGTAACTGAATGCAGGTAGGGTCAGCTGGAAGCTGTGTGTCATTGAGGACATGCCTTTGGGGCATATATTTTGTGTCTCTCTGCTTCTTGGCCATGTCCAGAGCCACTGTGCTCCACCACACTCTTCTGCCATGATTTTTTTTTCTTTTTGCGGGGGTGGTACCAGGGATTGAACTCAGAGGCACTTAGTCACTGAGCCACATCCCCAGCCCTATTTTGTATTTTATTTAGAGACAGGGTCTCACTGAGCTGCTTAGCACCTCGCTGTTGCTGAGGCTGGCTTTGAACTCTCAATTCTCCTGCCTCAGCCTCCCAAGTGGCTGGGATTACAGGTGTGTGCCACTCACTGCACCCAGCTGCTATGATGTTCTTGCCTCACCTTGAGCCCCGAGCAAAGGAGCTGGCTGGCTATGAACTGAGACCTCTGAAACCATGGGCCCCAAATAAGCTTTTTCTCCTCTAAAATTGCTCTTGTCCGGTATTTTAGTCACAAGGGTGAAAAAGCTGACTAAAACACTAAATTACTGTATCAGGACCTGATTAGAGAAACAAAATTGCTGAGGTGATTCTATATGGTAAAAGTTGCATTACAGGGATAAGACACAGCATGAACACTGATTAATTAAGACTGTTGCCTCTTTATCTGGTAATGGAACCTAAAGGCAGCAGGTAAGTAGTTGGGATGAATGTGAGGTGGAACTTGTGAGGACATGCTAGGACCCTTGGGTGAACCAGAAAAACACATCAGTTTCCCTTGCAGCTGAGTCTCCAGCATCGATGATGCAAAGACCCGCAGGAGGAGCTGGTTCTTTAATATGGTGCTAAGCAAGAACCTGGACCAGGAGACCCAGAAGTTGAAGGAGGACCTGGTATGGAACTGAGGACCCAGCTACCTCTTGCCAACAAGGTGAGCTACCAAATAAGGATCACTGTGTGAGAGCCTCACCAGCTTCTGCTGTCTCCACCTCAACCCTTCTAGTAAAAAAAAGAGATGACTCCTTATTGAGGCTGGCCTCAAACTTGTCATCCTCCAGTCTCAGCTTCCTGAGTGGCTAGAATTACAGGCATGAGTAACCACACCCAGGTTCTCTGACTCCCATTTTACTTCAACTTTCCAACCTTGCACAAAATGTCACTTGGGTCCACACTGACTCAGAACTACATAACAAAGAGAATTCTAAGAAATACAGTTGAGGGCTGGGGATGTGGCTCAAGCGGTAGCGCGCTCGACTGGCATGCGTGCGGCCTGGGTTCGATCCTCAGCACCACATACAAACAAAGATGTTGTGTCCGCCGAGAACTAAAAAGAATAATAATAAATATTAAAAATTCTTTCTCTCTCCTTCCTCTCTCTCTCTCTTTAAAAAAAAAGAAAAGAAATACAGTTGAGCTTAGCTAACATGACACTGTACGAATTTACTGTAGCTTAAGAAATTCATTTCAATATTATTACCCTTGGAAACCAATTAGCACCAAAGACCTTTACAAATTAAATACCAATTCTCAAGGGCCACTGAATGGTGCTGTATTTCCCTAGTTCTAAAATTCATTGTGAGATTAATACTCAGCAGCAGGCAGAATCTCCCATGGATTCCCCAACACTGCAGTGGGGGCTGTTGGGGTTTGAAAAAAGTCCTGGTGGAAATCCCAGAATTGACCTCCCACCTCTGCTGAATTATAAGGCAAAAGTGATACTAGAATCCTGGAGAAACTGCAGAGATTAGTGTCACCATCAAGGACTTCAGAGGTGCACGGGCAGTACTGCAAAATTAATCTCTTTCAAGGTGCAAAAGTAAATGGTGATTTGGTGATGCCAATTACAGCTGTCATTCTTGATTTTTAAAAACTTTGTATTGGAAGTTGGGCATTATAACACACACCAGTAATTCTAGCAACTCAGGAGGCTGAGGTAGGAGGATCACAAATTCAAGGTCAGCCTTAGACCCCATTTCAAAAAAAAAAAAAAAAAAAAAAAGGACTGGAGGTATATCTCGGTAGTAAAGAGCCCCAGGATTCAATCCCTAGTAGCAAAGGAAAAAAATTAATGGAGAATGTAAATCATAGCAACAGGTAGGCAACTGCTGAACTGGAAAATACTTTCCTTAACATTCCCATGAGGGCCAGGAGGAGTGGTGCACTTCTGTAATCCCAGCAGCTTGGGAGGCTGAGGCAGGAGAACAACAAGCTCAAAGCCAGCCTCAGCAATTTAGCTAGTCCCTAAGCAACTTAGGGAAACCCTGTCCCAAGATAAAAAATAAAAACGGGCTGCAGATGTGGCTCAGTGGTTAAGCACCCCTGGGTTCAACCCCTGATATCAAAGGGGGAAAAAAATTCCCACGAGGGCCAGGGAAGTTGGCTCAGTGGTAAAAGGTCCCATGAGTTTGGAAAATTATACTCAGTTTGCATTAAATAGTTGGGATGACAGTACACCTTCAGTGTCTTGCCCACCTGAACCCTCACTCATGCCATTCTCCTGAAAACTGCAAGGTACAGAGGGACCTTGAACTTTGTGGACAGGGAAGGGAAGCACCCTAGATGGTTTAGTTACTTGCATGCCAGAGAATCAGAGATGAATCTGGGGAAAATTTGAGTTCCTGACACATCAGGAAAGATCCTAGGGCTGCAGAGATCTGTGGAACGTGGGATATCATTTGTAAAGTGAGGGACGAGTAGGTGTCCTTCCACCTTATACCACAAAGACAGAAAAGCAATGTGTGGTGTCCCTTCTGGATTTTGGGACTAAATCCAGGTATCACATTTGGTCATGGGGTTTTACTTCTCTGTTTGTTTTGCTTTGTTTGTGGCACTGGGGATGGAACCCAGGAGTGCTCTTCCACTGAGATACATCCCCAGCCCATCTTATTTTTAACTTTGAGACCAGTCTCGCTGAGGCTGGTCTTGAATTTGTGATCCTCCTGCCTCAGCCTCCTGAGTTGCTGGGTTTGCAGGTGGGTACCACCAGGCCTGGCTGGTCATACTGTTTTGACTCATTTACTGGGAAACGTGTAAATCTGACAGTGTTAGGTTTGGATCTTTAAAAAGTCTCTGCAAAAGTCCAAGCTGTGATGCCAGCTGCTCTATCACTTGGAGGTTAGAAGGTACCTGATTAAGATGTCAGCCAAAGACATCATGGAGTTCCTTCAGCAAGCCTGCACAGAAACATCACACTGGGACGGTGGGAGTTTGGGCCATACTACCCTCTGCCAACAACTACTGTTCTAATTCAACAAAAGCAGCTTCTGGGGCTGGAGTTGTGGCTCAGCAGTAGAGCACTTGCCTAGCATGTGTGAGACACTGGGTTCAGTTCTCAGCACAGCATGTAAGTAAATAAATTAATTAAATAAAATAAAGGTCTATCAACAAATATATATATATATATATATATATATATATATATATATATATATATATATATATATGTTGAGAGCCACAACCAAGTCAAGATGGCACCTGGCATTTTGCCAGAAGGAGTGGTTGAGAAGTAATGCCAGGGGCTGGGGATGTGGCTCAAGTGGTAGGGCGCTCGCCTGGCATGCGTGCAGCCCGGGTTCGATCCTCAGCACCACATACAAACAAAGATGTTGGGTCTGTCAAGAACTAAAAAATAAATATTAAAAAATTAAAAAAAAGAGAGAAGTAATGCCAGCGAGCCATTAAGATGATGATTAAGTTAAGCTGGGTATAATTATTAAGATAATGACTGATTGCTGTAACTGGATGATGCTAAATTAAAACAAGCTGTGTATTCAGTTGTGTATATAAACCTCTGCTGTCCGGCAATAAGGCGGCTCCTGCTACCTCGGGTGCCCGCTACTTTTGAGTTCTCGCGGAGTTCCCGGGGAGTTCTGGAGAGTTCCCGTTGGGTTCGGGCAATAAAGGAGTTCCTGTTTGAACCTACAAGTGGCTCGTGACCTCCCAGTTATTTTTGTGCCCACCCAGACTGCAGTATATATATTAAGCAGCTGAGCAGCCCTTCCTCAGTGGCTTATCTCACCAAGGACCCTAGAAACAACTAGATGGCCCTACATATCCTCCTGTGACCCCAAGAAGCAATTTATAAGCCTCTTCTCAGAAGCTCAACCCACTAAGGCTGTGGGAATTGGATGCTTGGCCCCGTCCACCACACTCAGCCCTGGGGAGCAGCTAAGCAGGCCTTCTGAGCAGGTTGGCCCCTAGAGCCTTGGCAGAGCCATCTGTGCAGCCTTCGGACATGGACAGGAACCCCACCCTGATTTCAGGCATACTAAGCTGTACCCACCTGGGCCCAGGGCACTAAGCCTGCTCTCCATGATCCAGGAAACAGATGGATGCCCCACACCTACAGCCAGGTGCACCATACCCAGAGATGCCAGCAAACCTGTCCCCGCTGAGGGAGCTGCATCCCACAACTCCTGCAGCCTAGGTCACAGAGACACTCACACACATTGCCTGTCAGCATGGATTACAGCTGAAGAAGCTGCACACACACTACACTCAAGTGCCCAAAGATCAAAGGCAAAGCAGCATCTACAATCAACACCCTAGGAAACATTGTCAGCAGAGAGTCCTTACTAAAAAAGCCACCCTACAAAACTACAGAGGCAACTGATCCACCCAACACACAAATACAAATGTGGGGACAAGAAATCTGAAAAATAAGATAAGGTGATTGACTCTAAAAGGAACACAAGAGCTATCGAGCAACTGACCACAAAGAAAACGAATTTGATGAACTACCCAACAGATAATTCAAATGAATGAATTTTATGGAATTCAACGATCTATAAGAGAACACAGAATTCAACAAAATTAGGAAGAGAATTCATGATATGAGTGAGAAATTCAGCAAAGAGAGAGATGGGGATCATAAAAAAGAACCCATCAGAAGTCTTGGAGCTACAGAACGCAACAAATGAAATTTAAAAATACAGTTAAGAGCCTCAACAGCAAAATGGATCAGGCAAATGAGCTTGGAGATAGGTCTTTTTTAAAAATCCAATTAGATAAAAAAATAAAAAGAATGAAGGTCTTCAAGGCTTAGAGGACAATGTTAAACGAGTAAACATTTACATTATGCTTTTTTTCAGGAGAAGAGAATGGGGAAAAATCATAGAAACGCATTTAATTAAATAATTATTGAAAACTTTCCAAGTCTTGAGAAAGTAACAAACAAGTCACTTTTCAGGTCCAGGAAACTACAGACATGTACTGCCTCACCTGGCTCTAAGAGGGAAATTTATACCAATTAGTGCTACATCAGAAAAAGAGAAAGATTTTGCCAGTCATGATGGCACATACCTGTAAGCCCAGTGACCCAGGAGGCTGAGGCAAGAGGATTGCAAGTTGAAGGCCAGCCTCAGCAAATTAGTGAGTCCTAAGCTACTTAGTAAGATTCTGTCTCAAAAAAAAAAATAAATAAAAAATGGCTGGGGGTGAGGCTCAGTGGCTAAGCAATCCTGGGTTCAATCCCAGTACCAAAGAGACAGAGGGAGAGAGAGAATAACCTGAACAGACATTTCTCAAAATACGATATGCAAAAACTAAAATAAAATAAATAGGGCTGAGGTTGTGGCTCAGTGGTAGAGCACTTGCCTAGCACGTGCAGGGCCCTGGGTTCAATCCTCAGCACCACATAAAAATAAATAAGCAAAATTAAGTTATTAAAAAATAAAATAAATAGGATTTGCAAATAATCAATAAGCATATGAGGAAAATGCTCATATCACTAATCCACAGGGAAATGCAAATCAAAACTGCAATGAGATAGCATCTCATCCTTGTTAGAATGGCTAGCATAAAAGAGAAAACAGGCCTGGGCTGGGGCTCAGTGATAGAGCACTTGCCTGGCACCTGTGAATGAGGCACTGAGTTCGATTCTTAGCACCACATAAAAATAAAGTTTCATCTATAACTAAAAAATATATATATAAAAACAAGAGAGAGAAAACAAATAACAAATGCTGGTGTGTTAGTTAGCTTTTTGTCACTGTGACAAAATATGTGAGGAAAACAACTTAAAGGAGGAAAGAGTTACTTTGGTTCACGGTTTCAGAGGTTTCAGATCTATTGCTCTATTGCTATGGGCCTGTGGTGAGACAAAGCAACATGGCAGAGGGTGGAGAGGGTGTGCTGGAGCAGAGCTGTTCACCTCATGGCAATCAGAAAGCAGGCAGAGATAGGAAGGTCCAGGGACATACCTTTCCAGGAGTGCTTAACCACTGAGCCATACCCCCCAGGCATACCTTTCCAGGGCATGCCACAGTGACCTTCTTCCTCCGAAGGGCCCACATCCTGCAATAATGCCATCAGATGAACCATTGATGAATTTAACTGTTGCTGAGGTCGCAGCCCCTGATCTAGTCATTTCCTATTTCTGAACACTGCTCACTGGGGACCAAGCCTTCAGCACATAAGCCTTTGGGACACAACCCAAATCCAAACAACAGCGGCTGGTGAGGATGCAGAGGAACGGGAACTGTCACCCATAGTTGGTGGGAATGTAAAGTAGAATGTAAAGTAGTAAAGCCATTATGGGAAAGGGTATAAAATTTACTAAAAAAAAAAAAAAAACTAGATATAGAACTACCATAGGATCCAGCAATCCCGCTACTGAGTGTACATCCAAAGGAACTAAAATCAATATGCCAAAGAGATGTCTGTCAGCTGGAGGTGGAGCTGTTGGTGGAGCTCTTGCCTAGCATGCATGAGGTCCTGGGTTTAATCCAAAGGGGAGAGAGAGAGAGAGAGAGAGAGAGAGAGAGAGAGAGAGAGAGAGAAACAGAGACAGAGACACAGAGAGACAGACATCTGTTATCACATTTATTATAGCACTGTTCACAATAGCCAAGATACAGAATCAACCTAGTTGTCCATCAACAGATAAATGAGTAAAAAAAACCACACACATACACATACACAGCAGAGTATCATTCAGCCATAAAAAGAATGAAATTCTGTCATTGTAGCAACATGGATGGAACTGGAGGACATGTTAAGTGAAGTAAGTCAGGAATAGAAAGATAAATACCATATGTTCTCAGTTATATGTGGAAGCTAAAAAGTTGATCTTAAAATAGTAGAGAATAGAAGAGTGGTTACCAGATCTTGGAGGGAGAGAGGATGGAGATAGCCTGGTTGACAGGGAAATGGGTGCAATTGGATGGGAGATATAATTAATAGCTATTAATCATTGCTATTACAATAACTTCTAATGTTCTATGTTATGGCAGGGTAACTATGGTTGATGACAACTAATTGAATATTTCAAAATAGCTAATAGAGAGAATTTTGAATGTTTTTAATGCAACGAAATGATATGTGTCAGCCAGGCATGGTGGTGCACACCTGTAATCTCAGCGACTTGGGAAGCTGAGGCAGGAAGGTTACAAATTCAAAGCCAGCCTTAACAACTTAATAAGGCCTTATGCAACTTGGTGAAGACGTCTCTCAAAAAATAAAAGAGGGCTGGGGGTGTGGCTCGGTGGTTAAGCACTCCTGGATTCAATCTCTGGCACAAAAAATAAAGAAAAGAAAGAAAGAGGGAGGGAGGGAGGGAGGGAGGGAGGGAGGGAAGGAGGGAGAAAAGAAGAGAAAGAAAAAAAAGAAAAGAAATGATATAATGATATGTGTCCGAGATGATAGATATGCAGATTACCTTAATCTGACATTAAACATTGTATACATGTATTGAAATGTCAGCCTGTACCCTAAACATGTTCAAAAATTGTGTCCATTTTTTTAAAAAGCAGCTTATGCTTCCATTTCACACCTCATATTTTAAAATCACCACATTGAACAGTTAGATCCTTTGGTTAAACACAAATGCTGATAAGATGCAAAAAAACAAAAGGAAAAGAAAGGCATAGTAGATGACTAAATAAGAAACCTGTGGGCGGGCTGGGGTTGTGGCTCAGTGGTAGAGCACTTGCCTAGCACGTGTGAGGCACTGGGTTTGATCCTCAGCACCACATTAAAAATTAAATAAAGTTCAAAAAAACTTTCAAAAATGATCAAATCATCACAATAAAATTCAGTTGTAATGTACAATCCATGTTTTATTGTGTTGACACCAATGTGAAAGTGGTAGGGAGGCAGCTGAGTCACGATAGAAAAATCATTGCTTTAGAAGGAAATTTTCTGCTGATTTTCTCTCACACCAGTAGAGTCAGCTTGCTTCCATAAGTCAGTCCTTGTCACATTAGGGAAGGTGGGGAGGTAGCTCAGGAGGGCCAAGGTATTTGCCTCTCCAGGCAGCACATGTCCACAGATTGCCACCAGATGTCATGACCCCATGAAAAATCAAAAAAGGACTCAACTGAATGAAACAGTCCTGCTGTTTCCTGCTGTAGGGTCTGAACCATCTCCAGCAAATGGCTTCTGAGGCTGCTCCATGGATGTCCATCATCAAAAATGTTGCATCTCATGATTGTTGGAGTTTTTTTTTTCCCCTGAGCATGATACAAAACCCTCAACCTAGAAACATCTCAGGGAATACTGTGGTCCTCAGATGCTCAGTTGAAGTCCTGTCCTAGAATGTTGATCCTGCCTTCTTGGTGGACCTGCTCTCAATCCCACAGGAAGAAAAAGAGAGGTTCACCTGCCCAGTGGTCCAAACCCGAGACCCAGAAGTTGCTCATGTTGTTTCTGCTCTCGCCTGTTAGCCACAGCTGTTTACGGCACACACTCCAGGCTGGGGGGTAGTTCATGGTAGAGCACTTGCCCAGCATGCACAAGACCCTGGGTTCCATCCCAACGCCATAAAACACACACATGTGTGTGGCACATGCACACACTCAACGTGAAAGACTGTGTCCAAGAAGAAGAGGAGAAGAGATTCATGGTCAGTGGGCATTCCTGCCACAAACTTTCCTGTCTGCTGCTCATACCAAGCAGGGAGCTCCTTGAAGAGATAAGAGTATTTCTCCATCATGGGGAATCCAGTACCTGTGCCCACTGTGGACTTGGCTGTGACCAAACACTCAGGAAGCAAACACAGTCAAGAGAGTGACCTGGAAACTTCCAGGAGAGCTGTGCTGGGTACAAGGGAATTCAGCGCATAGGGCAAGCTGTGCAGTAGATTTCAGGAGGAAGGCAGAACAGCATGATGGTGAGGGGAGGAGCCTCTAGATTTGGACAGCACTGATTTTAAACTTTTTACTAACAAAGAAACTGATACTTTCCGAGCCACTGCACCTATCTCTGTAAAAAGAGAATGACTGGGCTGGGGATGTGGCTCAAGCGGTAGCGCGCTCGCCTGGCATGCGTGCGGCCGGGGTTCGATCCTCAGCACCACATACCAACAAAGATGTTGTGTCCGCCAAGAACTAAAAAATAAATATTAAAAATTCTCTCTCTCGCTCTCCTCTCTCACTCTCTCTTTAAAAAAAAAAAAAGAATGACTAAATTCACCAGGAGGGGTAATTGTGAGTCATAAATTAAATGTGAAGTAGGTCCTCGACAAATAATGACTGATAGTTTTATATTGCTAATAGCCCCAAAGAGGTATTGCCATCAATATCAGTGACTAAGGACAGAATATAATTGTTGCAATATGCGGAATCAGGGTCATTCTGCGTGGATTGGGCTGGCAACGAAAAAGCCACACAGACACAGAAAATACCCTTTTCACGGTTCAGGATGGCTTTGCAGAATCAAGAATCAAGCTCCCACACTGGAGGGCACGGAGAAGCAAGGGAGGCAGGCAAGAGAGAGAGTACACCTGAAACTCCCCTATTTATTGGGGAGAACCCATTCATAGAATATTCCACCCAAATAAGGCAAGGGATTAGTTTTGGAGGGTGGAGTCTTGCTTGGGGATGCCTATGGTCAGCAGATTGACTGACATCTTGGAAAGCCACACCCATCTCAGGTGCTGTGTGGGATCCAAGGCAAAGCAGGAGAAAAGGCACACCTAAGGTGCACAGCCCAACCAGGCAGCAATGTCAGTCCAGTTCCCTCACAGGCTCAAATGCGCATAGCTCACACACACAGCCCATGGCTGGCTCGTGACATATAATACCAACTGTTATGGTTTAGCTATGAGGTATCCCCCAAAAGCTCATGGGTGAGACAATGCCAGAAAGTTTAGAGGTAAAATGATTGATTACCAGAGCTTTAACCTAATGAGTGGATTAATCCACTGATATGGATTAACTTTATGATAACTGTAGGCAGGAAGTGTGTGGCTGTAACAGGCAGGTCATCAGGGGTAGGACTTTGGAGGTTATATTTTATCCCTGGTGAGAAGAACTCTCCTTGCTTCCTGATTGCTAAATTCTGAGCTGCCTTCCTCTGCCACACCCTCTGCCATCATATTCTGCCTGACCTCAGGCACAGAGCAACAGATTTAGCCATGAATGGACTGAGACCTGTGTGAGGGGAGCCCCAAAATAAACTTTTCTGCCTCTAACTATTCTTGTCAGGTCTTTTGGTCACAGTCATGAAAAAGATAACTAAAACAGCAACTAACATTCATTATACTGTTAGTATAAGGGTTTTTAAAAATTAATTAATTAATTTGGTTTAATTTGTTATACTAGTATAAGGTTTACATACCTTTTTTTTGATCCTGTAAGTAGGTGCTATTATTCCCATTTTACAGAGGAAGACGTTGAGGCATAAGAAAATTAAGCAATAGGCCCAATGTTCCACACCTGTTTATAGGGGAGTCAGTCCTAACCCCAGAGCCAACTGATCTATAAGTGGGATGAGAACTACACCACCTGGCCTCATGAAGTTCTTCATGGCAACAGTTGGTCTAAAATGAGTGATAGAACAATGGTGTTACCTGGACTTTTTTGGTGCTACTGGCCAGCTAGATCACCTTGGATCTGTTTCCTTATTTTACATTGAAGATGCTAGACATAATAATTCTTGATTCTGAACAATAGTTCAGGAGGAGGCTTTTGCAAATGAGGTCCAAACCTGCTAATGACATCACAGAGAGGAGAGTTCCAAGAGAAGAGTCAGGCCTTCCTAGAAGCCCAGTGCCACAGTTGACATTAAGCTCAGCTTAGGAGAGAAGAGAGATCCGGGGAGGGAACTGTTGGTTCCAACTCTTTAGCTCTCTTCATTCTCCCATTCCCAGCACAGTTATGGATCAATCCTCAGTGACTGAAAGAATTCAAAATGACTTGGATACATTATCTCGCCCCCACTCATCATCCCCATACCACCGGCCAGGCCCTAGTGGAGCCCACCATAATGAGACCCATCACCACAGGGGGCCCCACCATCACAGTGGGCTCCGTCATCATGGTGGACCTCACTACCAAGACTCTGAAAATCCCTACTCCTATCCTTTCCACCACCGTGACGAGGCCCACTATCGTGGCAGGGCTCACCACTATTCATCCCCTGGTAAGGGTCTCCCCCATGGCACTGTCCATCCTCAACATTCTTCTGGTGAGGACCACTTTAATGATGAGCATCACTATGGTAGTAGGATGCCTCGTGGTGGTGGGTCCCACATTTCTGGAACCCACCACCGTGGTGGAACCCACTCCCATGGGGAGTCCCACCAGCATACTGATTCCTTCCACCGTGGCAGGCCCCACCACCATAGCAAGCATCACCATTCTGGTGGGCACCACTATCATGTTGGGGCCCACCATCCTGGTGAAGATCAAATTCATAACTACTATGGTGAGACCTATCACCTTGGAGAAAATTTATCCCAGTATTCCTCTGCTGCGTTTTACCACCAAGGTGAGCCTCCCCATCACCCCCAAGGCGAGCCTCCCCACCATCCCCATGGGAGGCCCTACCAACATGGTGAAGACTACCACCATGATGAGGCCCATCTACATGAACCCCACCACTACAGCAGGCCCTACTATCCTGATTCCCACCACCACCGAAGACATACTCCTCATGGAGAGAGCTCCTCTTACCATTCCTCTGAGGGGTCCAACTTCCGTGGTGTGCATCATCATGGTGGTCACCACCACAGGGAGTACTCTGGTGAGCACCACCCCGGGGAGAACAAGTTGAGCGGACCACCAACCACAGAGCCACGCAAGTCCCGCAGCTTGCTGGGCAGCTCCCCGTCTTATACGGCATCCCACTCACCTGGCATAACTCACACCAGAAGCTGGGGGCACAGCGTGACTCAGTCCCATGTCACATTTTACTCATCCCCCTCTCGGAGGTCCAGCAAGATTCACCCCCGCAGCTCCAAAGACACACAGAGCTGGAGTGAAGATGAGCACTTTCAGAAGCGCAAACGTGAGTCTCTTCTGGTCCTCCCCACCCCAGACCCCACCGCACAGCCCAGATTCAGCTGGGTCTGACCTTGCACACATCAGGAAGCTTGCCATTCACCTGCACCCATTTGTGCCCGCTAGTTCCCCTTCTCACTGTTCACCATCCGCTCTTTCATTCCCTGCGTTGTGCACCTCTGCAGGCCACGAGGTGTTTCTTCACTTGGTCACTGCTTTGCTCACATATTTACTTCTCAAATGTTGAACCTCTATTGACTTGCTTAGGTCCTGGGAGAATAAAAAAGAAGGATCCAGCATGGCTCCTGCTCTCAAGGGGGATCTAAGACTGAGGGGGTCACTGAGGCCATCAGAGGCTATCCAGTACTAGGAGCCTGTTGTCTTCCATATCAGAACTTGTACCTCGGTGGCTTCTGTGTGTCCACTTTCCCCTACTAACTATGAGCCGCTGAGGATGGAGACTGGGAACTAGTGCCTGCATGAGGGCCCTGTTGGAGGGTAGGGAGGGACCTTATCTGGTAACTCACAAACTCCCAGATTTGGTTCCTAGTAGTTCAGTAAATATGGCGATAGTCTTACAACAAACAAGCGAAGAGGGATGAGTAACTTACTGGATGGGGGCAAGATAGGCATCCAGGAGGAAGGGAAATTCAAGGATCTCAAAGGGAGAGGGAGGCTCAGCAAGAGGATGAGGTGAGGAGAGTGAGGCTTTCCATGCATAAGCTGCCATGTGGGCAAATAAAGATGTGGAGATTTAGTGCCAGGAACCCTCAGAATCCACTCAAGCCACTCCAAATCCCAAACGGGCTGGCCCCTGGTGTGACGGAAGTCAGGACTTTGGTCAAGACCAGCACAGGACTAGCCTAGAGTGCTATCGGTGAATGGCAGCAGGCCAACAGGCAGGGTTGATAATGATCCCCAACCAGTCTGGGAGGGGGCATGAGATCTCCACACCCCCTACAGAGATGTAACTTTCTGGCTTCCTTACAGTGGGCCGATCCCCGCGGGCCCACAAGAAGATGCACACTATGGACCTCTTCCAGTGGTTGTGGAATAAATTAAGCTACCTCATTTGGGGCTTCCGGAGACTGATCTGGAGGCTGACCCAGTCCCTGGCCTTTGAAGCCTTCATCTTCCTCGTCGTCTGCCTCAACACCGTCATGCTTGTAGCCCAGACCTTTGCTGAGGTCGAGATCCGGGGTGGTAAGAACCAAGGGGCCCTGTTCCTGTGGAGGAGGTCACCAGGTAGCCACCAGGTGGCGCATCTGCTCTAAATGGGCCTCATCCAGGGCCAGGAAATTTATATAATTTAGTACACTTGATCCTCTATCCTTTGAATACAGTGACATTGGGGTGTTAGAGACAGGCTAAGAAAGACACTACAGAGGTCACCTGGAAACCCACTGAACAGGAGGCTGTGCTGTTCACAGATGTAGCCACCAGGTGGCACATCTGCTCTAAATATGCTGCTGTGGGTGGGCAGGGTGTGGGGAGCCCTGGGAGCAGGAAGTTAAAAGCAGCCTGTGGGAAGCCTGGGGAGGCTGGCCCCGAAAATTACCTGGAGCAGTGAGAAGGAAAGGACCCGCCACATGGTCATTGTCCATCTCTATTCTAAGCACTCGTGAAATGCATTTAATGCCTACGACAATTCTGTCCAGCAGACTGTTATTATCCCCATTTTGCCCACAAAATGAAGGTACAGTGTGGTTAAGTCGCACAGCCATTTAGGGCAGACCCAGGGAGAGCATGGGTATTTGGGCTTGCAGGAGGTCGCTGTGGGCAGAGGGAGAGGGAGGAGGCTGGGAGGCTGGGGACAGTCCTGATGAGCCCCTGGTGTCCCTACAGAGTGGTACTTCCTAGTCTTGGACTGCATTTTCCTCTGCATCTACATCATGGAAGCCCTGCTCAAGATCATTGCTCTGGGCCTGGAATACTTTTTCGACTTGTGGAACAATCTGGGTGGGTGGAGAAGGGGCAGCGGCCGGTGGCAAGGCAGCACTGAACTGCCTGGGGGAGGCTAAGGAGGAAGGAGGAGCAGTGAGGCGTTGGCCCAGGGAGGCCACTGCCACTCAGACACCTTCTACCCTCAGACTTCTTCATCATGCTCATGGCCGTGCTGGACTTCGTGCTCCTGCAGGTCAACCCCCTCTCCTTCTCCTTCTACAACCACAGCCTCTTCCGGATCCTCAAGGTCTTCAAGAGCATGCGGGCCCTGAGGGCCATTCGAGTACTGCGGAGGCTCAGGTCTGATTGTAGGGACTCTGAAGGAAGAGGGGACACAGGCCTGGGTTCCCAAGGAATCCACTGTGGGGCTGAGGATGTGGCTCCGAGGCAGAGTGTTGCCTGGCAGGCACCAAACCCAGGGTTGAATTTCCAGTCCTACAAAAACAACATCAGAAAACAAACCAAGGAATCCACTGTGACCTGCTCAAATGATGGGGCAAGGGTGGCTGCAGACCCCAGCCTGCTTCCAATAAGCCTCTTCTGGGAGCCATCCCTGGGAGCCACCTCTTCATTTCCAGGGAAGCAACAGGATTCCCCCAAGTCACCAGCAAATCAGGGACCCTGTGCTTTCAGTACCAGCTCTGGCTACTGCCACTCACCTCCTCCCACCCCCACTGATTCACCTCCCTCTCCATCTCTGCCCACAGCGTCCTGAACAGCCTCCAGGAAGTGACAGGAACCCTGGGCCACTCCTTGCCATCTATCGCGGCCATCCTAACACTCATGTTTACCTGCCTCTGTATCCTGTGCCTGCGGCTGGGGCAGTGCGTGGAGGGGACAGGGCGGCAGGGGTGAAAGCAGGAGGAAGGGCACAGGGGCAGGAAATAGGAGCCTGGTTTGGTCCTAAACAACCAGTCCTCTTCTCTGTGGTCCTGCGGGCACTATTCCGCAAATCGGACCCCATGCGCTTCCAGAACATCTTCACCACCATCTTCACCCTCTTCACTCTGCTCACCCTGGATGACTGGTCCCTCATCTACATGGACAGCAGGGCCCGGGGTAGGCAGAGGGCAGGAGATGGGCACACAGACCTTGAGGGCTCAGCTACCCCACTTGTGATTCGGGGCTTCTGAAGCCTGTGGTAGGGGTGCAGCAAGGGTGGGAGGAGACTGCTCGATTGACACTCCTGTCTCCCCCTCCCGCAGGCGCCTGGTATATCATCCCCATTCTCATGATTTACATCATCATCCAATACTTCATCTTCCTCAAGTGAGGACCCTGCTCTGCTGCCCAGCCTCACTCCCAAGCTGTCCCAGGAGTCCCCACCCCAGCCCCTCACCCTGGTCATGCCTCTCTTCTGGTGTTCCCCTTGAAAGCACCTCGCTGTCCCCCTCCTCAGCCTGGTGATCGCTGTCCTGGTGGATAACTTCCAGATGGCACTGCTCAGAGGCCTGGAGAAAGTAAAACAGGAGGTGCCACACGGGGCAAATGTCCTGGGAAACATGAGGGGGGGCCAGGGTGCTCCAGGGATGGGGGCAGGGGACTCCAGCAGGACTCAGACCTCTTCTCTTCAGAAGGCCGCCCAAATCCATGAGAATCTGCTGGAAGACTCACTGACGGAGCTCAGGCAAACAGGTACTACCTAGCTGCCCAGACCCTGTGCCACCCCAGGGGCATAGGCAATCTCTATCCACCTTACCTCCTTCCACAGCCCGACACAGAATCACCCTCAATTTTACAGTTTTAGAACCTAATGACATGGAAGGACTTTTGGAGTTTGGTACATTGATTCAAAGGCCTCTAGGACAATCTTCTAAAGCAAATTGCATCTATTGTCCATTCTAGAAAGACCCACTTGGAAAACAAATAATAAGCCAAAGTATGATTCACCAAACTCCCATTCCTATTAATAACTTAGGAAGTTCATGAAAGTCACTCTTCCATGGATGGTTTCAACTGCCTTTGTGGGTTTCATTAAGGTTGTATATACTTGTCTGGAGTCTCTTGACCCAGACTGAGCCTACGAAAATAAGTTTCCCTATGTGTTCATTTTTCACACCTCACTTCCTGGATGTATTGATTTTGAGCCCGATGGTTTTCTTCCTGCTGAAAGATCCTCAGAAGTTGATGATGATGATGATGATGATTTCTCTTTTTATATCGGAGATTGAACCCGGGGTGCTTTACCAACTGAGCCACATCCCCAGCCATTTTTTGTATTTTATTTTGAGACACGGTCTAAGTTCCTTAGGGCTTTGCTAAGTTGCTGAGACTGGCCTCAAACTTGTGATCCTCCTCAGAACTTTGAAATCCGAGCTCTAGAATCCCACTCTTAGGATCATTCACAGGGCCACCTCGAGTGGTTTAATTAAAAAGAAGGGGGGGAGAGAGAGAGAGAGAGAGAGAGAGAGAGAGAGAGAGAAGAGAAGAGAAGAATAGAAGAGAAATTTATTGGCTCCAATGACTTAGCAAGTTGAGGGTTCATGGGCTTTCGAGAATGGTTTGATCTAGCCAGGTGCAGTGGTGCATGCCTGTAATCCCAGCTACTTCAGAGATTGAAGCAGGAGGGTCATAAATTCAAGGCCAACTTCAGCAATCTAGTGAGGCCCTAAGCAATTTAATGAGATCCTATCTCAAAATAAAAAAAGGGCTGGGGATGTGGCTGCATGGCAAAGTCCTGGGTCAAATTCCCAGTACCAAAAAAAAAAAAAAAGAAAGAAAGAAAAGAAAAAAAAAGAATGTCTTAATCCAGGGCACAAATGATGATCAGAATCTGGTCTTTTATATTTGCTCTATGGGCATCTGTGTGGGTTTGTTTTTAGAGTGAGTTTTCTCTTGTGATAGCAAAAGGGTCACCAACAAGTAGAGTGCCAAGTCCTTACAGTTTAGCCAACCATACCTCTACCAGCAGAAAAGTGATGGTCTTCTGCAAATTCCAACAAAATCCCAGAAATGAGCATGCATAGTTCCAGTAGAATCATTGCCTAGTTTTGAACCAATCACGTAGCCTGTAACTGGCCGGGCTGCCCTCACGTGTCCTTGGAACTGTGGGAAGGGCTAACCTCCAGCAAGACAACATGGGCCACACAGGGGTGGGGTGGCTCCACAAGAAAAGTGGAACACTTACCAGAGCTGGGGGTGTAGCTCAGTGGTAGAGCACTTGCCCAGCACGTGAGAGGCCCTGAGTTCCAACCCCAGCACCACAAACACACATAAGAGGGAATGGAGCGGGATGGGGACATGCTTTGTGCCTGGAGAAGCAAACTCTTTGGGCATCAGGGATGGAAATGCCTTCGGCCCTCTCTGTGAACCTCCATGACACTGGCGTTCCTCCTCCCTGCAGATCCAGGCATCTTCCTACTCACCCACCCCACCCCACCCCGCCCCACTTTCTCTTCTTCCAGAGCCTGAGGAGACAGTGAGCGAGACCACCCTGTGGAATCAGTTCATCGACCGAAAGTTTGGGGCCATGACTGACAAGTGAGAAGATGAGAAGGGAGGGTGGCCTCAGGTCAAGTGAGGCAGTCTTGGGGCTGGCAGTAGGACTGGAGGGAAAGGGACATTGCCACCTCTGTGCAAGGGAGTGGAACGGGGTTGGGATGTGGAGACCAGGAGTGGCCCCTGGCTTCCTGCACCATGGGACCTTCCTGTAGCAGGGATTCTGCTCCTCTCTTCACTTAAGCACCATTTGGACCCTTGTCAGGGCCAGGCCCACTGAGGGCTCCAGGGACCCAACTCCATTCCTGTCCCTGAAGGCCTCGCCTCTAAGGACTTGTGCTGGGCCCTGGAGGCTGAGCAGACTTCAGCTGGGAGAAGGGATTGTGGGCAGAACAGCTTGGGTAAAGGGTCTTCAGCCAGATGATTGATCCTCATCCTGTCCATCTGACTAGCTGGGCCAGGCCAGCTGAGGACTTGTGACTGGGGACTCTTGCTTGGAACTGGGGTCCTTGGCATAGGCTCCTGCTTCCTGGCTCTCAGACCTGGATTTCCTGAGACCCCTCTGTCTGAAAGCCAGGTGCTGCCTCCCCTGTCCAGCCTCTGGGCTCCTCTCATCCAAGAGAAAATCCAAGCTTCATGGCCTGCATCCAGGGCCCTGTCTGACCAGTCCTCTGCTAACCTCATATCATTGCAGCCACCAACCCCCAACTGGCACAACCTTGTTTGCCCACACTCTTTCCCAAGCATGGCACATACTTCTCTACCCATAGGCCTTTGCCTGCACTGTTCTCTGCCTGGAATGTTCTCTGGATGCTGGTGTCAGGCTCAGTTGACCAGGAGTTGGGAGAGTTCAGTTCCAATCCTGGCTCCAGTTGTCTCCTGGGGCGCTCTCCTGTTCATCCTTCATGTTCTAGCACCTGACCACTCTGGTCTGGGCTCTTAGCACGTGGAGACACTTTCCCTGGGGATATCATCCCCATAGGGACCCTCCCCCAAGAGTGGTTCTTGGTGTAACCTTGGCTTTTCCCCCCTCTGTTCCCCCTTTGATGTCGCTTTGACACTTCTCAAATGCACCTCAACTAACCCACCCCACCCCCTGCAGCAGCTTCCCCTGAAGCCTGCCCTGAGCCCCACAGTTATTGAGATTCAGAGCTCTCTCTGAATGTTCTTGAGATTCAGAGCTCCAGGAGCCCTGCTCCAACCTGGCATACTCCCATCTGTCTTCCAAACTCAGTTCAGTGACAGTCCCTCACCTCTAAGGACAGTCCCTCCTGAAGCCTTTCTAGACCCCCAGCATGGGGGGAGGTTCCCCTCCCTGTGCCCTCAGCACCCCATGTTTACACTTAACCAGAGCAGGTCAGTGTTCTGGCTCTGGGGGCAAAGTCTGTTTCTTATTCATCTATGTCCTTGGAGCATCCTACAGTGTTGGCTGTATTTGGTGGATAGATTGGTAAGATCCAGTGGAGTGATGAATGGGGTAGAAGGGATGGTGGGAGAATGGGGGAAGGGGTGGGTGTTTAGGTGGATGGCTTCCCGCACAGTATGGTCACGGTGTAGGTGGATGAGTGATCTAGGGAGGACCAAGTGAGGGAAGGCTGGGGTAGATGAATGTGGGTGGGTGGTTAAGTGGGTCTATGGAGAGGCTTGGGTTAGATGAGGGAGCATCAGATGGGTAGGTGAGCAATTTAATTCTGGAATTCTCCATGGTGCAGGCAGACATGGGGGCTTTTCTAGGTACTGAAAAAGAAACAAAATAGAAAAGGAGGTCTTGGGTGATGTAAGTTTTGGGGGAAACTGGCAAGAAGAGCCATATGGGAGCTCTGGGGGCCCAGAAAGAATAGAGGCAGGCCAGCGGAGCCCAGCCCCCCACACCTTGTCCCTTCAGGCAGCGGGAGCTCCAGTTCCAATTCCTGCAGCTGGTGGCTGGGGTGGAATATCAGCAGCAGAAGTTCCGTTCCCAGGCTTCTGTCATTGATGAGATTGTTGACACAGCATTTGAGGTGAGCCAAACAGGACAGGAAATGGGGGACCTAGGGATCTTGCCAGAAGTGGCCCCAGAGTAGTTCGTAGTCACACAAGGCACTGGCTCCTTCATGCTCCCATCCCACAGGCTGGAGAGGAGGACTTCAAGAAGTGACCCTGGAGAGTGCCACCAGATACAGACCTAAGCCTCTGGCAAGCTGCCCACCTGGAGTTGGGTGTTGGGACAAGTCCCCAACTTTGCTACCGTGGTTGTCTGGGCCCTGCAGGAATTGGGCCCCAACAGAGTTTTTAAACCCCAGATGATTTTGTGTCTTCTATGGCTGTGCAAAACACAGGGCAAGGGAACTTGTGTGTGCCCCTGGGGGTGGGATGAAGGGTGTTGTTGGCTATCCTCTCAGCCTAGCAGCGCATTGGCAACAGCCAGAAGAGTGATGCAGAAAGTGGTTTAGGCCCAGGGACTGGTGGTGCTGGTAAGGGACAGAGGGAGCAGTAGCCCACTTAGGGGAGGAAGGCCCATCTGGCCCATAGGTCAGCATTATCGAGGCCTGGGGGGACCAGTGGGCTCCAGGAATGGGGCTAAGACCCCAGAAATTCAGGTCTAGCAGCACCATGAGCATCCAGTATAAGGACATCAACCTTGGGGATATCGGGTCTGAGGTCATTGTCAGCCCCCCTGCCCCCTGCCTGGGTTTAGACTACAGAGCCTCAGTCAGGAGGGTGGAGGAGGCTGCTCAAGTCCTTCTGGCCTCAGGGGAGGTACAGGCAGTAGGTAAGTGGGATGGACCAGCTGCATTGGGAGATTCCCCTATTTATAGCCTGAGTCTAGACAGGGGCTGTGGCCATGGCTGGGCTAGCCTGTGCTAGATACTGCAGACCTAGCACTAAATCAAGTTCAAGCCAAGTCTGAACCTTGGGGGTCCCCACCCAGTATTGGGGTCTTCCACCATCTACAACCATCTCACCCTTAGTGGAGGCCAGTCCAGGGTGCAGCAGTTTTGATAACCACCTCTGCCTCCGGGCTGGACCAGACAGTGGTGGAGCCCCTGTGCCTTAGGACAGAAGCAGCTTCCCCTTCCTAGCCTAGCTGAGGACACAGGCTGGCCCAAGGTCCAGGAATGGACTGTGCAGAGGAAATGCCATCTAGGTTTGGGCACAAATTCCAGGGATGGAGAAGCCACTAGGCAGTCATCCCTGGGATTTGCCTCACCCCAAGGTCTCACGCATTCATTCATCAAGCATTTTCTGCCACCTAACCCTGCATTGGTCCTGTGTTGGAGCCTCCTGCTTGGTGTCACATGGAGCACTTCCAAGCCAGCCACACACACACTAGCTGTTTGGGCTGTCATAGCCAGCAGGGTCCAGCAGGAGCAGGGCTGGAAGTTATTCCTCATGTCCCTGTCAAACCCTCAGCTACTCATGTCAGGTGGAACTCAGCATCTATTTTGTAACTCTCCATCTTCATCCTTGTGTAGTCCCCTGTGACTGAGCAGCAGGCAAGGAGCTGGCACTGAAGCTTATAACATCCCACCACTAGGTGGGGCCCAGGCAGGAACAGGTGGGGTATAGGGACTTATTTGGAAAGAAGGGCGTGTGGGCAGCAGAGAAGGAATGCCAGAGTCCTCTCCATGCCGTCTCTGGGCTTGAACACTGCTGACAACCAGAACCCCCAAGGCACCAGCTTACTGCCCCTTGTCCTGGGTGTGGGTGCAAGTTGGTGCATCAAAGAGAGACTCCCAGGTGGGAATGCAGGGCTCTGGCTAGTGTCTGGGGTCTGTGCGCCCATCTCTAGGCTATCTTGGGGTGCTGCTTCTGTGTTTGCTTTGCTTCTGGGTTGCTAGGTTGTGTTGCTGGGTAGTTGGTTGCTAGGTGGGCGCTGGTGTTTTTTTCAGGGCATGTATATGGTGTCTGGGAACATCTGAGTGTGTCCTGTGGGTTTATGGGTGTGAATTTCTGTAGAGTTGAGGGTTGTAGGTGTGAGTGTGTGTGACGGAGTATGCACTTCAGCCACAAATTCAACTATGCAAGAAATGTTGCAACCCTGTTTTCTTTAAGTGACATTCAGTCAGAACTATTCCTCATGTGGGCAGCAGGTTTGCACTTGCTCCCTCTGGGGCTCCATGTCCAGTGCCTGGCAACAAAAACACTCAGGATCACTCCAGGGGAACTGGGCTGCGCGAAATAACCACACAAGAGCAGAGATACCTTTTTCTTTGGGAGTCCTGTGACGGCTCCTCTGACCTTAAGGGTCCACAGAAAGAGAGCCAGCATGTTCTGACCCCTTTTATTGAGGAGAAGCCATTCAAATGAGGCAAGGGGTCAGGTTTCAAGGGGCTGAGTCTAACTTCATGATGTCTGCTGTCAGCAGGTTGACTGACATCTAGGAAGGCCACACCCAAAGGCAGAGCAAGAGAAGGGGACACACAAAGGGCATTTCCATGGAACATTCTATTCCAAACAGGGCAAGAGAGTAATATCACAAAGGAACAGGTGAGCGTAGCTCGACCCCTGGGGCTGCAGGAAGGCACACCTATGCATGAAGACCCATTCTGCTACTTCAAGGATCAGGGCAGCTGTCTAGGGCCATTGTGAATGTGGCCAGATCACTACGAAAGTGACCAACAGAGCCTCTACCGATCACGGGAAGGAAAATGCTGGTCACTCAGCACGATGCCCCAAGTGCCTTCCAGGGGTCTTGCCAAGGGAACCTGGGGGGGTCCTGCTAGTGAGAATGTAAGAGGCAATGTCCTGGCCTCATGGCTCTTGGCCAGCAGTGGCTGTGTAAGACAACTTTGGGCCAACACACATGAACATTAGTGGGCCGGAAGCTCAGTGTCCAGGACCCAATGGGCTGGGCACCCCACATGCATGCCTGAGCTTCTCCCAAGTGCTGAGAGGAGCAGGGCATGGGCTCCCCTTCTAAATGCTCACAAACACTGTCCCTGGCTAGTCTTGGGATACAATCCCTCTTCTGTGACTTTGTCTCCTGTCTGTTACCTGAGGCTACTGGGAGTCTGTGATTGGGGTCCTCAGAATTTGTTTCCTCATGTCTGTGATGCTGGAACGTTGGAGATCCCCAGATTCAAGGGCTGAGCCCTGAACTGTCAGTGCTGTCTGGGCTGGGATAGCACCCCCTGGAATACCATGGGTGGCCCGTCAGCTGGGGAATGGTTGGAGACATCAGTAGCTGGGTGGGAAGTGGGGAGTGGAGCACACAGAAGAAACCAATGCAAGAAGCAGTGCCAGTGATTTATTGCAGAAGATGTGGCGATGGCTCTGAGGTGCCCTCCACCATGCGTCCCTTCATCCGCTCCCGCCTGGGGGCCGATTACACTTGCACACAGTTGTGTTTGAGAAGCTGAGAAGAGTTCTTCCAAGGGACTTCGAGGATCTCAAAGTCACAGCGCAGCTTCTGTAAAGAGCCAAGGTACAGGGAGGGGTGAGCCCAGCCCAGGGGTCAGCCTCCTCCCAGGAGCCAGCTCTCTGCCTGCCTTGTCACTCTGGGGCCACAGAGGGGCAATCACTGGCCCCAGCGACACACAGTCTGATGATGGGACTAGATCCCAGGTCTTTCCAGCAAATCCCCCACACCCAGGAAAGCTTCAGCCTCTCCTCTTGCACCTCACACTGGCCTGAAGCTGAGTCACCTAAAAGCAGGGCAGGTTCAGCTAGGTCTCTGCCCAGCCAGCCAGACCAGCTCAGGTGGGACAAGCCCAGGGCCTCAGGTTCTGTGCAGGGTGCGGGCTTGGGGCAGTGCTGTTACCTCCTGCTGCACCCCTGTGGCCAGGGGGCAGGTGGTGAGGTCCACGTGGTCTCCAGAGACCCTGGTCTTCCGGCACGCTGTGCTCTCCATCTCCACTGTCAGGTAGTACTTGATGCCAGCCACCAGCTGGGGAGGAGCCAGGTAGGTGAAGGGTGCCAGGGAAACAGGCCTGGATATACCCCTCCCTCCCTCCATTGTGCCCCACTGTCCCAAGCACATGCAGGGCTCTGAGCTGGGGACCCAGACCTGGAGTAGGTAAGGGGCTCTGGTGGGTCCTGGGACAGGGGGAAGGGGCAGGGGGAAGAGGCCGGGTCCCTTCAGGAGGCTGAGACCCACCTGGGCACACCTTCCCAAAGCTGGGGCCATCACCAGGGAGAGGCTATTGTCCTGTCCCCTCTGCCTCCCCTTTGCCCCCATCTAGGAGGGACCAGGGGGATTCTAGTGAAGGGAACTCTGCATTTACAGGATTGGATCCTGAAACTTGGTTCATGGTGGACTTTTCATTTTGAGAAGCCAGGTATGGTGGCGCACGCCTGTAATCCTAGTGGCTTGGGAGGCTGAGGCAGGAGAACCATGGGTTCAAAATCAGCCTCAGCAAAAGCGAGGCACTAAGCAATTCAGTGAGACCCTGTCTCTAAATAAAATCCAAAACAGGGCTGGGGATGTGGCTCAGTGGTTGAGTGTCCCTGAGTTCAACCCCCATTACCAAAAGAAAAGAAAAGAAAGCACTGTATAGTGGGCAGAGGTGCAGCTCGGTACTTGAGCACTTAACATGCCCAACCAAAGCCCTGGGTTAGATCCCCAGTGTCACAAAAAATAAATGAACATTTAAGAAAGTATTGTGGGCTGGGGCTGTAGCTCAGTGATAGAGTACTTGCCTTGCATGTACTATGTGGGTTTGATCCTCAGCACCACATAAAAATAAAGATATTGCACAAACTACAACTAAAAATAATTTTTTTAAGTATCGTATGCAATGTTGCTTTCTGCCTTGGCATCCCCTTCACTGGGCACCTAGGCAGTGAGTAGCCCTGGCGGGGTTCACTTGCCCAGCTCACCTGGCTCTGCGCCTTCATGATGTTCGTGTCGCGGAAGTAGTAGAGGCTATTGCTGCCCATGTTGTAGCTGGCCACAGCTGCCTGCGCCGCCCTCTGCACTTGCGGGTCGTTGGGAGCCAGGTCCTGCCGTTCTCCAGTCCTGCGGCCCCGCGGATCAGCGCGGGCGTCAGGGGACAGGGCCAGGAGGCAGAGCGCGATCAGAGCCAGGCCCATCGCCAGCGGGAGGTGAGAACGTGCCATGGCTGCAGTGTCAGTGCCGAGCAGAGGCCTGTGCTGCTTTTACGGGCTCCCTGGCCCCGCCCGGCCCCGCCTGCCGCCAGTCGCCCCCGGATCCCGGCATGGTGCCTTCCCCACCCCCAGGTCCTGCAGGCTGGGCCGAGGGGTCAGAGAACCCCTGTGTGCCAAGATGCTGTTGCCCAGCCCTCCAGCAAGGGAGAGCACAGCCACAAACCCCAGCACTAAGTGCCACTGTAGGAAGAGTTCACAGAAAGTCTGTCCAGTCTGATCTACCAACAGCTATGTTTGAGCTCTTACTGTCCCACCATTTCTGGGCTGTGTGACCTTGGAGAGGTTACTTAACCTCTCACTGTTTCTGTTTCCTCTTCTGGAAAGTGAGTATTGTGAGGATTCAATGAACTGATACAAGTAAATTGGAAGAGGCCAGATGTTCTACAAACAGCAGGTAAGTAGGTGACATTACTGCCCTGAGCCAGTGTCATTTGACTCACAATCAGCACCAAGAGGGAATTATAGTGTTTCCACTTTGCAGAGGAGGAAATAACATGGAAGGGAGAACTGATTTGACTATAGACAGCAGTTGATCACCAGTAAATGGAGATGCTGGCTTTTGAGCCCGGGAGCTCTAAGAACTTAGCAGTCCTAAACCAGACTGAGTCCCAAGGGTGAGAACTGTCAGAAAAAGGGGCTGTCATACCTGTTGCTGTTTAACTGACTGGGTGACTCTGGACAAATCACTCAACTTCCCAGAGCCTCAGCTGAAAAAAAGGGTAACAATATTTTTCTCCTGGGCTGGAGATGTGGCTCAAGTGGTAGCGCGCTTGCCTGGCATGTGTGCGGCCCGGGTTTGATCCTCAGCACCACATACCAACAAAGATGTTGTGTCTGCCGAAAACTAAAAAATAAATATTAAAAAAATTCTCTCTAAGAAAAAAAAAATATTTTTCTCCTAAGTTTGTTCTAACGCCAATGCCTCCAGACCGAGTCACCCCTAGGCACACTGGACAAGTAAGTGCTAGAAGTACCAGCAACATAGGGACCCCACAACTTTTTGAAAGACTCCAATAATAAATATATAAAAAATAGCATTGAAGTAATCAACACAGGAAAAGCCTGGACTTTGTTAGAATTCTTTGTGCTTTAGAGTCTGCATAATTTGGGCTTTAATATATGTTGGAGAGCCAGGACATTTGTCCTTGGGACATTGAAATCTTTTTGGAGTCTTACATGGGGCTCAGAGGAGGTGGCCACTTACAGGACCTGGCAAAAAAATTGGTGCTTTGTTAGTGATAGCTATTATTGGTTTGGTTTGTGGTGCTGGGGATGGAACCCAGGGGTACTCTACCATTGATCTACATCCCAAGCCTTTTTTACTTTTTATTTTGAGACCACATTTTGCTAAATTGCGGAAGCTGGCTTTGAACTAAGATCACCCTGCCTTGGCCTCCTCCTGAATTGCTGGGATTACAGGTGTGTGCCATCACCCCGGCACTATTATTGTGGTGAGTATCATAAGCAGACATCCAGCATTCCCCCTTCCCCAATTCTAGAATCCCAGGGCCATGAGGAAGTGATTTCTCAGACCAGAGCATGGTCACTGCCAGTCCAGCTGCCAGTCTGCTTCCCCACCCAGTCAGTCCAGCTATGAAAAACAAACTGCTACCTCCCTGGGATTCCAAGGAAAAGGTCACAAGTTTGTCACAGGCTCAGGTGTCTGTCTTAAAGAGACAGACTTCTGTTTGTTGGAGAGCTGGTCTAAGCTTGGCTTGATGAGGAGGCTTGGCCAGGTAGGGACCATGAGTCGAGAGGTATAGGACAGCTCACAGGGAAAGGTGGGAGGCTTCCCAAAGGGACCAGGCAACCTCCCTGGGCGCCCCCAGCTCTGCTCTTCCACCGTGGAGCTCAGTCATGGCCACACTTACTTCTCATAGCTCCCTTGAAAAGTAAAGCACCATCTCTGATTCACCAAGAACCAGTGAGTCACCAGTCACTGTCACCTACCTTGTCCATCACTGCTTTGTGCTAATGTCAATGAGTCTTTGGTGCTACAATCTAGCAATTTCCAAGGACTTCTCATCCACTGATTACTCCTCTCAAACCCTGAGGTAGTAGTATCCTCATCTGCAGAAGAGTTAATCAGAGCTAATCTGAAGTCACTTGGCTAGAAGTACTATCTGGAGAGAAAAAGAGGGAGAGGAGAGGGAAACTAACCATCACTGGACTCTTGCCATATGCTATGCCTTGAGTCACATTTTCTTGTTCTCATAGTGGCTCTGCAGAGTAGTGATTATTACCTCTTTCTACACGGAGGAAATGAGGGGTCAAAGAAGAAATGGTAGGACCTGGAGTAGCACCCACATGCCTGCAATGTCCTGTGCTGACCAGGCTGTTATGCAGCGGGGTGCTTCCTGAAGGTGGTCTGTCTCATCCAGAAAGGAGCCTGTAGTCTGGGCTCCATCCTGTCTGGATCACTCTGGCTTCCAGAAAACGCCCTGGGCCAAGCATGAACTTGAGATTGGCCATCCCACTGGCCATGGGGCACAGGCTCCAGATTTGCTGTGGCCCAGGCCTTCCAACCCAGGTTGCCCACAGCACCCTTCTCTTTCTCATGGCCTGATGGGTCTTGATGACCAGGGAGGCCTCTCACAACCTCCTCACCTTGGGCCCACCCTGGCAGGCTCCTTGCTGTAGCCCACCCCATCCCTCTTCCTTGAGACTTCAGCTGGGTGAAGGACATTCTCTCCCTAGGACTCTGCTCCCCTTGTCCTGTCACACATATCCTGGAAAGAAAACTTCCTGGCAAGGACACATGTGACTCCATGGAGGAGTTCCCCTCAGTGCCGGGGTGTCCTGTTCATCAGCTGATTGAATCTTCAGAGCCCTGCACTGGGTGGAACAACTGGCTCCAGATCACCAGATGACCGAGGGAAGAACTTGTGCCTCTGGCTGGTTCTTCAAGGTTACCATTAGTTGAAGCCAGAGTGATGGCCGCAGAGAGAGTCCTGGTGCCTGCAGGGAGGGGACACCCTAAAAGGGAGGCCACAGCCATGAGCACCAACTGGGCATCTTCTATTCCATCTGGGTTGCCACTGGGCTAGGTAGGGAAGGTGTCTTGGGCTGTCTGTCCCTTCCTTTCTAAGGACAGCAGGAAGAAGCCCTTAGGACACCAGGGTTCACCCTAAGCTGCGGGCCAGATCTGAGTACTAGGGACTAGAGCAACTGAGGGGTCAAGCTCTGGCTGCATACAGGGGTCAGGGTGGCAAGGGGTATAATGTGTGAATATTTGCTGACTTCTGGGCCCACCAACAACCCCAGGCCAGTAGGTGCTCAGCTCAACCTGCTGAGCCCTGAGCCCTGGCTGAGAAGCTCTGCCTCCTCCGTCAGGCCTGCCCTCTCTCCAGCACGCCAGGCCTTGCTCCCTTTGACCTACAAGCTGAGTCAGGGCTGGACCTCTGAGAGGCCACTCTGTCACAAGGTACATTCTAGATGCCCTTTGTCCCCTGCTGCTCCAGGACTGACCCAGGGATTTGTGTGAGATATAACATAAAGAGCCCAGATGAAGGGCTCCTGCCCTATCAATCTGTCCTGGGCTCCAGTTGAGCCCCAGGGAGAGGTGACAAAACCCATGGGTTAGCCAGGGAAAGGCGAACATTGAAGAAACAAGGAAGACAGTATGTCACGCAGGGTCCCAACAGGGTCCCAGTGCCAGAGCCAGGGAGGCAAAGCCAGGCAACCAGTATGGGCTGGAGCCACAGGAAGGGTTTCATAGAGCGGGAGAGCATCTCCATCACCTTGTCATTCAACAGCAACAATGTGATTGTGTCAGGGCTGAGTGTGGAGAAGCTGTAGCCCTACTGAGCCCCTGCCTAAGCACACCAGGCAAATGACAGTGTCACAAGCACAAGGGTTGAGGCTGAGTGTGTCTGGACCCATCAGGGAAACATTAGGCACATAGTATGTCTCAGACTCCAGAGAAGGCCACTCTACTACCTCAATGGGCTCCTCCCAGGAAGCAGTTGAACCACAGTGGCCCCTGCTCTGGTGGAACCTGCCAGCTGAGCCACACGCTGCCCAGACCCAGCTTGAGAGAACCCTCATTCCTACTAGTGACAATTCTGTCACTTTGTCCCATACTCATTCAATCACCAGTTTTTTATTTTTTGTTTCCTTCTTATCCTTCTATTATTCTGAAATGTAGCTAATACACAGAAAACAAGCCAGAAGATGCATGTTCCTTTTAACAAATAATTGCAGGGTCAGTGCATGTATTTCCACCATCCAGGTCAAAAATGAAATGCCACTCCCACCTCTACACCCTTCCATAATCACACAAAGATAATCACTATTGATATTTTCTTTCTTTACTTTTTGCCATACTAGGTATTGAATCCAGGGCCCTGCACGCGAAGCAAGCACTGTACCACTGATCTACACCCCCAATCCTTTTATTCTGAAACAGGGCCTCACTAAGTTTCTGAGGCTGGCCTTGAACTTGTGATCCTCCAGCCTCAGCTTCCCAAGTAGTTGGTATTACAAGTGGGCACCACCATGCCAGGCTTACTATTGACTTGCAATAAACATTTCCTTGCTTTTCTTTCTAGTTTTATTATCTATGTAGAGGTCACTAAGCAAGAATTTACTTCTTAACTTTACATGAACATAATCACACCATTGTATATTTTGCTTTATTTGTTCAATACTGTTTGAGGGTCACCCATCATCTGGGTTGCTCCCCACTCCCCCGCAGTGCTGCCAATCTGGGCCTCACACTGCAAACACCCAGTGCCTCAAGGTACCAGGTTACTTCCTCCTGTCCTGGGTGTGGGTGCGAGTTGGTGCATCCAAGGAACACCCCCAGGTGGAGACGTGGGACTCTGGCTAGTGTTGGGAGTCTGCATGCCCATCTCTAGGCTATCTTGGGGTGCTGCTTCTGTGTTTGCTTTGCTTCTGGGTTGCTAGGTTGTGTTGCTGGATAGTTGGTTGCTAGGTGGGCGCTGGTGTTTTTTCAGGGCATGTCTATGGTGTCTGGGAACATCTGAGTGTGTCCTGTGGGTTTATGGGTGTGAATGTCTGTAGAGTTGAGGGTTGTAGGTGTGAGTGTATGTGTCTGAGTATGTACTACAGCCACAAATTCTATTGTACTAGAAATGTTGTAGACCAAGAGGCCATGGGACCAGGACATCGCCTGCACAGCAGTGGCTGTGCAGGACAGGCAACCCACTTTGGACCACATACAGGCACAGGAACGTTAGTGGACAGAAAACTCAGTGTCCAAGACCCAGTGGGCTGAACCTCCCACATGCATGCCTGAACTTCTCCCAGGTGCTGAGAGGAGCAGGGCATGCACTCCCCTTCTGAGTAGACACTGTCCTTGGGGCTAGTCTTGGGACATTATCTCTCTTCTCTTTGTCCCCATCCCTTTTCTAAGACTATTGGGAGTTTCTGGCTGTGTTTGGGGGCCCACCACTCCCACCTGCAAACCTACTACAGCTGCACACAGTCTTGTTTGAGAAGCTGAGTTCTTCCAAGGGACTTCGAGGATCTCAAAGTCACAGCGCAGCTTCTGTAAAGAGCCAAGGTACAGGGAGGGGTGAGCCCAGCCCAGGGGTCAGCCTCCTCCCAGGAGCCAGCTCTCTGCCTGCCTTGTCACTCTGGGGCCACAGAGGGGCAATCACTGGCCCCAGCGACACACAGTCTGATGATGGGACTAGATCCCAGGTCTTTCCAGCAAATCCCCCACACCCAGGAAAGCTTCAGCCTCTCCTCTTGCACCTCACACTGGCCTGAAGCTGAGTCACCTAAAAGCAGGGCAGGTTCAGCTAGGTCTCTGCCCAGCCAGCCAGACCAGCTCAGGTGGGACAAGCCCAGGGCCTCAGGTTCTGTGCAGGGTGCGGGCTTGGGGCAGTGCTGTTACCTCCTGCTGCACCCCTGTGGCCAGGGGGCAGGTGGTGAGGTCCACGTGGTCTCCAGAGACCCTGGTCTTCCGGCACGCTGTGCTCTCCATCTCCACTGTCAGGTAGTACTTGATGCCAGCCACCAGCTGGGGAGGAGCCAGGTAGGTGAAGGGTGCCAGGGAAACAGGCCTGGATATACCCCTCCCTCCCTCCATTGTGCCCCACTGTCCCAAGCACATGCAGGGCTCTGAGCTGGGGACCCAGACCTGGAATGGGTAAGGGGCTCTGGTAGGTCCTGGGGCAGGAGGAAGAGACCTGGTCCCTGTAGAAGGCTGAGACCCACCTAGTCACAACTTCCTGAAGCTGGAACAGACATGAGGGAGAAGCTGCTATCCCTTCTGTCCCCATCTAGCAAGGACCAGGGAGAAGTGGCAGAAGCAAATTTGTATACAGGGTTGGATCCTCTCTTTGATATTTTGTTTGTTGTGGATTTTGGCCTTCATCTGAATTTTAAAAATATTGCATAACAATCTCATCTTGGACAGGTGTGGTGGCACATGCCTGTAATCCCAGCTTCTTGGGAAGCTGAGGCTGAAGGGTCGGGAATTCAAAGCCTGCTTCAGCAACTTAGTGAAAACATAAACTACTGTGTCTCTAAATAAAATATAAAAATAGGCTGGGAAGGCTGGGGTTGTGGCTCAGTGGTAGAGCACTCGCCCAGCGCATGTGAGGTTCTGGGTTCAATCCTTAACACCAGATAAAAATAAATAGAATAAAATATATTGTGTATAAAAATAAATATATTTTTTTAAAAGATGTATCCAACTACAAAAAATAAATATTAAAAAAAATGGGCTGGGGATGTGGCTCAGTTGTGAAGTGCCCCTGGGTTTAATCCCCAGTGCGTGCGCGCGCGCGCGCGCGCACACACACACACACACACAATCATGTGTGCTTTTGCCACCTCTGGCCTGGCCTGCTGCACTTTACTCTGTGCCTTGAGGATGTGCTTTCTAAGCATTCAGTGATGCTTCTGCCTATACGGTGGCTGACTGTAGCCAACTGGATTGGCCATCTGATGTCTCTATCACAGTGGGCCATTTATCCTACCCAGATACAGCCTCAACTGGACCCTTGTCCTTACAGACCATAGACCATAGTGCCCAGCTTACCAGATCATTGTTCCATCCTCTGGTCTTTAGTTTTGTGTTTCTTTCTATTATTCTGAAATGTAGCTGATACATTTCAGAATGATCCACATTAAGGGCATCGAAGAACAGACGTGTTCAGGTAAATTTAAAAAAAAAAAAAAACACTTTTTTTTTAATACTGGGATCAAGCCCAGGTCCCACACATGCTATGCAAACACTATCACTGAGCTACACCCTGCCCTCTGACCAATTTAATAAGTAGCTAATGTCTACATTACCACCCCAAAGGTCAAAAAAAAAATGGAAATGCCACTCCCACTGCCAAGCCCTTCCACTATCACACCCTCCACCACAGATTTTTTTCTTTGTATTGACTTTTTTCCCCCTGGTGCTAGGGATGGAACCCAGAATCTTGCCCATGCTCAGCAGGTGCTCCACCACTGACCTACACTATGGACCTACTACTAACTTTTGCAATAAGCATTCCCTTTTTTTTTTTTTTACAGCAATGGGCACTGAACCTAAGGTCTCCAGTGTTTTTGACAGGGCCTAAAAGTTGCCCAGGTTGGCACTGAACTTGCAATCCTCCTTAGCCTTCTTAGTAGCTGAGACTCTAGGTGTGCAGCACTATGCCTAGCTTCTTGGTTTTCTTTCTAGACTCACCATCTATATAGGGATCCTTAAGCAAGAATTCACTTAACTTTACATGAGCGGACCCCATCTTTTTGTTGGTTTTTCACCACTGTGCAGCTTTATTTACTTATCTACCCTCATACTGAGAACCACCAGTTGTGCTCCATTGGGGGCTATTATAATCAACAGAACTATGCACACTCACAAATGTCCTAGTGCAGGTGTTCAGGAGCTTCTTCAAGGCATAGTCCTGAGAGTGGAATTGTCAGCTCACAGGGTGTGTCAGCTTTGTAAAATAATGCCCAAGTGTTTTCCCAGAGTGCTCTCAGTAATTCACACTCCCACCAACACAGGAGTTCCTGTTGCTCCATATGCTCAATGCTTGTTATTGTCAGACTTTTTAAGATTCTTGCCAATTGGGTGGGTGTTGATGGGATTTGCTTTTCTGATTACTAATGAAATCAAGCCTTTTCACATGCTGTTAGGGTATATTTTCTTGGGACTGCCTTTTATGTCTTTTGCCAGTTTTTCTATTCTTTCCAACTTTTTCTTGACCACCGTTCCACATGCTCTGGGTTAGATACTTTATATTTTTTTCAAATATCTTTTCCACTCCAGGTTTATCTCTTCACTCTATGATTTTATATAGAATTTCTAATATTAATGTAGTTTTGTCAACTTAATCTCTTAATTTTTCTCTATCTTGAGGTCCCTGAAAACTCATATTATCCATTTGTATTTTAATACCCATCATTTGTGCCTCTTCAGCCAGTAGAGATTGTGTGAACAATTTGTTTATACAGCAAATAAGTCAATGTTCAATGATGGTCTGTTGAAGGGATGAATGCCAAGCATGAATGGGTGGTATACAGCTAGCATTTCATTTGATCCCTAAAACAATCTCATTTCCTTTTTTTTTTTTTTTTTTAAAGAGAGAGGAGAGAGAGAGAGAGAGAGAGAGAGAGAGAGAGAGAGAATTTTTAATATTTATTTTTTAGTTCTCGGCGGACACAACATCTTTGTTGGTATATGGTGCTGAGGATCGAACCCTGGCCGCACGCATGCCAGGCGCAATCTCATTTCCTAAGTGGGAAAACTGAGACTCGAGAGGGACTAAGTGACATGACCAAGTTACAGTCTGAATTAGATGGCTATTTCTCAGCAACAAGTCTATGGGCAAATTAACTTCTCTGGGTACCAAGTCTCTTCACTTCTAAAAAAATAAAACAATGGTTTATTATTATGAAAGGAAAAAAAATGTTTGCAAAAGTTTCAGTTTCAGGAAGGTTCAAAAATGTCCCAAGAAAAAACAGGATCAAGCTGGGCATGGCGTTGTCACACACAGCAACTCAGGAGGCTGAGGCAGGAGGACGGCAAGTTTGATGTCAGCCAGGACAACTTAGTGAGACCCTGTCTCAAAATAAAAAGGGCCAGGCATGGTGGTGCATGCCTGTAATCCCAGCGGCTCAGGAGACTCAGGCAAGAGTGTCACAAGTTCAAAGCCAGCCTCAGCAATTTAGCAAGATCCTGTCTCAAAAATTTAAAAAGGAATGGGGATGTGCCTCAGTAGTTAAGTGTCCCTGGATTCAATCCCTGGTACCAAAAACTAAAATAAAATGGGTTGGGGACATAGCCTAGTGGTAGAATACTTGCCTAGCCTACAAAAAGCTCTGCGTTAATCCCTAGTACAGAAAGAAAAGAGCAAGAGAGAAAAGGACCTAAATATACTGAATTCAAGTGTAACTCCCTTACTGCTTTCCCCCAAGACATCTGGGCAGATAGCAAGAGCCCTGCCCACGCCTTTGAGGGATGAGAGATGATGGGGTGATCAGTAGGTGAACTCTTACCTATATCCAGTCCACCCTCTTCCTGGTACCTGACTCCTACTGACTTTTCCACCAGGTGCTGCCTAGCTGTTGACTTGAGTGACATCTGGAACACCTACCTGGCTCCCAGGAAGTCAACCCACACTCTCTCCCACATCATCCTGGGATTGGGACACTCCAAGCCACCTGCCCAAGGCCCATGTGGCTAGGGTGGCTACCCTCTAGGAGTGGGAAGGGAAGGTGTCAGTTTCGGTCTGCACTGATAAGGAGTGCAGCAGACACCATCAGCTCTGGGGAAGAGGCAACTCTCAGCCCACTTACTTTTCAACACACAACACTCAGTCATGAAGGCCACTGTCTTTATTGACCTAAAAAACTTTACAAGGACAGTGACTGTTATGCCAAAAAAGGTGCCAAATGGCATCAAACAGACCAGAGGTGAAGGTGGGGGTGAGGGAAGGGGCCAGGAATCCAATCAGAAAAGTTGGTTAATGATTTCCATGGAACTGGCAGGGGAAAGAGAAAGGGAGTTGCATGCAAGAGCAAAAATTCCAAAAAAGATTGAAATGGTGAGGGGAGAGAACTCCCAAAGACCCTGGAGTACAACAACAGCAATCTTTTCCTTTGTAGAGGACAAGGAGCCCCCACTCAGCTGCAAACTCTGGAGACTTGATAATGGGGCTAGGGATTGAGGGCTCCCCAGAGAACATCACAAGAAGGCATCACACCATTCTCGAAGGCACCCAAAGCAGTCCCGGGACTGCTTGGCATTGGCACCACATGTGTCCTTCAGCCATTCTCGGAAGAGGTCTTCATCTTTCTTTAGCACCAGAAACTGACCGAGGACGACATATGCCTGCAAAACAGGCAAAATAAAAGGCATGCTGCTGAGTTCTGTGGGGAATAAAAGCAAGACAGCTGTCTACCACCTCACCACCCTGAATGTGCCAGATCCCCTCTGGCCTCTGAAGCTAAGCAGAGTCAATCTTGCTTGATATCTGAATAGGAGAACAATGTCACTTTTGTGACATTTAGAGCATACAAGCCCATGAAGTAGGGCAGGTTCTGCCCCTACTTCATCTCTCCCAGGTAGCCAGTCACTTCGGATTATCCACCACTGTCTACTCCTCCCCCCTAGCTTCTTCCCACTGCCAGTCTGCCCTAAGAAATTGCCATCTCTCCCCTCAGGTCTCCCCTGGTACACGTAGCCAACCCACACCTTGTCAAAGCCCCTTTCCTCAAGCTTCTTGCCCAGGACTTCACCAATCCCAGCCAGGCTCCCCACTGGCTTTTCCCCCATAGGCTCTGCCACGAAGTCTCGATGCTTTTGGGAGGTTGTCATCTTGATCGAGCTTAATCTAGGAATCCCAAGAAAAAGCAAGTTAGGGCTGAGGACCTGAGCTCCCAAAGGTTCAAGAGCAATCTCATATTAAAACGTAGGTAGGCCATTATGGTGAAATCCCTCATTTCACAGAGAAAACTGAGAACCAGGGACAATCTCCCTAATATTCAGAAAAGAAATGTCTTCCACTCCCTGGGGGAACCAGGTTTCCGTGCAGTCCCAATAGAAACAATCCAGCTCTAACAGGTGGCGCACGCAGGGCAATAGACACCCAGAGTCGGCGGCCAGGACACGCCCTAGAGCTGACACTCTCGGTGACCTTGGCTGCGCAAAGATGACACTGACACTGCTCGAGCAGCCGTGCGGTGTGAAAAACCAAAACAGGGTCTCAGGCTCACCCGCCCTTCACACGGCATTCAGAGCGAAGGCGCAGGCCCGCGGCGCCGACCTCCGCTCGCGCGGCCCCGCGGGGTTCACACCGCCCCAGCCGGCCTCGCCCCGCCTCCGGCGCGCGCCGCCCCGCCCCCTCCACGCTCCGCCGCTCCCACGCGCCACGCGCCGCTCCTCCCCGCGGCCGAACCCTCTCCTAGGGTGCACTCCCTGGCTCGCCACAGCAATGGGGTCCCTTTCCTCCCCTCCTCCCCGCCCTTCCTCCAGCCTCCAGCTAGGGCCCCGCTGGGAGGCTCACGCTCAAAAGCAGGTCCGGCTCCAGTAACGGTTGCTCTTGCTACTCGGCCGCTCCCGCCGATACCTCAAGCCACTAGAATTTTCTTCGACTTCCGCTTCCGGGTCGTCTCAAGACCCGCCTTAAAAAAGTAATTGGGCACTTCTAGCCGCTGAGGGGCCATAGAGTTGGATTGCCCTACATCTCAGTCATGTAGACACTAGCCGCTCTTTTTTGGCCCCTGGCGGAAAGCCAGGCTGCCCTCTGTGGTCTCGCTTCTGGGGCTGCTCCTCCAGTCTGAGAGAGAGAAGCTTCCGAACAGGATACTTCCTTTGTTCACTACCCGGTACTTAGAACCCAAGGACTTGGGTCTGACGGACCCCGCGGTAGGACAAGTTAGAGGAACGGACAAAGTAGGGGAAGTGCGGCCGGAAGGTTTCTGAGAGAGCGCCGGAAGTACACGGCAGGGTCCGACTCAAACTGGTGTCCTCCTTGTAGTTGGACTCGCGGAAATTGGGAACGCCACGATCCGGAGTCCAGAACTGCTGTTCCGTGGTGATCACCGGCAAGTCCCATTTGTGTGCCTTCGTTGGCTCGGCTTTGAAATTTCGAGTCGTGAACTATCCGCTCTCAGCATCCAGCTGGAAAACAGGGTTGCTTGTGCAGCGCCTGTGGAACCCAAGGGCCAACGAGTAAGTGTGGGTCTTTCCTCCGGGTGGGGGGAGCAGAGGACTGGAGACGGCAATTAGATACACGTCGGAGTTTCCTTTGGAAACTATCAGTTTCGGTGATACCAGCTCTGGTCTTCCGAGATACGGCAGCTGCCGCAGACCAAGCTTGCTTCACCTCGACCCTTCACGCATTTCTGGCTTGGACAGTCGTGGTGGTCACTGAATTCGTCTCTGCCTGTAGTGTGTTAAGAGATTGAGCATTTGTGTTACGTGGCTGTGCTAGAGATGGGATGATATTCATGTCGAGAAAGGTACAATTTATCTCAAGTTCTCTGAACTATGTATAGTTCCTGACCACAACAGGACTTCTGATAACAGGAGTCATCTCGTGTGATGTGCATGCTGGGGGCATTTTCATTATCTTATTTTATAGCAGTGTTGAGTTAGCTATTGTTTTTTGGGGGGGCATAGAAAAGTTGAGCAGTTTTGTCCTATTATTATTTTTTTTAAGAGAGAGTGAGAGAGGAGAGAGTGTGTGAGAGAGGAGAGAGAGTGTGAGAGAGAATTTTTAATATTTATTTATTTTTTTTAGTTCTCGGCGGACACAACATCTTTGTTGGTATGTGGTGCTGAGGATCCAACCCGGGCCGCACGCATGCCAGGCGAGCGCGCTACCGCCTGAGCCACATCCCCAGCCCCTATTATTATTATTTTTAGACATTGATCAAACCCAGTGCCTCAGACACACTAGGCGAGCACTCTACCATTGAGCCACAAATTGAGTCATTTGTTTTTTAATGAGAAGTTGACACTCCTTGCTGCAGCAAGCCTGTAATCCCAGCAACTCCAAAGCCTGAGACAAAAGGATCACAAATTGGAGGCCAGGCTGGGCAACTTAGCAAGGCCCTGAGCAACTTAGCCAGACCCATCTCAAAAAAAAAATAATAATAATGCTGGGCATGTAACTCACTGGTAAAGTACTTTTAAGTTCAATACCCAGTATCAAAAGCAAATTAAAAAAAAAAAAAGATAAACAGGGAATAGCCAAGGCAGAATTTGAATCTAGGCAGTGAGACCTTGAATCCTTAACCAGGATGCTGTGTCACTCTCCAGTAAATGGCCCCTCCCATCTTCATATCTTCATACAGCCTGGCTTCTGAAACTGTCATCAAAATAACTTCAGAGGAGGAGCTTACGGTATTCTTGTTCCTAACCACCCTGGGACAGAACCCAGCATGTCACAGGCCACCAAGAGGAAGCATGTGGTGAAGGAGGTGCTGGGGGAGCACATGGTGCCCTCTGACCAGCAACAGATCGTGAGGGTGAGCGGCACTGGGCACAGGCTGCTCTGCTCCCAACCCCTCCACTCCATAGGACCCCTGGGGTGGGAGTAGGGTGCATTGCAGATCAGAGGGTGTTTGTGACTGATAAAGCTGTCTCTTGGTCTTTCTTGGACCAGGTACTCAGGACACCAGGGAATAATCTGCATGAGGTGGAGACAGCCCAAGGGCAGCGCTTCCTGGTGAGCATGCCGTCCAAATACCGCAAGAACATCTGGATTAAGAGAGGTGAGAAAGGCAGTCTTCTAGGAGACAGAATCATTTCCTGTGGTCCTGGCTCCCCATTGCAAGCATGGCTGACTTTGCCTTTTCTTGCCTACAGGGGACTTTCTCATCGTTGACCCCATTGAAGAGGGAGAAAAGGTGAAGGCTGAGATCTCCTTTGTTCTCTGCAAGGACCATGTGCGCTCTCTGCAGAAGGAGGGCCTCTGGTAGGATGCCCCTGATCCTTAGCTTTGTGGTTTCTGGGGGACACTGACTTCCTAGCTAGGGAATTGGGAGAGGGAAGAATGTGGCATCCCTGGCAGGGACAGCTGGAAACAACTCTTTTGCTGAGAGGTTTCTCTGTCCTCTCTGACCTGGCTCTTCTCTTGGCACAGGCCTGAGGCCTTCTCTGAAGTGGCTGAGAAACACAACAGGAACAGGTGAGGAGCACACCCTAGTGTAGGAAAGAGAAAATAGGGTTTTTACCTTTGGAGAAAGTAGAGCCTACATTTCTCTCTTTGTAGGATACCTGGTGAGAGTTCTTAAACATGTGGCAGAACATGTGGTTGTGAATATCGCTTGAAAGTTAGATGTCCTGGGTTAAATTCCTCCCTTTGCAATTTATAGTTAAGTTACTTTAGGTATGTTACTTAGTCTTTTAAGATTGTTTTCTCATATATATGATAGGAGCTTTGTAAGAAGGAGCTAATGCTTATAAAGTTGCTTAGTACGGTACCTGGCGTGGAATATGGGCCTAGTAAGTGTTAGTAGAATTGTTTTGATTCCTAACTGAAACCAATGGCTGTAGTAAACTTTTTGGGTGGGGGACAGTGTTTGTTTTCCCACTATTGGCTCTGACTCTCTGTCTTTCCTTGTGTTTTTTAAGGAACAACTGCTCTCTCTCTCTCTCTCTCTCTCTCTCTCCCTGGAACTCTGCATTTTTAAACACCTGTGTGTCTGACTGCTTGGCCAAATGATCCTCCTTTTTGGGGACTCCTTGGTTGCAGAATTGATTTTCCTAGAAGGTATTGGGCTGACTCTTTCTGCTTCCTCCATGCAGACAGACTCAGCCAGAACTCCCAGCTGAGCCACAGTCATCAGGAGAAGAGTCTGCCTCTGAAGATGATTCTGACCTCTTTGTTAACACCAATCGCAGACAGTATCATGAGAGTGAGGAGGAGAGTGAAGAGGAAGAGGTGGCCTGAGACTCTGGGATCCACTTTTCCACTTGCTCAGGGACTACTCCCAGGCTCCTCTGGGCTTGGACATTCCCACGGTGCCCTGCAGATCTTTACCCCTGGATGGGGACAAGGCAGGACCCTCTTGAACTG
The DNA here is from genome assembly GCF_964194105.1 of Spermophilus citellus. Lineage (NCBI taxonomy): Eukaryota > Metazoa > Chordata > Mammalia > Rodentia > Sciuridae > Spermophilus > Spermophilus citellus. The sequence continues at coordinate 250,966,670 of NC_138183.1, read as the reverse complement.
ACCTTTTGTCCTAGGAGAATTAAACCCCTGGTGGGTGGTGACTTGTACTGGTGTCTGAGTGGCTCTCTGTGGTGAGGGAGACTTATAGTAAATTAAAAACCTGCTCCTTGGTAGAGGCCTTGGGGCTTGTGGCCAGATGGGGGAGAAAATGGGAACTGGCTGAGTCTTTCCCAAGTGATTCACTCACACACACTTATTGGGCATTTAGAAAGTGCCAGGCCCTGTGCTGTACCTCCTTGCGTGTGTTTCACAATTAGGAACAGTCCTACTTCCTAGCCTCTTGCAGTTAACACCGATATAAGCATTCAAGGTTGTATCAAAGGACCTATGTCCACCCACCTGCCTCTATAGATGCTCTGGATGAATCCTGTGGTGCCTTGTGAGCTGCTTCCCCAGCCTTTCTAGTCATTCCTACCACTAGACTGCTCATCTCCTGCTGCTGTGCATTCACTCGTTAAACCATATCTTTCTTGTACTTTTAACTTTTCATCACCTCCAGAACATCTGCTTTGTGGTCAGTGAACCTCTGTGTCTTAACCATCTCCTGATTCCATTTTAAAACTGGGTTATTCCCTGAGGATATGACTGTCATATAACCTTTCCACCCACATACCTGCCTCAGTATGAGGGATGGAACCCAGGGCTATATGCATGCTAGGCAAGTGCTTTGCTATTGAGGTACATCTCAGCCCTGTATAATTCTTTAAAAAGGTGGGGTGTTGCTAAGTTGCTGGGGCTGGCCTCAAATTTTCAATCCCTCTGCCTCATCCTCCCTGAGTAGCTAGAATTACAGGAAGGTGCCACTACACCAGGCTGTGGTATAACTTTGTGTGTGTGTGTGTGTGTGTGTGTGTATGTGTGTGTTGTAGTATAACTTTTTAAATGGAGGCTGTGTTCTCACCCTCGCCCTTTTCCTTTGTGCATCAGCACCAGAAGTAGGGTTGGTGACCTCCTTATGACTTTCTTATAATCCTCTTGCCACAGCCTCCCTAGTAGACATTGACCCTCTTGGAAATCCTGTGATCCCTCTTCTTAGAACCTTTTGCCTCTAACTGTCCTCTCCCCCTTATGATTGGCATTGTCCTAGGCATCAAAGAGTTCACATCCTTCCAGATGTGGTGGCTCATGCTGTAATCCTTCCCAGTGGCTCAGGAGGCTGAGGCAGGAGGATCGCAAATTTAAAGCCAGCCTCAGCAAAAGTGAGGTGCTAAGCAACTCAGTGAGACCCTGTCTCTAAATAAAATATAGAATATGGCTGGGGATGTGGTCGAGTGCCCCTGAGTTCAATCCTGGTACCAAAAAATAAATAAATGAAGAGTTCACATCCTGGCTTAATCTTTCTCCCTGCTGGGTCAGAGCATCCCCGCCATGACGGAGCTTTTCAGCACTTTATCCCTGGTTCCTTGAGATCTTCAGCCTGAATGTCCTTGTCTTCTATTCCATTTTGTTTTCTATACCCCTACTTGCTCCCCGAACCTTTGATATCACTAAATATTGCAGTATTTTCAGAATTTAGATACCTGTACATTTACTACTTCCTAGCTTTCTTAGCTACCTCCTCTACATAAGTTTTCTATCCTTGTCTTACAATCCTAATATTCCTACCATTAACCTCCTGCCTTCACTTTCCTCCTTTTGTATTGTGGGGTCTGTTGTCCACACCTTCACTCCTCTGTCTCTGCCATTCCTTTCATCTAGTAAAATTCTAACCCTGAGTGAACCTGGTCATTCACCTCTTTGCTTGAACTCCAGGCACTTGGGCCAGAAAGCAGTCAGCCTGGCCCATTCATTGTACCTTAAATGAATCCCTCCAAGCCTAAATGGACACTAAGCACTGCTCAGCCGGTCAACTCTGGGGTGTCTCAAAACTTAAATCCTCCTTCCCTGGTAGTTACAGGCTCATGCTTCATCAAGAAGCAGTAACCTGGGCTGGGGATGTGGCTCAAGTGGTAGCGCGCTCGCCTGGCATGCGTGCGGCCCGGGTTCGATCCTCAGCACCACATACCAACAAAGATCTTGTGTCCGCCGAGAACTAAAAAATAAATATTAAAAATTCTCTCTCTCTCTCTCTCTCTCTCTCTCTCTCTCTCTCTCTCTCTCTCTCTCTCTCCTCTCACTCTATCTTTAAAAAAAAAAAAAAAAGAAGAAGAAGCAGTAACCTTTGGGGGAAAACTCACCCATTCACCAACTCCACAAGTATGCCCCTGTTTACCTCCAGTTGTAAGCCACTGGGCCTTCCTTGAGCTCTGCAGCTGTCCTTAAGGACTCATATTTTGTTTCTTTGGGATGTTTTTTGGTCATTACTGGAGGTGTTAGCAACACATACACTATAGGATATCCCATTTCTGAAACAACCAAAAGGACTTTACCAGTCCCCACATTCTCTGTAGCTTCTACCTCATTTTTCTGCTTCTCACGCACATTCTCTCTTTTGGCCTTGAATACATATGTATATATACATGTGTAAAATGATGTACGTGTGTATACAGAAATCAGATTAATTCAAGATATATCTTCACACAGATACAGAAATTCATTTGAAGTTTTTTTTTTCTTTTGAAGTTTGTTTTGGATTTTTTTTTTTTTTTGGAGGGGGGAGTGGTAACCAGGGATTGAATTCTGAGGCACTTGACCACTGAGCCACATCCCCACTCCTGTTTTGTATTTTCTATTTAGAGAGAGTCTCACTGAGTTTCTTAGGACCTTGCTAAATTGCTGAGGCTTTGAGCTCTTTTTTTTTTTAATTTTTTTTTTAAAGAGAGAGGTGGGGAGAGAGAGAGAATTTTTAATATTTATTTTTTAGTTCTTGGAGGACACAACATCTTTGTTGGTATGTGGTGCTGAGAATCGAACCCGGGCCGCACGCATGCAAGGCGAGCATGCTACCGCTTGAGCCACATCCCCAGCCCCGGCTTTGAACTCTTGATCCTCCTGTCTCAGCCTCCCAAGCCACTGTGATTACAGGCATGTGCCACCATGCCCGCCTTCAGTTTGTTTTTTATAGGATGTAGAGAGCTAACTTTTTTCCTAGAAGAGTCATTCAGATATAAAATTTATTGAATCGTTGATTCCTCATTGGAAGCACCTTTTTAAAAATTTCCTACAAGCTGGGTGCAGTGTGGCACATTTTTATAATCCCATACACTCGGGAAGCTGAGGCAAAAGGATTGTGAGTTTGAGGCTCGCCTGGGCAATATAGCAAGTCCCTGTCTCAAACTCCTACATATATTTGGGTTTCTCTGAGATGTCTGATTAGAGGGTCCATGTGCTCGTGTCATGTATTGCCGTGTGCTTGGGACCTGGGATGCAATTCCCCTGCCCCCACCCTTTCTTGACCATTTTGCATTTTCTCTTACCTAGAACTTTAGAATGAGCTTGCTGATTTTTCATGTAAGAGTCTGGTTGGGATTTTCATTGGCATGGTTTCATGTAGTCTGATTTAGGAAGAAATGGTTATCTTAGCGGTTTTGAATCTTCCTCTCCAGGACTGCGGTAGGTATATGTGTTCTTTTGTAAAGTGGGTATTCTCATATGGGCCTTTTACATTTCTAATTTGATTTAGTCTTAGGAATTTTGTAAAATTATTTGTTACTTGTTATGAATTCCTTATTACTTAATGGGATCTTCTTTTTGAGGGGGGTACTGGGGATTGAACTCAGGGGCACTTGACCACTGAGCCACATCCTCAGCCTTATTTTGTATTTTATTTAGAGACAGGGTCTCACTGAATTGCTTAGTGCGTAGCTTTTTGCTGAGGCTGGCTTTGAACTCGTGATCCTCCTGCCTCAGCCTCCCAAACTGATGGGATTACAGGCATGCGCCACCACACCCCGTATGAATGGGATCTTTTGAAATGACGTTTCTGACTGTCACTAGCATATAGGAAAGCTTTGTTGCTTACTTCATGGATCTAATTGAACTCTGATTTGTTCTAATAATTTTTCAGTTGATTCTCTTGGTTTTCTAGTCAAAGTCATATATTGCTAGTAGCATCTTTTGTCTTACCCTTTACCTTGGTTTCTTCTCCTTGTGAGTCACAGAGACCAGGGCCTCCAGGGTGTCAAATGGCAATTGTTTCTTAGTGGGAATGGTGCTCTGTTTCAACATGAGATAGGGCCCTTGCTTTAGGCATCTGGTGGATTTCTTTCATTAGCTGAAGGGTTTCTTCTGTTCCTAGATTATTGACATGTATTTTCCCCATTTTATTCAACAATGATGAATTTTGACATCTGTTGAGATAATCAAATTATTGTATTAATGTACTAACTTGCTTAATAGGTTTCCTAAAACTTGCTTAATAGGTTTCCTAATGTTGATACTAGGGAGGGAACCCAAGGATCTTTAATCACTGAGCCACATCCCCAGCACTTTTTTGTATTTTATTTAGAGACAGAGTCTCCCCAAGTTGCTTAGGACCTCACTAAGTTGTAGAAGCAGGCTTTGAACTCATGATCCTCCTGCCTCAGTCTTCTGAGCCACTTGGGTCACAGGCGTGCGCCCACACCCAGCAATCCTGCTTATTTTTATTTTTTTGTTTTACTGGATTTTCTGGTGCTGGGAATTGAACTCAGGTGCACACCATCCCTGAGTATATCCAGAGAGCCCTTTTTATTTTGAGACAAGGCCTTATTGAGTTGCTGAGGTTGACCTCAAACTTCTGACCTTTCTGCCTCGGCTTTCTGAATAGTTGGGGCTGAGATCAAGTGCATGCAGTTGCAAACCCTGCTTAGTTTTGCATAATTCAGTATATTATTTATTTACTTATTTAGGACTTTTGTGTCTATAGGCCAATTTCACTTTTATTGGGGGGTGGGGTGTGCTGGGAATTGAATAGGGAGCTTTACCATTGAGCTAAATCCCTAGGCCTTTTTTTCTAATATATATATATATATTTTTTAGTTGTCAGTGGACCTTTATTTATTTATATGCGGTGTTGAGAATGCAACCCAGGGCCTCACACATGCTATGCAAGCGCTCTACTACTGAGCCAAAACACCAGCCCAATGCCCAGGCCCTTTTATTTTGTCTTTTGAGATAGGGTCTCACTGAGTTGCTTAGGGCCTTGAATAAGTTTGGAGACATTAAATCATCTTTAGACTTGAATAAATGATAGAATAGTAATTAGTTTCTTCAGAATTAGGTAGGACTTATTAGGTGTGTCCAGAGTGTCAAATTCCTTAATTTTAGGGGCAGACCTCTGCCTTTCAAGATAGTACATTTTATTAATATTTAACTTTTAGGGCAAAATATCATACATAATATTTGTATTATTTAGGATCTCTTACCTGTAAATGATAAAAAATCACATTCATTAGCAGAAGCCAGTGAGAGTTGTTATGTGATGTTGAGGAATGGTGCCTGGAGCAAAGCTGTCAGAGGCCAGCATTTCTCAGAGCCGTCTCTGGCTTCAGCTTGATGGATCCTTTTGCCTCCTACACATGTTTTCTGCAGGAAGCTCCAGTTTATACACAGCCTGCATAGACAGAGGCCCTTCCTTGAGGATCCCTGTGATTCAGGGAAGGCTGATTGGTGTTGCTAGGGTCACTTGCTGTGGCCAGGCCTGAGGGAGAAGAATGAACCACACCTTAACTGTATGATGTATGTTTCCCACAGAATAGAGAAGTACTCTTACCAAAAAAGGCTGGGAGGTGGGTACAGGCAGATGGAACCAACAACTGTGTCTCATACTCTGTGTATTTGCTTTTCTTTGGCTAGCTTTGCAAGAGGTGCATTTTTTGTTGACCTTTTCCTTCTGTTTCTTTGAGTGTGCCTGTTGCTTGTAGATTCTCAGATTATACAGGTAGCTGATTTAATTTCAGTTTTCTAACATTTGAGGCTGTCTTTTCCCCTTAATTACTCTACTGGGCTGTGTCAGTGTGAGATTTTTGGTGTTATATCTATAAGTTTGATTTTACTTTTTCTCCAGCTTTCTCGGTGATTCCATAATCTACCTGATAGCCTCTTGTGTATGCTAGGCAAGTACTTGACCACTGAGCTATATCCCTAGTACCCCCTAAAATCTTTTAATCTCTACTTCTCCATTTTTTATCAGCTATTTAGTACCTGTAGACTGTAGCTATGCATGGTGGAAAGATCCTTGAATTCTGTGTGCTACTTTCTCTGTCATTCTCTGTTATCTGTTTCCCTAACTTTGTGGTGGGATCCAACCATGTTTGATGAGATCTCCCAGAATGCACTGAGTGTGTCCCAAGAGCCCCTTTCCACTGAAGCTGTGGCCAATCCATGCATTGTGGCCCCTCCTGGCATGGTACTTGACACTCTGGGGCCCTCCTGTCTCTGCACTTCTCATCACTTCAGGACCAGCTTTTATAGCCATGTCACTTCTGATGGGTGTTCCTTACACAGCCATCTCACACTTTGTCACCCAGCTACCCGGGCAGAAGCACCAAGAAGCACAAATGGCAACCAGAACACATCACGTGGAGCTTTTCTTTAATCTGTAAATGTGGTGAAGTATCTTGACATTTTGACACATTAGAGTATTCTTATAAGCCAGGTGCAGTGGCACACAACTATAATCCCAGCTATTGGAGAGGATGCTTGAGTCATCAGTTCAAGTCCAACCTGAACAACATAGTGAGACCCCAAACAAAACAAAAAAACTTGCATTCTTGGCAAAAAACTGTCAAAATGTTTTTTTGTTTGTCTTACATTGCTGGATTCAGGTTCCTGATATTCAGGGAAATTGTAAACTCATAAGTGATATGGTTTAAGCTTTTCAGATTTCTATGGTCCCTGTTTTTTGTTGTTGTTGTTGTTAGTTGTTGATAGACCTTTATTTTTTTTTAAGAGAGAGAGAGAGAATTTTTTAATATTTTTTAGTTCTCGACGGACACAACATCTTTGTTTGTATGTGGTGCTAAGGATCGAACCCGGGCCACACGCATGCCAGGTGATCGCGCTACCGCTTGAGCCACATCCCCAGCCCCACTTTATTTATTTATACGTGGTGCTGAGAATCAAACCCAGTGCTTCACACATGCCTGGCAAGTGCGCTGCTGCTGAGCCACAGCCCCAGCCCTGTTTTTTTGTTGTTGTTGTTGTTGTTTTTTGTTTTTTTATGTCAAGTTTGTATCAACACAAAATGAGTTGGAGAGCAGGGTGTGGTGGTGCACGCCTGTAATCCTACCAGTTTGGGAGGACTGCAAATTAGAAGCCAGCCTCAGCAACTCAGCAAGTCAGTCTCAAAAAATAAAAAGGGCAGGGATTGTGGCTTAGTGGTAAAATACCCTGGGTTCAATCCCCAGTACCAAGACAAATAAATTAGATTAAATTATATTACAGATTGGGGATGTAGGTCATGTATAGTGCATTTGCCTAGCATGTACAAGGCTTTGGGTTCAATCCCTATTACCACCAAACAAAGATTGGAATTCTGGATTTCTAAAATGTTTAGTAAAATTTTCTGTAAAACTAACTTGGCATTTCTTAAGGAGGTGACTAGATTTTGACTTAGATTTTTGTTTTGTTTTTGTGATGCTGGGAATGGAATCCAGAGCCTTGTACATGCCAGACAGGTGCTTTTCCACTGAGTTACACCTAGCTCTGAACTTTTAGTGGTGAAAGGTTAGTAAGGTTTCCTGTTCTTGAGTCAGTTATACTCTCAAGGAAAAATACTTCCATATTTTCTCATTTTAACTATGGCTTTAAATCTACTGGCACAAAGTTATCTGTAGACTTACCTTAGGTTTATAAGGTAAATCTGTATCCAAAGTTATTTCCTTTTCATATCAAATATCATTTATGCTTTCTCCTTGTATCCCTGTCACTCTTGGCAGAAGTTCATTATTAGTCTCTTCAAAGCACCAGCTTTTTGCCTTCATTCCCATTCATTAGTAGCTGTTTCTATTTCATGAATTTCTGCTCTTGTCATATTTTCCACTTACACCCCTTTGGGCTTATTCTGTAGCTCTTCTCCCCACATTTGTAGTTGTATACTTAGCTCCTAGTTGTTCAGCTTTTCCTCCTCCAAACCAAACATGAGAATTTTCAAACTTAAATAAAGGTTGAATTGTAAAATAATGCCCATATCCCTTCAACAGAGTCAGCTAAGAGCATTTTGCCATATTCTATTTATACACACAGCATTGTTACTTTTAGTTAATATCTCTTTAGTTACTTTTAATTTAGAACAAACCCCTTAACTTTTTTCTTTATAGAATTGGCTATTTTGACAAGCTCAATCACCCGACAAAAATATCCGGTGTTGGATTTGTATGATTGCTTTTGTGTGCTTAGATTTGAGACAAACAGCTTTTGCACCAACAGCACAGGACCAAGGTCTTACTGCACCTCTTGATATAAAAGTATGGTGTCCTGTTGTTTCTGAGTGACTACTCTAGGTAGTGCAGGTAAGGGACATCACATGCTTCAGGAGGAGAGGTCTGGTTACAGCAGATACTGATTTTAATCACCTGGGGAAAGGGGGTGGCTTCTAAACTTTTTCCATGTTGTTATGGTGGATATGAGGTGTCCCCTAAAAGCTCCTGCTAATGCAGGATTAATCAGAGGTGAAAGGTCAGATTACAGGAGCTGTAATCTAATTGGTCCATCTTATTTGGACAGACTAGGTGGTCATTGTAGGCAGGTAGGGTGTGACTGGAGGAGCTGGGTCACTGGGGGCATGCCCTGGAAGGGTGCCTCTTCCCTGTGGACCTTCCCCCTTTTCTCTCTGCTTCTTGGCTGCCATGAGGGGAGCAGCTTCCCTTCCCCACACCCTGCCCCCATGATATTCTGCCTCACTGTAGGCCCAGAGCTATGGAGTCAGCCACCTATGGACCGAGACCTCTGATCATGAACCAAAATAAACTTTACCCCGTCTAAGTTGTTCTTTTAATGTTTTGATCACAGTGACACAAAAGCTGACTAAGATACCTGTGAGGTACTATTATTTTCCCTTTGTAATTACCAGGTACCTGTGGGGCTAGGGCAATCAACCCTTGTAGGATAAAAAGGCTAAAGTTTCCCTTGATGCAACTTTTTTTTAAGTGTTGGTTTCTAGTGTTTTTCCTAGGTGTGGTAAAATACCCAATAATATGTACCATCTTAGCCATTTTTTCAGCATACAGTTCATTAGCATTAAGTACATTTGCATTGTGGTGCAGCCGACCTCCAGAATTTTTTACCCACTGACGATAGGGTACAAACTGAAAGAAGTTCCAGCAGGACAGTTCCCTACCCTCCAAGTGCTCCCCAGCCACACACTCCAGCTTCAAAGTGCTGAAGAGGAGGATGTGTCCCCAGACATTCTGATAATGCCTTAGTAAATGAATACCGCTAAGTATGTGGAACTTGATGCCAGTTGTAGAGTCCACCAGACACCCCAACTTTCTTTCTGCATACTGACCACAGATCACAGAGTGCCTGTCACCTGGTCAGCAGCAGGCTTTCCCAGCAGGCTGAGCCCAAGCCAGAGCCTTGAATATTCCCAGCTGTTTTTGCCCAAAACACTGAAAGAAACCAGTCTGGTATGGAGCCGGATTCTCTTACAAGAGGAATAGAGAGTACATGTGGGTTCCTTCTACAGAGTATGTGCTTCTCAGTAGCATGGGAAGTGCCAGGGCTAGTGAACACTGGTGGCATATAATTTCCAAAGACTCCAATCAGCTTTGGGAACGTAATTCCATGGGGCTAAGGGAGATGAGGCTCAGTGGCAGGCCTGCCTTACAGCTTCCTGATCTCCTGAAGGCTTCCTGTGGCAGGGGCCCACTTAAACATGACTTCTTGTCTGGTGGCCCAGTACAGGGCTTTAGAAAAAAATCTTAAATGTGGACTATGCTGGCTTCACTATCCAAAGAAGCCAAATTGGTGTAGGTCCTTCCTTTACAGTTGAAGACAGAAGGCCAGCACTTGATCCCTAGTAGTTGCTGAGGCAACCCCTCAAAAGTTACTTGGGTTAAGGACCCTGGATTTTCTCCTCATTCAAGGTCCAGCCATCTCTACTTACCTATTTGAGGAGTTTACAAAAAAAAGTGTGGGCGGTATTCCTCAGGGGGAACCACTGTCAGAATATCATGAATGTGAAAAATATAGTACCCCACTAGTGGCTCATATTATGTCAAGTTTGATCCTTTGGCATATTGCAAGAGAATCCAAGTGCCTATGGAAGGAACAAGGCATGTTGTTTGTTTGTTGCTTTGGTTTTTGTTATTTTTGCAGAGATGGAACCCAGGACCTTGCACACGTTAGGCAAGCACTCTACCACTTAGCTATATCCTAGCCCAGTTTTAATCTCCTTTAAAATTAATTTCCATCACTGATAAATACCTGAGATAAACAATTTAAAAGGAGGACAGTTTTATTTTGGCTCGTGTTTTCAGTCCATGGTTACTTGACACTGTTGCTTCAGGCCTGTGGCAGCATAGTACATCACGAAGGGAACACATGGCAGAGGATGACCAGCATCCCCTTTGAGAGCAACTCCCAATGACCTTACAACTTAATTTGTTATTCTATTAGGCTCCACCTCTTAAAGCTTCCACACTTCCCAATAGTGCCATAGGCTGGGGACCAAGCATATGACCTCTGTGGAATATTAAGATCCAAACCATAACTGAGCATGGTGGTACATGCCTGAAATCCTAGCAACTTGGGAAGCTAAGGCCAGAGGATCTCAAGTTTAAGGCCAGCCTCAACAACTTAGAAAAAAAAAGAGTTGGGGACCTAGTGAAGTGGTTCAGTATCCTGGGTTCAGTCCTCAGTACTGCAACAGACAGAAGATCCAAGCCATAACACCCTGTTCAACATTTGTTTTTTAATGCCATTTAAATGATTTTGAATCTGATTCTAGTTCTTTTTCATTTATATCTTAGTTAATATACTGGCTACAAGTTCTAATCTGAAAAAAAAAAATCTTAGAAATCTCTCCATTAATTCTTTCGTGATTGTGACAGATTCTGATGATGCTAAAATGTCTACTTTGTTATTTAACCCTTGCTAGGTCCTCAGTGAGTTGCCAAGCACCTGATACGCTTGTTACTAACCAGTCCGGGTCATTAACACTTGGACAGTATGGGCTGTCCGTTGCTTTAGTGCCTCTTGCTTGGACAGAGTGCTGACTTTCCTCCTGGTTCTGCCTGCAGGACCCTGGCCCAGGTGAGGAGATGCAAGCAGTTACTGGCAATGTATTCAACCAGTATTAATAGAAGCCACCAGCAGAGGCCACAATAAACACATCCACCCAGCACGTCTGCAACTTGCCCTGGGTTGCAGAACCCTAAAACATGACACCCAATTATGCAAAAAGGAAACAGTAACTTCAGGCCAGTCTGAGGGTCCAGATGCCCCAAACAGCAACTGCTGAACTCTAATGTGGCCTCATCCTAAAAGCTGTGGCAGGGGAATTTCCACAAAGGATTGCCTCAAATCTTCCTGAGATGGGGCTAGTTGGGATTCCAAAAAAAGAAGCACCACACGCCAGAGTGAGCAGTCCAAAGCTTTTGTTAGGAAAACTTGCTCACAGAGCACTGCAGCATATCCCTGGGATAGACCAGAGTGTTCTACTGTTGGGGGAAACAGGTCAGAAGCAGCAAGCAACACTCAGAAGGAGAGCTCCAAAGCCAGGTGTGATGGGGCAGGACTGTGAGTCCAATGAGTTGGGAGGATCATGAGTTCAAAGCCAGCCTCAGCAAAAGAGAGGTGCTAAGCAACTCAGTGAGACCCTGTCTCTGAATAAAATACAAAATAGGGCTGGGGATGTGGTTCAGAGGGTGAGTGCCCCTGAGTTCAATCCCGGTACCAAAAAAAAAGGAGAACTCTACCACGCGACCTGCGCAGTGGTTTCATTAATGAGGTTCTGGCATTAAGTTAGTTAGAAGAGATCAAAATAAAACACACAGACAGTACCTTATTTTACATTGCTAGACGGCTTGCCTCCCTGGTTCCCCGCCTCCAGCCGCCCAGCAGGGCAGCGAGGATTACTCTGGGCTAGCAGGAGAGAGAGAGAGTGAACACGCCTGGGAGTAGCCTTTTATTTGGGGGACAAGAGATTCAGGGGAGAATTCCATCCAATGAAGGTTGAGGGGGGGCTGCACTCCAAGGTCAGGGTCAGTGATTGGGTCTCCGGGGTCAGTGGTCACGCACACCCCCACACGGATGGGCTCTCTCATCAGGAAAGGGTCGGGATAACTCTGACACAGCCAGAGCGCCTCAGGCCCTTAACGGGAGTCACCCAATCACGTGTCAGAATGGCTCCCCACAGAGAACTCCAAACTTTATTTTACACCACCGGGCCCAGAAAACAAACACCAAATTCTGAGCACTGATCCACAGTTTCTCACAATGTTTATAGGCTATGTGGTGCCATAAAATTTCTAGTCTAGGGCTGGGATTGTGACTCAGTAGTAGATTGCTTGCATAGCATCCATGAGGCACTGAGTTCGATCCCCAGCACCATATTAAAAAAAAAAAAAAAAAAAACTAAATAAACAAAATAAACGTATTGTGTCCATCTAAAACTAAAAATATCTTTTAAAAAATTCTAGTGTACATGACAGAAGGCCTTGTTGGGGAGGGGGGTGTTGAGGGTTGGGGAAGTTTCCCTATTTACAGGAAGCCTATTTACAGAAGCAAAAAGTGATAAGAGAAACCAGCTCTTTTCACAGCCATCTCTAGCCTTGTCTCTGAAGCTTCAGGGGAGTTTACAGTTCCAAAGGGAGTAGTCAGATTCCTAGAGACAGTTATTTACAATCCAAAAGTAGGCACCTGTGGTTAATTAGGTTTCCTGAAGAAAGGCTGAACTGACCCTTTCCCCAGGTTTTTCAAGATAGTGTTCTTATAATTTCATTTTGTCAGGTCTGGTTTTGCCACCTCACTACCGGGTCTGTCCTCAGTGAGTGAGTGGACAAAGGAGTGTATGGAAGGGTTTAAAGAATCCGGCTCCATGCCAGACTGGTTTCTTTCAGTGTTTTGGGCAAAAACAGCTGGGAATGTTCAAGGCTCTGGCTTGGGCTCAGCCTGCTGGGAAAGCCTGCTGCTGACCAGGTGACAGGCACTCTGTGATCTGTGGTCAGTATGCAGAAAGAAAGTTGGGGTGTCTGGTGGACTCTACAACTGGCATCAAGTTCCACATACTTAGCGGTATTCATTTACTAAGGCATTATCAGAATGTCTGGGGACACATCCTCCTCTTCAGCACTTTGAAGCTGGAGTGTGTGGCTGGGGAGCACTTGGAGGGTAGGAAACTGTCCTGCTGGAACTTCTTTCAGTTTGTACCCAAATTGGGGTGCAGGGGACTCATGGCAGCCCTGTTGCTACGTGCGTCCCCTATAGGAACCCAGCTGCAGACAACGATATGCATCCTTTCCATTGTCCTCTGGGAATTCAAGGGGCTGTGGATCCTTGGCGGGAGGGCATGTGTGTGTGGGGGGAAGACCCACCAACTGCCATCTCTGAAGTGGTCCTCCCTGTCCCCAGGCCTTCTCACCACACTGTTTCAGCAGTTCCTTCTGACAGCCCCTGAAGCTCTTGGACTTCTGTTTTCCCTGCCTCTCCTCACTGGTCTCCTCTCTGAAGTCCCCAAATGCCATCCTTTTCCACATGGGTCCCCCAGCTGCTTTATGTCTGCCATAGGCTGGCATTGGCCATCAAGGTCTATTTGCCGTCTCTACCCACACCTGCCTTGCTGAGAGGGCTTCGACAGGAAGTGCTGACCATCTGCCCTCAGCTTTCTTGTTCCCCCTCTTATTGTGGCCAGAGCTGACAAATCAATGATTTAGGGAACCCTTCCTTAAAACCTCCCCAAGGCAGAGCACATATTGGCACAGAAGGGCTATTTTGTTTCTCTCTGTGCCCCCCACCCAACCCGGAGGAAAAGTTCCAGGGTCTGAGAAAAAGCAGGCATTGTGTCAGGGAGGAAGGAAACTAGAAAGGTAGGGCTAGAGGCCTCCAGGCCTGGAATGGCAGTCTGAGGGACTCTGAGAAACTGCGGGAGTGGACAGCATAAGGTGTGCCCAGAGTTCAGGGAAGAGAACATGGGGGCTGTAGGAAGGACTGAGCCCAGCTGGCTGGAGTGGAGGCCAACTCTGTCTTGGGAATATTTGGACCTCAGAGAAGTGCGGGTGGTGAAGCAGCTTTGAAACTCATCACAGCCCCATGATTGGGATGGCCACCCAGCACAAGAAGGGACACTCAGATTGAGCAACAGTGGGACTTTGATAAAAGATGAACTCAGAGAGTGAAAGTGGCCCCAGGGAAGTGGCTAGAGAGACTGCTACTGCTGTTTTTGTTTGTTTTGTTTTGTTTTGTACTAGGGATTGAACCAGGGGCACTTCACCACTGTGTTACATCCCCAGCCCTTTTAAGACAGGGTTTCTCCAAGTTGCCCAGGCTGGCCTCCAATTTATGATCATTCTGCCTCAGCCTCATGAGTTGCTAGGATGACGGGTGTGTGCCTCAGTTAGGGGAAGAGAGGCTTCTTAATAAAAACATGAATTGATGATGATGGCAGTGATGTCTGACTTGGGGGTAGTTCTTAGTGCAGTGGCACAAGCCTGTAATCCCAGCAGTTTGGGAGCTTAGGAGGATCATAAGTTCAAAACCAGCCTCAACTTAGTGAGGCCTTAAGAACTTAGTGAGACCCTGATTCAAATACATAAATAAATAAAAAGGGCCAGGAATATGGCTCAGTGGTTAAACACTCCTGGTAACAAATAGATAACTAAATAAATATACTTTTTAAAAGCCAACAAAAATACTGGATAATAAAATTATCTAAAACCAGAAGGGGCAACTATAATTAAAGGGATCCAAAGCCTTCCCTATGGCTTAAAGGGAAACAGAATTAAGTTTATGCTTTGTTTATGCACATGTTAAAATGTTAAGGGAAAGCTTCAAAGAATAGACACAGGTGTAGAACTTCCAAGAAAGTAAAAAGAAACATCAAAAACTCAGGCCAGGGTTGTGGCTCAGTGGTAGAGCACTCGCCGAGCATGTGTGAGGCTCTGGGTTCAATCCTCAGCACCACATAAAAAAATAAATAAAAATAAAGATATTATGTCCATCTGCAACTAAAATATATATTTTTTATATTATATATGTATATATATTATATATATATATATTATATATATACATATATATTTATTTTTTAAAAAAAAACTCGATCATTTAAAAAAAAAAAACAGAGCTGGGATGTAGTTCAGGAGCAAAGTGCTTGCCTAGCATGTGAACAAGGCTCTGGGTTCCAGCTCCAGCACTAGAGGGGAAAACAATAATTATTCAAAAAGGAGAAAAACAATAGAAAGCAGGACATATAGAAATATTAGTTCTAGGGCTGGGGATGTGGCTCAAGCGGTAGCGCGCTTGCCTGGCATGCGTGCGGCCCGGGTTCGATCCTCAGCACCACATACCAACAATGATGTTGTGTCCGCCGAGAACTAAAAAATATTAAAAAATTCTCTCTCTCCTCTCTCTTTAAAAAAAAAAAAGAAATATTAGTTCTATATGAAAGTTGTTGTTTAACTAGAAAAGAAATTTTCTAGATCATTTTAGATAACTCATGGGATCTTAGGAAGGTCAGAGAATCAAGTCTCAGGTGGCTGCCTTTTTGCTCTTTATGTCCCAAGCCATTATTCTGTTCTGATTTCTAATAGTAGAAATGATTTTGCCTATTCTTATACTGAACGGAAGCAGACGGTGTGTAGTTTCATGTCTGACTTCTTTACTGCCGTACTGTGTCTGTGAGATTCATCCATGAATTTGTTCTGCTACATGTGAACATCCACCATTTCTTTATCCTTCCATTGACGGACATGACAGCTGTTATAAACATGCTCTTGTGAACATTCTTGTTCACACCTTTCACTGAACATCTGTACGCTCTTCTGTTGCTAAGCCAACACAGTTTTCTTCTATTTAAAGCAAAGTTTCATAATGGAAAAATTTCAGAATAGCTCAGAAATAGATGGAATGTAATAATGAATCCCTCGTGCCTATCACCCAGTGTAAGTCTATCCACATCTTGCTAGTCTTGCCTAATATCCCTGCCCCTCCATATTTTTCTTATTTATTTATGCTGGAGTGATTATATAGTAAGTCCCAGCTAGCATTACATTCATCTGTTTATATATTTTAAGTATCTGTTATGGTTTTAGCTATGAGGTGTCCCTCCAAAAGCTCATGTGTAAGACAATGCAAGAAAGATTAGAGGTGAACTGATTGGGTTGTGAGAGCCTTAAACTAATCAGTCTGATAAGGGTGTGACTAGAGGAGGTGGATCACTGGGGGTGTGCCTTTGGGATATACATTTTGTCTGTGGTGAGGGGAGCTCTCATTCTCTGCTTCATGGTGACCACATCCTGGCCACTTTCCTCTACCACACTTTTCTGCCACTTTATGGACTGAGATCTCAATAAGTTTTCCTCCTAAAATTGTCAGGTCTTTTGGTCACAGCAGTAAAAAAGCTGACTAAAAAAATCTCTCTTAACCAGAAGGGAATACAGAATGGGACACAGCTGACCAATGGAGCTGGAATACAGCTTTGGGGCTTTAAGGAGATCTGGGGCACCTGGGCAGGATGTAGGTTCAGCTTGGCAGGAGCAGGATCTCAGAGCAAAGTGGACAAGGCCTGTTCTCAGAACAAAGGCCACACCAGTGTTGGACAGCCAGCCTGTCCCGGGGTTCCCCTCGCCATGACCAGATGGCTCACGAGAACAGAGGGGTGTTATGTGGTGTGGCTGAGCCCCCCCAACTTCCTGCCTTCTGTGAGGTACCATGGGGGAGGCAGGAGCTAGGTTTCCTCCCACCCCATCTGGTCATGCCCTGTTCAAGGGTTACCCATCCCTTGGGCCTTAGCCCCACGCGCCCTGGAAGCCTTAGTTTGGCTCCTCTGGTTATGCAGGCCGGCAGCCAATGTTTGTTTAAGTTAAGAGATGGATTTCACAACCATGCCTTTCACCAGCCCTAGAAATCTGGGCTCATGGACTCCATTTTACAGAGACTGAGTAACTTGCCCAAGGACAAACTGTAGTAAATGGAAAAGACATCAGACATCAGTGCCTGCTGGGCTCACCTGGCATCCCTGCCCGAGGGACCATCGTCCCTGAGGCTGGCACTCCAGTATCACTGGGCCCAGGAGCCTGAGGGTCAGGGGGTGTACTGCTGGCCTTGCCCAACTGCTGAGCAGCAAAGCTGGGTCCTACCTGTCCTGGGTGCGCAGGCCTCTAGGGCACTTGGTAGCCCCTCCTATCGGGGCACCTGGGCTGGGCACAGCCTAGGGAGTAGGCTAGAATACATAACAAAAAAGTAAGTCCTCAGCCTGAGAACCCGGAGAACTGAGAGCCACAGGATGCAGAGAGGAAGCAAGCAGACTGCACCAGCTTGGAGCCCCTCAGGTGTCTTGGGGAGCCCTTCTGTTCCCTGACTTGCCATTTAATCTGCCCAGTGGCCACAGATAGAGCCAGAAAGTTCTACTCTGGAGCCATCTTGGCTCTAGACCAGGCCTGGGATAAAGCAGCCTATTGGTCCATTTCCTGCAAATAAGGCACGAGCTTCAACAGCCAGCCAGACGCACCAGACTGTCAGTCCCAACACTGGAAGCACCGCATGCAGTTTTGAGAGAAAGGACTGATTCCCCAGTCCTAGACCCACCAAGTGCACCCTGCAGGCACCTACCTTGAGGGCACAGCCAAAGGGAAAAGTAAATCAGAATAAGTTCAACAGAGTGAAAAAAGTGGCCTGCCTGCTTTGTGGTCTTTACAACACAGAAATCACATTGTCCAACACTAACAGTTTATTTTAAGGCAACTGGGTTTTGTCCCTTACATTCTCCCACTCCAAGATTATATTTTAAAGTTCACCATTTCCTTCAATTAATTTTTTGGTTTCATTCTTTTATTTTAAAATCTGTGACCCATCTGGAATGTATCTGGGGGATAGGGAGCAGGTCACCCACTTTCTCTGATGCCTGAGGTAGCAGCTGGGTCACTGTCCACATATGCTGGGCTCTCAAGTATCTTGTTGATGGCTCATGCTGCCCCAAGAGCTCACTCCCAGCAGGAGCCCTACCTCTCCTGGTGCAGCTGTGCCGGACAAGTCTTCAAGTGCCTTGGCTCAGCCGACCTGGCCCTGGACAAGGTGCAGCTGGGATGGCCCTCACCTTCACAGACTGAGGCAGCCAAGGAGGGCGGACACAGGTGGTGGCCCCTCCACCCTGTACAGAACTCAATCCCTATCCCACTGGGCTGGGCAGGCCTGGGCCACCCTGCAAACTGTCTAACTGGGGAGATTACAGGGCAATGGCTCAAGCAGCCCTGGAGATGCCAGGGGAACCAAGACTCTAAAACACCTTCCACGTCATATCAGGAAGTGTCCACCAAGAAGGCATGAGGGCATCTCCACAGCAGGACCTGTGCCACCAACAGGTGGAGAGGGCAGGGTACACACTGGTTTCCCTAGCTGGCTGGGGCCAAGGCAGGTAAAGGATCATCTTCAAGGATCCATACTAGTTGTTCTCTGTTATCTCTGTTCAGTTAGTTGTGCCATCTGATGACTGGGTGTCAACTGGCAGAGAGGGCAGACTCTGAGTCTCACGTGTTCGGGGATCTGTCCTATCTTGCTCATGCCCAAATTCCAAGGGAATGAGTGAATGAATGAGCTCACTGAATCTGCACATGAAATCCTATGAAGCAGAGCTGTTTTGACTTACAAAAGGCAGAACTGAGGCTCAGAGAGGTTCAGCCACTTGCCTGAGTTACACAGCTGATGGGGAACAAGAGGCCCAGGCTGCCTGAGAGTACCACCTACCCCTCCTCCTGGGCATAACCCTGGACTCTGCACCACGACCAGGGAGGAAAAAATAAGGAGGGAACTTTATTTAACATTAAAGTTGGAGAGGGGCTTTGGGGGAGGCCAGCTTCACTTGGTGATGGTGTTCCTGCAGGGAGAAGAGGGGTGTAAGGCTCCAGGGAAGTGGGCGCAGTCCCCCCACCCCCTCCCCATGCACCTCCCACTCACGCGTTCATGCTCTTGCCGCTGCCACTGAGCACAATGTATGGGGTCTTCTGGGCCTTCTGCTTCTCCTGGAGCAAAGCCACGGTGCCCAGGGGCGTGTCACTGGAGCTCATCTTCTTCAGGAGCTGTGGGAAGGGGCCAGTTAGCACAGGGACAGAAAGAGGCCCAGCATATCACCACCAGCACCCACAAATGCAGCACGTCCCTGGGCACCCACCGCCTCCTCATCCAGCTTCTTCATCCGTCGTTCTGTCTTCATCTTGCCCGAGCCTTTCCCATGGAAGCGGTGGGACAGCTGCCGGAAAGCCTGGGGACACAGGGCATGGGCCAGGAGCTGCAGGGACTACAGGTGAGGCCAGGGCCACCTGTACCTGGGAGGAGCTTCCCAACAGGGTGAGGGCGTGCTGATTCACGCACTCCAGGGCTAGGCCTGGCAGCAGAGAGGGGGAGAGGGCACAGACTCCGGCACGACAGGGGACCTGGCGTGAGACCTGCCATTCGGGGCTAGGGCTGGACACAGTGAGTGTGGGGTGGAGAGCCACGGTAGAAGCCTGGACACGCCCTCAAGGATGGTGGCCCTCGGGCTGGGGGCTTTGGCTGCAGTAGGCAGGCAAGAGGTACAGAGGTGCCTGTCTGACCCCCGTGCCAGGTGGGAGGGGATTGCTGACTCTTGCCCACAAGAGCCAAAAACCTATCTCACCAGGTCACTCTACCACCTCACCAGGACCCCAGTCAGAGGCAGCAAGACAGGCCTCTCAGTGGGCTCTGGCCTTTCCCTGACCCAGTCACCATTGGCCTGGCCCTATCTGCAAAGGGGCCTGCACGTACCTCCTTGGGTGTGAGTTTCCGGCCCGTCTCATCCACATACTCGATCTTAACATCAGGCTTGTAGCCGTCCTTCTCCTTGAAGTCCTGGGTGAAGCCTCGGTACTCCTCCCGCCGGCTGTACTTATCATCGATGGCCCTGAAGCAAGAAAAAGGGGCTCAGTATGAACCACTGGCCACCCACTCCCTGTGTTCCGGGAAGGCCTGCACCCCTGCGTGCCCACTTACATCTTGTCCTCGATGCAATACACAGCTGAGGGAAGGGACTTGTTGGGGGCCTTCACCCGGGCTACCTTCTGCACTGTGGTCTCCAGCAGCCCTGGGGATAGAGAGGCTATGAGACTCCAGACTGCCCACACCCTTGACAGGCCCAGCTCCGAGGCACCCTGAAGCAGCCCCAGCATGTGGGTGCTAGAGAGCCTCCGCCCTGCTGAGTATGCCCACTGCACACACAGGTAAAGACCTTTACCCAGGAAATGGCAGAGCTGGGACCTAACCCCAGTCTCGCCTCACTCCTTCCTGAGGAGACACGGAGTCCTGACAGCACAGCAGAGGGACAGGTGCTGCCACCGAATGCCCAGAACTAAAGTGATTCAAGGCCCCATGTTCATGGCACTGGGGCTGAGGAAAAGGCAGCAGAGGGGGACAGAGGCATGCACTGCACCTGCCTCACCCACAGGCAGCACCCTGCCTCCCCGCCACGGCACCCAGCCCGCACCTTTGTTCTGGCAGAGCAGCAGGGCAGCAGCCAGCCCTCTGTTCACGATGGGCTCCTCATCCAGGATGGTGGTGGAGGAGGCAGAGAACTAGGGAGGACATGTGGGGCATAAGCGAGCCACACAGGCTCCTACCACCCCCTTGGCCCCGTCACTCCCCACCAGGCAAGGACCCTGTGGACAGCCTCCCAACCCCAGCCAGCCCTTGGGCCTCAGAGCCACTCTAGGGACGAGGTGGGGGTTCTGGGGCACAAGGGACACCCCCGCCCACACCCATCCTCACGTCCTGCTGCTGCTTCTCCTCATCCAGGTTCACGGTGCTCCAGCCGATGTTCTCCTCCCCATCCGATTCCGAGCCTCCATTGGCAGAGCGCTCCTCGTCCCGTTCAAAGTCCTGGGGTGTGAAATTAGGGTCAGCCTGGGCTGCCCATTCCCTCCCCTGAGCACTAAGCCTGTGGCTGAGAGCAGAGCTGGCCAGCCAAGAAGAGGGGGCCATGGGACCCACCATGAGTTCCTCCTGCTCCTCCCGGTTGCCAGCCAGACCATAGGTGGGGATTTCCCCTAGGGTGCGGCAGAACTCAGAGGTGGCGTTGAACACGATGGCCCCCTTTCGCTCAGGATCCTCCTCCTCCTCCCAGCCTCGCTGGCGAGACTCCAACTTCTTCACAATCTCCACCACCTGGGGGAGGGAGCAGCTGTGGGCAGACCCAGAAGTTTCTGGGGTGATGCCACTGAGACCCGGGACCCTCCAATTCTCCCTGGGTACAATAAGCAAGCCATTCCCACAGCTCACACTGGACCTTCCAACTGGTCTCCACTCCAGGGTCCCTCCTGCCACCCACATCTCACCTAATCAATTCCCCTTTCAAGGACTCACTTCTCCCTTGACCCTGCAGCTCCCTGCAAGAAAGTAAGCTCCTGAGAGATTCTGTCACCATGTCTACTTCTGCCTGGCCGGCCTCATGTAACTGCCCTGGAAGGCTAGGAAGGCTATGGCCTCCAGGCCTCATACAAACTGACCCCGCTGACCTCTCACCTCGGCTCTCCATCTATCTGCTTGCTCGCTCCCTACCCCAGCCTACTCAGGCCTCAGGCACTCCAGGGTCACTTCTGAAGACATCTGCTGTACCACAGCCTCCACCCCTCGATCTCCTTGTGTTACCTAGGCCTCAGCTCAGCCTCTGATAGGCCCTCTCTGAGCACTGACCTCACGCTACCTTGTTTTACTCTGCACAGCTCTCGTCACTATCAGAAACTACTGCCTGCCTCTCTGCTCACAAGGTCACCGCTGTCCCCAGCACACTAACAGGGCCCTGGGGCTGTCCTGCTTGCCAAGGATGCCCAGGCTTGAGAGTGGGCACAGGAAAGCAGATGCAGGGAGCCCCCACCAAGGCCAGAAACTCGCTCAGGACCCGGCTCTGCACCAAGGAGACCCCTGGTGGGACGCAGTGCCGCCTGTGCTGACACAAATGCGGGTGCTCATGGGCACAGGCTGTCGCAGTCATACTGGCACTGGCCTCACCTTCTCCCCGCTGTCCCGCAGCTGCTGTAGCTGCCGCAGCCGACGCCCCTTCTCCAGCTGCTTCTGCAGCTCCAGCTCCGCCTCGTCCTCCTCCAGCACCTCTGGAGACCCTGAAGGCAGAGCTCCTCCGTCCTCTGGTGAGGAGATGGAGGACACCTGTTCATATCACTTCCTTGGTCCCCAACCCATCCCCACCTGCTGCTGACCAGCCCCTCACCATCGTCACTGATGTCCATGTTCTCCACACGGGTGTCATCTGACGGCGGGGGCTGGGGCACAGGCTCCTTCTCCTCATCCTCTGGGGCTGCCGCCTCCTCCACTTCAGGCACTCGGCGCCGACCCCGGCCCCGCAGTCTGGGAGGAGGAGGGCCCTCTAGTGAGCCCCGGCCCAGGCCAACCCACCCTCACACCCCCTTTGCAGTCACACCCACCTGGAACCAAAGTCCCCGTCTTGAGTCTGGTCTCCAAGAGGCAGCAAGTCGTCCGCCCGCACTATCACTTCCTTCTCCTTCTTGCGGATTTTCTTCACCCTCCGCTTGGTCTTTTTAAAGGTCACCTGAGGAGAGATGAGAGATGTGGAAGGCAGAGGCCTCCATGATCTTGATAACGGCTACCATTTTCTGTTTTTCAGTTGTACCTGGGACTACACAGGGTGCTCTGCCTATGAGCCACACCCCCAGTTCTTTTTATGTTTGTTTGGTTTTTTTTTTTGAGAGAGAGATGAGAGAGAGAATTTTTTTAATATTTATTTTTTAGTTTTCAGCGGACACAACATCTTTGTATGTGGTGCTGAGGATCGAACCCGGGCTGCATGCATGCCAGGCGAGCGCTCTACCGCTTGAGCCACATCCCCAGCCCCACGTTTTGTGTTTTTTCTTTAATATTTTTTAAATTGTTGATGGACTTTTATTTTCACTTATTTGTATGTGGTGCTGAGAATCGAACCCAGTGCCTCACGCATGCTAGGCAAGCATACTACCACTGAGCCACAACCCCAACCCCTCTTTTTACGTTTTAATAGGATCTCACTAAGTGGCTAAGGCTGGCCTTGAACTTGACATGCTCCTGTCTTAGCCTTATGAGTTGCTGGATTACAGGTATGTGCCACCACGCCCAGTTCAGTGACCACTTCTTTAGTGTTATTCTGTGCCAAGCACTGTCCCCAGTACTTCCCATATACACATGTGAAGTGGGTGCTATTAGCACTCTACTGTGAGATGAGAGAAATGAGGTCAGAGAGGGTACATACCCTGCCCAAAGTTGCCCAGCTCCTAAGTGGGAGAGCTAGGCCTGGAAGCCTTCGTAGTGTGGCTCCAAGACTCTTTCCCCTTTAGCCAAGACACCAACCACACCTGTTGTTTGCCTCTGTTCACAGTCCCTCTGAGCCCAAAATCCATGTGAGCCTCTAAAATTATCATCTGCACCCATTATCACTATTCATAGTAGCCTCATGAGGTGGCTGCTGTCATTGCCACTCCAGATGGGCACCTCAGGCTCAGTTAAATGACTCACCCAAGACACAAGCTGGCTGCATTGCAGAGCCGGAACACAAGCTTGGATCCATCTGGCTCAACAGTCTCTGTTCGTCAACACCCAACTCCTCCCTCGGGCAGCCATTTACAAACCACCTAGGAACCCAGCCCTGTGCCAATGCTCAACCTCCCCGAGTGCAAACTAGCAGCCCGCAGCCCAAGGGGCACAAAGAATCTGCACTTCAGTATGATGCACAGAGGCGCTCACCATCTCCTCAGGTGTCAGGTACTCTGAGGCCACACGGGGCCCCACAGAGCTCAGGGACTGAGCCTGCAGCCGCAGCTTGGCCCTGATCTCTTCCAGCTCCCGCTCCCGCAGACCATCAGCAGTGCCGCCTTGCTCCAGACGAAAGGAGTGTGGCCGCTCGCCTTCCAGCTCCTCGTCATACTTGGCCAGGATAGAGCGAGGTTTTTGCTATAGGGCAAGAGGTACAGATTGGGACCCAGGGTGGCTCCTTACAAGCCATGAAGCCCATCTCCTCAGCAGCCCAGGCCCTGCCCCGTTCACCACCCTGCTGGCATGCCTGTGCCAGGTCATCCACACTCTCGTCCTCAGCGTAGGGCAGATAGTCAGGCTTCTTCTTACGCAGCTCTACGTTCTTCTCTGCCCGCTCCTTATCGACCAGGTTCACATTCACCAGCACATCCTCCTCTTCCTGCAGCACACCTGACAGGGCAGAGGCAGTGACCACCCACCCTTGCCCTTGGCTCAGCAGTGTCTGGGACCTCCTCCAGAACACCCAGCTCGCTCACCTTTGTCCTTGAGGGTAAGGATCACAGTCTCCCCTTCTCGGAAGGAATCAATGGCATGTTCCACAGTGAGGCCCTGCAGGTCCCGGGCACTGTACAGGTCCTAAGGAGGAAGATCCAGCTGAGTCAGGAGCTGTAACTCACCCAACCCTGAGATCCCAGCACCAAGGTGGCAGCACCCCATCCTGCCCTCCCCAGCTGCTGCAGCCTTACCTGTCGCCTCTGCCCAAACTCCTCCTCCACCAGAGTGCTGACACCAAACTCTTGGTCCATCTCCTCCAGCAGTTTCGCCTATGGGACAGAGAGGGGTGGCCTGTGACCTCGGGCCATTCAGCATCACCAGCAAACACCCAGGTCTCTAACAAGAGGAAGCACAAAAAGGGAAGGCCTCGCAGGCAAGCTGCAGATAATTCATGGCCCGATCATGAGTCCCCCTCCTCTCTGAGCCATCTCACCTCTCAAGGGCCAGGCTCCAGCCTCACCTGGCAGCCCCCAGAGGCCCCTAGCAACCACCCCAGCTGCCCTGCTGCTCACCCTCTTCTCTGCCAAATCCTTCTCCTTCTGCAGCTGTCGACTCCTCTCGATCCAGGCTGCAGTATCATCCAGCCAGGGGTCATCTTCCCCCAGTGTCTTTATCTTCCTGAGGAGGGAAGGGAGTGAGGATTGGGGGAGCTCACCACCTGCTCCCCAACCCCAACCCATGAGGCAGCAAGAATAGCAGCCTCCTCTGCCTGTCCCTGGCTGGGACCCCTCACCCCAACTTTTGATTCAGTAGGCGCTTTTCCTTGGCAGCTGCTAGCTTCTCCCGGAGCTCTTCTCGCTGTCGTATGGCCATGGGGTTGATGACATCGGCCGCCACGGGCTCCTCCTTGGTGCCCGCCTCTGGAAGGGGGGCCCAGACGTGAGGCTATGCCTGCCCATGGCTGGTGGGGAGAGGAGGGAGCCACTCACCCTGCCCCCTTCCAGCTCAGAGGGCCAGAAGGAGCCAGGGAAAGGGGAAGAACCCTTCACCTCCCTGCCCCCGCTCCATCCCCATATTCCTGTGTCCCCCACACAGAACGACAGGACCCTCTATGCTTTCCAAACCTCCTCAAATAAATGTTGTTCTATTTTAATTAAAAAACCAATCTCACGCAGTCCAGTCAGTTTGCAGCAACTGTGCAAGTCTCAGCCCGACTAAGAGCACCTTCCAGCCAAAGTGAGGATGCCATGGTGAACCAGAGCAAGCCACACACCAGGTCCCCACTACAGTAAGGAGAGGCCTTATGCTCTCTGGCAGATACACCCACACAACCACTGAGTGCTGCTGCCTCTGCACTCTAACACCATTTTCTTCACAGACCCTTACAGACGGTCACTGTACCTCCCTTGACCCCATCCTCAGCCCTAAACTTACCTTTCTTGACAGCACTGACCTCCAAGGGTTTCAGCCCCAACTTCGCCCGGAGTTTACTAAGGATAAGAGACATAAGTGTTAGGGGCTGCCAAATAAATGAGGTGTCAGGTTGGAGATGTAGATCAGTGGAAGAACACTTGACTGGTACGCATGATACTCTGGGTTCCACCCCAACACCACAAAAACAAACAAAACCCACAAGAAATGGGGCACCACATGCATTTTTGGACAAATAGGAGGTAAAAATTAGGGTGGGAATGAGTAACCCTATCCTAAACATAGACCCTAAACTGGGCAGCCCTGGATAGTGGAAATGGCACTGGTCTCCCTACCAGGGAATATGGGTGCTGGTCTTGGCTTGTCCCCAACCAGTGAATACCATCCTTTTTCCTGCGTCTTAATTCCTCCCTCTATAACTCAAACGCTTAGCTAAGACAATTCATACAACCCTTCCAACTCCACCTGGCCCACTTTAGTGTGAGAATGTCATCCAATATGGCTGCCCCAGAAGAAGAAAGCAGAAGCTCAAGGGAAATAGTACTCACTTGGTCTCCTCAATGCTAAGCGATGAGGCATCTCCTGAGCTAGTTTTGGAGCTGGCAGCTGAAACAACAAGAGGCATGGCAGGGGCTGAACACAGGACCAAGAAGCTAGCATCACCAGCTCCAGCTGCAGGGTCAAAAATGAGGGCCCCTCCCCAGCACCTGGGCCTGCTGAACACCAGACAACAGCAACTTCTTCCTCTCTGGGCTCCCTAACAGCTCCTCTACACAAGTTTCCATTGACAGATCTCTCTCTCTTCTATGCATCCTCCTTTCCTGACCCAAGAGGTCCAAATTTCTGTACCCCTCACTTTGCCCTCTTCACTTCTGTATATTCTGAATCTTCAATCTAAACTGTCTAATCTAACAATCTAATCTGGACTTGCCCTCATTGACAAAAAAATCCTATCCAAATGCAAAGATCAAAACACCATCTCCTTCATGAAGCCCCATTCAATTGTTAATCAGAATTAACCATTCTGCCATGAACTCTGGCACAGTCCATCATTGCTGGGTCTGTTTCTCCCCACACAGCAGGGGCTGTCTGCAGCATGACCGTGTCCTCTATGCAATTCATGCAGTTGAGAAACACTGGTGACTCTTCTATGTGACATGTTCAGGACACTGATAACTCAGCATGTTGGACCTCCCTCGTCCACCTCACAAACAGCAAAGAACTTCACTGAACACTATGTAGAGAAGCTGGACACCACTGGATAGAGCATCCTGCCATTAGGAGCAAATCCTTTCCTGAATCCCTATCCCCATAGCCTACCTCCTCTTAAGTACCCAAGTTCTCTTTCTCTCTACATGGCCCTGGATCCCAGCCTCTCCAAGGTCACCAGCCTCCTTCAGTTCTGGTTTTGCTTGATCCCTGTGGAGTCTAACATTACTAATCACTCCCTCCTAGCAAAATTCTTGGTTTAGACCACAATCAGCCCTCACTGGTGGGTTTATAGCCCTCCTGACTCCTGGGCCTCCAGTCCTGTCTTTGAACAAGTTCTCAATGCGGTGGGCTTCACAAACATGAATCTGACCCATTCCCTAACTCAAATCTTAGGCTCCCTACCGTGAGCAGAGCAGAGCAGAGCATAATGCACAGGGTCCTTCCGTATTTAGACCCCGCCCACCTTACTGCCTCAGATCTCTACGCGATTTTCCCAACACCAGGTTTTCTCTGGCTTCGGGGACACACTGATACCACTTCATCCAGTCGTTCATTTATTCCCCCAACACATTTATTTGAAGGCCTGTCATGCAAGACAACTGAGGAAAACAGAAGACGTTCGTCTTCACGGGGCTCAGTGCAGGGGATCAACCTTTAATCCCGACACCCTTTAACAAGTGCAGGTGAAAAGCGCCCCGGGCGAGCTTCAAGCAGGCGCCCGGGCCCCGCCCCGCCCCGCCCCCCGCGCAAGCCCCGCCCTCACCGGCCTCGTAGCCATCATCGCGCTTCTCCCGCTTCACGCGCCGCTCGGAGGGCTCGGCCTGGCTGCGCTCCCGCCCGTGCGCGCTGCTGCGGGCTTCGGCTTCGGCCCCGCGCCGCCCGCTCCCGCGCTCGCCCCCACGTTCCCGGCTCCGCTTCCGTCGTTCACCGCCGCTGCTGCCGCCACCGCCACTCCGGTGCTTGTGTTTCTTGTGCTCCCGATGCCGCGGCGGCTGCTCGGTGGTCCCCCCAGTGCCGGCCGCCGCCGTGCTCCCGGCCGCCTCTTTCTCTCCGCGGTGCTTCTTTGAAGACCCCATAGTGGTACGTACGCCTGGAGCCGGGTAGCCGCCGAGCCCCGACGACGCAAAATGGGAACACTTCCGGGTCGCAAGGCCGCCGCTGTCCTATTGCCGGAAACCTAGAATGGCTGCTTCCGGCGTTCGCACGAGAGTGGGCCCCAAAGGCTCACGGGAAGGCCCGAATCAGGGTCCGATTACGCATTCGCGGCCGCCTCGGTGCGGTGGCGGTCTGTGCGCATGCACTACTCGGCTCGGGGTTAGCCTCTCCTCCAGAAGGCCGAATCGCAGAGCTGTTAGGAACTGGATGCTTTTGAAATCAGCATCCCCCGAACTGGAAGCCTTTTCCTGAGCTCCGCTCTCATTCCCCCAGCTGCAGGCTGCTCCCTCCTCACTAGTGGGCGCCCTTCTTGTGGGCTTCTT
This sequence comes from Spermophilus citellus, assembly GCF_964194105.1. Classification (NCBI taxonomy): domain Eukaryota; kingdom Metazoa; phylum Chordata; class Mammalia; order Rodentia; family Sciuridae; genus Spermophilus; species Spermophilus citellus. Next base: position 250,938,273 of record NC_138183.1, on the reverse strand, counting down.
GGGGTGTTAGATGGTGCAGAATGTTTTCCTCTTCTCTGAGGCCCCAACTGGGAACTCTCATAACCAGTATTGTGAGCATCGTGCCCTCGCGTTCTCTGGATTTTTTTTTAACCTGCTCTAAATTGCTCAGGTGTTCTAGGAGCTTCTGTGCGCCTGTAAACCCCGTGAAATTGAATACAAAAGTGGACACGAGGACTGGGGATGTGGCTCAGTTGGTAGAGCACTTGCCTAGCATGTGTGAGGCACTGGGTTCGATTCTCAGCACCACATATAACTAAATAAATAAAGGTCAATCAACAACTAAATTTAAAAAAAAAAGTGGACACATTTGTGTGCACTTATATCATATTTCTTTCTTTTTTAAAACTTGAGAAGGATTTTAATTTAAAATTACCGGGACTTAAAAGCCCGGTTCAGGCTGGGGATGTGGCTCAAGCGGTCGCGCACTCGCCTGGCATGCGTGCGGCCCCGGGTTCGATCCTCAGCACCACATACAAACAAAAGATGTTGTATCCGCCGAAAACTGAAAAATAAGTATTGAAGAATTCTCTCTCTTTCTCTCTCACTCTTTCTTTAAAAAAAAATAAAATAAATAAAAGCCCGGTTCACACAACCCCCCCCCACACACACACAGGTTGCTCCCTTTGTGGACTCCCTGTGTGACCCATCTCAGATATTAGGATAGGTCATGAGTTCCCCTTTAAAGCCCCACCCCCACCCCATGGGAGTACTCAAATACAGGAACCTTTTCAACACCCCCCCTTTTTTTGGGGGGGGCGGGTACCAGGGATCCAGGGGCCCTTAACCACTGAGCCACATCCCCAGCCCTTTTTTTAAAAATATTATATTTCGAGACAGGGTCTCACTGAGTTGCCGAGGCTGCTTTGAACTCTGCAATCCTCCTGCCTCAGCCTCCCTGGCTGCTAGGATTACAGGCATGAGCCACCATGCCCACGTTCTTTTCCCTTTTGAATTTGACTGCTTGGAGAAGTCTCAGCTGTTGCTTTTTGAGATGTACCACTCAGAAGGAGAGGCAGGGCTGTGTGTGCAGGGTGGAGACGGCAAGAACAGTCAGAGCTCCTGGGGGATGTGGAGAAAGTGAGGCCTGCTGCCCCTTATTTCCCGCCCAAAGTCTCACCCTCCCCCCCCCCATAAACCCCACACTGTATTTGCCATAAAGCCTTTAATTTTCATCTTGGGGACAGCCCTCTGTCCAGGCTGGCGGAAAAGTGCCTGTCAGGCTGGCTGCCAGTGGGTTCTGTCTGGGGGGCTCCGAGAAGAAGGCTCCATTCTCACCCCCATTGTCCTGTGGCTCCTTAAAGACACAGATGAAGGCCACTGGGCTCCACAGCCTCCACTCCATGCCCAGGAAACCACTGACCCAGTGGCTTCAAATCCTGCACCTGTGCTAGCATGCTGAATGACCCTGGGCAAGTGACTCCCCCTTCTTGAGTCTAATTTTCTTTACTGCAAAGTGGGCCTCATGATCCCTGCTCTATACTGCGTTATTCTAAGGTGTAAGGGACAGTATGTATGGAATGACCAGCGTGGCACTAGCCCCTACTGGGGTTTGGTGTGCAGCTGCTCAGAAAGCTGCAGAGTCCCAGACTGGTTTGGCTGCTTATTCACTCCTATGTCCTTAAGCAAGGCCCTGCCCCTCTGTCTTCATTGGAAGCAGGAACAATAACCCTGGTCCCTGCCTTCCCAAGTGACATGAGGGAAACCCTGGAGGGCTCAAAGTCTGTTCTTGGTTCCTTGTCCTACAGTAGTTCTGTAGATCCAGTCTTTGGCTATCCAGATTACCTCACCTGGGTTTCCTGGAGGTTCCCACTGTGTCCCTTTTATGTGTCTCAGCCACCAGCTCCTCCTCGTTCACTCCTAGTGCTGACAGCACCTGGGAGAAGCGCCGGGCCACGGTGAGCCTGGCGTTGGTCTGAGGAAAGAAGGGGTTTCCTTCTCTGCATCAGGGCTGCAGAGGCCACCGTGGAGCATTGATGACTGGGGGTGGGGGTGTCTTGGGTTTCCCTGGAGGCAGCAACACAGGGACCCCACCTGAGTGCCCCGCTTCCACCTGGCTACCCTGCCCACTCAGCTGGCTCCATGCTCCCTGGTGGCCATTGGCTTTGATAGGTGCTGTCCCTCACCTGCATGGCCTGCTGGAATAGGAAGGGCCGGGCCTGCACCCTGTGTTGGATGCCCTGCAACTCCGCCTGGTACTCAGCAAAGCGCTGTCGCTCTTGGCGCCTGTGGGGGAGATAGGGCTGTCCATCCCTGTCCACAGCCTGCTTGTCCTCACTAAGGGTTTTATAAAGGTCCCTGCTCTGACCTTTATAAAGCCATTTCATACATAATCCTGGCTCTGGACCCCTCCCAGGTCTGCCAGGGTGGGAATTACTTGCCCTACCTTACTGATGGCTCAGGAAGGTCAAGGGACTTCTCTAAGGTTGTGCAGCTGGGAAGTGAGGGACTGAGCCCTGAGCCCTAGGCCAAGCTCTGGCCAGGGCTGGCTCCTTGTCCTTGCTACCCCCAAGGGAAAGGAGCCAGCATTGGCTTCCCAGATCCCCCTCCCTGTAGTCCACCCGTCATTCCCCCTCACACAGGAGCATGCTGTGATTGCTGGCTGTGTGACTGAGGAGTCCCCTTTCTGGGCTCTGGTTACCTTCCAGGCTTGCCAGTGGTGGCTCTGCTCCTTCTAAGCAGACGGCTTAGGAAAAGGTCCAGAGAAACCAAAGAAATGTGTTGAAATGAAACATTCCTGAAAGGTCAGGGCTCCATTGGGGTAGCTGATGCCATTTACAAAAGCCCAGTTTGTACACTTGTCAGAAATTTGCTCAACCAGTTGAATGCCATTGCTTGTTGAGAGAATCCTGGTGGAAGGGGACCTTCTGGCCACACCCCACATGGGACCATATGTCCTTCAGGAAAGCACCCAAGACAACCCTTGGGATGTGGGGGCAGCACCTGGATAAGACAGGAGGGAGAAGTAGAAGAAACCTGAGACGAGCTGGGCTCTCTGGCAAGTGTTCTGGCTCTCTGGCAGAAAACTCTTGCCTCGCTGGGCCAGGTGCCCAGGAAGGAACCTTCCCTCATGGAGAAAAGGATGTGGACTTAGAAATACATGGCCAGGAAGAAAAGTGCCTGCAAACTGGGGCTTCACCATTCAAGAGGGAATTTACAGCAGTTTCAAGTTTGGGTGGGGGTGGGGCAGCGTCACAAGCTGGCATTAAGTATCTGTCTTTTCCATGGTTGTTGTGTGTGCGTTTTTCTGTTTTTCTTTTTTTTTTTTTTTTAATAATTTATTTATTTAAGTTGTTGATGGACCTTTATTTATATGTGGTGCTGAGAATTGAACCCAGTGCCTCACACATTCAAGGCAAGTGCACTACCACTGAGCCACAACCCCAGCCCATGTGCGTTTTTCTTGCTGTCTACTTTTGGGTTTGTTTTGTTTTTGCTTTTGGTACTGAGGATTGAACTCCAGGCCACTCAACCACTGAACCACATCCCCAGCCCTATTTTTGTATTTAGAGACAGGGTCTCACTGAGTTGCTTAGTGCCCTGCCATTGCTGAGTCTAGCTTTGAACTCACAATTCTCCTGTCTCAGCCTCCCAAGTAGCTGGGATTACAGGCATGCACCACTGCACCTGGCATTGCTTTATACTTTTTAAAATGCAAATTTTGCTGTTATTGTATTGGATCAGGATCTCGTTGTATTGCCCAGGCTGCTCTCAAACTCCTGGGCCCAAGCAATCTGGGAACAACTGGCTTGCACCACTGCTCTCAGCTTCTTCCTGGATACTTTATCCTATTTTTGGTAGAAATGACAGGAAGCTCATGTCTTGGAGCCCCAAGAGAAAAAGGACTCAGTGCCAGTGGATGTCAGTTCTGTGTGTTATATTGTTTTTTTGTCATTATTTTTGTGCTGCTGGGGATTACGCCCAGGGCCTTATAAATGCTAGGCGAATGCTCTGCTACTAAGCTACAGCCCAGCCCTCTGTCTGTTATCTTGGAATGATGGGAAGACATATCTCCCTGCCATCAGGCTACCTCTTCTGTGCCTGCCCCTGCTGGGCAGGGTAGAGTCTCAGATTTAGCTCAGACAGCAAATTTCCCAGGCTGTAAGACTAGAAGATAGCCAGGGAAAGATCTGTGTATGCCTTCATCTCCCAGGTGAGAAAGAAAGGCACGTACTGCTTGGAGCTGAATCTCACACTTCCCATTGCTCAAAAAACAAGTGATTAACTGGAGGCTTGGCAATCTTTGGCCAAGGATCCCCTAAAACACTTGACCTCTCAAAGCCCATTTCCTCATCTGTAAAGCTGCGGGGACAAGACCAAAACTCAGAGAATAGCTGATCAGAGCTCCACCAAGTCCTCAGTGGCCCTCATCCCTCTCCCTGCCACTCACCAAGGTCAAGAGAACAGGAGGGGTGGAAAGGGCGTCCCTGGAACCAGCTGCAGTCTGCAGGGTCAGATTATTATTTTTTTTGGGTCAGATTATTAACGCTCTCTGTTTCATAAGATTGGGCTCTTGGACGACCATCTGGTGCCCTTCCCTAAAGGTTGGGCACTGGGCAGTATAGCAAGGACTGTTTTGAACGACTGCTGGAGCCAAAGCTCCAGCTCTGCTGCTCACTCAAGAGTGGGTGGATCATTTAAGCTCTCTGTGTTTCAGTTTTCCTCATCTGTAGGACTATGTGGGTAGTGATGCTCCTTATTTCATGGGCCTGACTCATAAATTTGCTTTTTAGAAAAATGGAAGAGAATAAAAATGCATCTGACCATGCATAGCAGTTGTCTCTAGAGTAGGACCAAGTTCTACATTAATTATTTTTGTGATTTCAAATCTTTATAATAAGCATATCTGGGCTGGGGATGTGGCTCAAGCGGTAGCGCGCTCGCCTGGCATGCTTGCGGCCCGGGTTCGATCCTCAGCACCACATACCAACAAAGATGTTGTGTCTGCCAAAAACTAAAAAAAAGTAAATATTAAAAATTCTCTCTATCTCTCTAAAAAGAAAAATGTATTAAATTTGGTCATACTTAAAAATAATAATAATAAGCATATCTGTCATTGGAAATTGGAAGAACAAAATTGGGAAATGCATGCACAACTTTTGATCTTGAGCATTGGACAGCTGAAGGGTTATTATTATTCACTAGCTCACCTTGGACCAAGACCTCCCACCATCCTCACACTACCTCATTATCTTCATCTGTAAAACTCAAGGATAGGGATGGAGCTCAATGGTGGAGTCAGCATGAGGCACTGGGTTAGTCCCCAGCACCACAGCCCCCCCTTAAAAAAAAGCCATCTGTAAAATGCTGCCAAGTGATCTGGCCAGCTGCCTTGGGGTCCTGCAACCTGACATCCAGCACAACTTCTCTGCCTTACCCCAATAGACTTTTGGCATGCCAGGCTCCTACCTCAGTTCCTCCACCTTGCGCTGGGTGGCACTGGGTCCCCGGCCCCCTGGGGGTGCATAGGATGCTAGGCAGCGGGCCACCTGCTGCTGAACCCGATGTTCCTTAGTCCTGCGCAGCTCAGCCTGATGCTGCTGTTCCCGCTGCTGCCGCTCCCAACTCTGCAGCAGGCTTCTGTGTGGGGAGAGGGAAGAGGGAGGCGGGAAGAAGTCAAGGGGACCAGGAACCTCAGGGAAAGCTAGGGGTGGTAGGTGAGTATGGAAGCATAGCACATACCAGCCTTGAGGACCTGGGCTGAAGGACTTTGGGCCCAGAGAGCCAAGGGCCTGAGAAACAGGTTTGTCATGAATGTCAGACCCGAGGGAGGTTGCATCTGGCCATTTGGCCATGGGCCCCCCTTAGGCCTTTCCTTGCTCTCCAGCAGTGAGCCCAACTCTGATCTGTGCGCAGACCTCCCCAGACACTCATGCAAAGCCTGAGGCCCTCCATCATTGCTCACCTCCCCTTGAAGGCAGGGGACAACTGCCCACCCCCTCCCTTCCCGGCTGCCATGAACTGACAGCTTTCCTCCACCACACCCTTCCACCTTGATGTTCCTGCCTAACAGCTGGCCAACCGTGGACTGAAGCCTCTGAAATCGTGAGCCAGAATAAATCTTCCTTCCTTTACATTGTTGGTGTCAGGTATTTTGGTCACAGCAGTGAAAAAACAACACAATTTACATCTAGTAAGAGGTTAATATCCAAAATATACAAGGAAGTCAATAGCAAGAAAACAACCCAATTAAATAACGAGCAAAGGACCTGAATAGACATTTCCCAAAAGAATACAAACAAATGGCCAACAGGTATATGAAAAACTGTTCAGCCAGGAGCAGCAGTGTTACTCAGGAGGCTGAAGCAGGAGTATGGAAAGTTCAAGGTCAGCCTCAGAAACTTAGTGAAATCTTGTCTCAAAATAAAAAATTGAAAAGGACTGAGGATGTTGCTCCGTGGTAGAGCACCCCTGGGTTCAATTCCCAGTACCCTCCCTACCCAAAAAGAAAGAAATAAAAAAAAATGTTCAATATCACTATTAGATAAATGTGGATTAAAAATCACAATGAATCTGGGCCTGGTGGAGCAAGCCTGTGATATCAGCGGTGCAGAAGGTTAAGGCAAAGCCAGCCTCAGCAACTTAGTGAGGCCCTAAGCAAATCAATGAGACCCTGTCTCTAAATAAAATACAACAAAGGGCTGTGAATGTGGCTCAGTGTTTAAGTGCCCCTGGGTTCAGTCCCTGGTACTGGAAAAAAAAAAAAAAAAAAAGGAACTAGCTGGGCCCAGTGGTGCTTGCCTGTAATCCAAGCATATCAATATGCTGAGGCAGGAGGATTGCAAGTTCAAAGTCAGTCTCAGTAATTTAGGGGGGCCCTAAGCAACTTAGTGAAAACCTGTCTCAAAATAAAAATCAAAAAAGGGTTGGGAATGTGACTCAATGGTTAAGCACACCCCTCCAAAAAAAGGAAACAAAATCAGTATTTTTTAAATATTTTTTCCTAGCTGTCAGTGAACTTTTATTTATTTATAGGTGGTGCTGAAAATCCAATCCAATGCCTCACACAAGGCAAGCACTCTACTACTGAGCCATATCCCCAGCCCTATTTTGTTTTTTATTTAGAGACAGAGTCTCATGGAGTTGCTTAGTGCCTCTCCATTGCTGAAGCTGGCTTTGAACTCATGATCCTCCTGCCTCAGCCTCTCAAGCCTCTGGAATTACAGGCGTGCACCACCGTGCCTGGCTCCAAAATCGGTATTTTGACAAGACATTTGCATTCCCAAGTTTACTGAAACATTATGCACTGAAGCCAAGATATAGAATCAACCTAAGTGTCCATCAATGGATGAATGATAAAGAAAAGGTGGTATATACACATAATGGAATTCTATTCAGCTTATAAAAAGGGTGGAAACTTTATTTGGAATAACATGGTGGAAACTGGAAGACATTATTTTAAATGAAAGAAGCCAGGTTTAGAAAAACAAATACTGCATGATCTCATGCAGGTGGAATCTAAAACAAAACAAAACAAAAACTGTTCTTCTAGAGTAAGATAGTGATTACCAGCGTCTCAGAGCAGGGGAGGACTGGGGAGGTGTTGGCACAGGGTATAAAATTTTAGTTAGGGGAAATAAGTCCAAGAGATCTACAATGTGATTGTATGCTTGAAAATCACTAAAAGAGTAAATTTTAAGTGTTTAAAAAAATAGGGGCTGAGGATGTGGCTCAAGCAGTAGCGCGCTCGCCTGGCATGCGTGCGGCCCAGGTTCGATCCTCAGCACCACATACAAACAAAGATGTTGTGTCTGCCAAAAACTAAAAAATAAATATTAAAAAATTCTCTCTCTGTCTCTCCCACTCTCTCTTAAAACAAACAAAAAAAAAGTGAGATAATGCATAGGGGATCAGCTTGATTTAGCCATGCCACAGTGTATACCTAATTCAAAAACATATATATATATATATATATATATATATATATATATATATATATATATATACAATGTTAAATTGTCAACTGAGTACATTTAAAAAAAAAAAGGATTGAGAGTGTTATAATAAAAAATGCTGAATGAGGGCTGGGGTTGTGGCTCAGTGGTAGAGCGTTTGCCTAGCATGTGGGAGGCACTGGGTTTGATTCTCAGCACCACATAGAAAAATAAATAAATAAAAGTCATTATGAAAAAAAAATGCTGAATGAATTTTCCCTGACTTCTCATGCCACTTCTAACCAGTCACCAAGCCCATTGAGGTAGTCTTTAAATATCTCTTAAGCGCATCCCCTTTTCTCCATCCACCTAGCCGCCTGGTTCAGGTAATCATCTCTTACCTAGTCACTGCCAACAGCCCTCTCATAGCCTCCAGTTTCTCCCCTCTGTTCCTATGGCCTCTTGTTCAAGCCCAAGTGTAGAACCATCTGCCTGAACTGTTGTACTTGCCCATCTCTCTCCTTTCCCAGACCTTGAGCTTTCTCAGGACTGAGCCAAGTCTTTTTATCTTTATATCCCAAGAATTCATGAGCAGACACTCAACCTATGTTACATTAATCAGTTAGCTAATAGGTTAATGAATGGATACAAGGAAAGATGGAAAATGAGTGGAAATGGGTTGTATCAATAGACAGTTGTCGAAGTGGAAGACACAAGCTGGTGAATGAAAGCTGGGAATAGATGCTATCAGGAGATAGTCGGCGACTCGGAGGCTGAGGCAGGAGGATCAAGAGTTCAAAGCCAGCCTCAGGAACGGTGAGGAGCTATGCCACTCTGTGACACCTTGTCTCTAAATAAAATACTCAGTGGATGAGTGCCCCTGAGTTCAACAATCCTAGGTACCAAAAATAAAGATGGATGGGGACTGAGGTGTGCTTAGTGGCAGAGTGTTTGCCTAGCAGGCACAAGGCCCTGGATTCAATCCCTGGTGTCACCGAAAAAAAAGGGAGAAAGGAAAAAAATGGATGGATGGGTGGATGGGTGGATGTAGGATGACTGGTCGGGCAGGAAAGCGGAACCATGAGTGGATGAAGGAATGGATGAGCGTGCAGTGACGGCCTGTTGGAGAACTGGCCCCTTCCCCAACCCTTGCCCTTGGTTCCCACCCTCCTGGCTCTCCCTGCTTACCTGGTGGCCTCCTGTCGTTTGTGGAAGGTGCGATTAGGGAAGCTGGCAAACAGGAACTTTTCCTTTTCTCCCAAGTCATGGGCTTTCTCACTCTGGATGGAGGCAGCCCGGAAAGCCTTCCAGGACTGCTTTTGGGGACCTATTAGCAGTGGAACCGAGTCAGGGAACCCCCCCCCTCCTGGCCCACTGGGCAGTCCCCCACCATCCCCCAGAGCACAGCACAGCCCAGTTTGAACTCTTGGCTCAGGCACGGCTCCCTGCCCCTTTCCCCCAGGGCGGCTTCCAGGGAACCCAGGCCTGGCAGGTGCACTCACCACAGTTCAATTCTTGCTGTAACTGCCCGTGCAGCTTCTCTAGGTCCCAGGGCCCCTCCACCTCTTTGGCCTTTGACATCCCCCTCTGTGACCCTCTGAAACTGTTGAAGCTGGAGCTGCTTCCCTGGCTCTGGCCCCGCAGCTCCCCTTCTTCCAAAGCCTCCTTTCCAGAATTCTGACCTTTTTTCCGAGAGCTGCCCTTCCTCCTGTGGGGGGCGCTGTGATCCCACTGCTCAGCCTCCTCAGTTGCCTCTGAGAACCGCTCCTCCTCCAAGATCAAGCCCCTCCTGGGGATCTGGAGCAGTTCCCCAGGGCTCAGACCCCTCTCCACCTCCTCCACACCTAGGCCCTCCCGCTCTGCAGCCTCCTCGGACTCTGTTTCTGATCCTGACCTCTTCCCAGGCAGCCAGAGGCCACACTTGCTAGATGGCTCCAGCCCTTGGTTCTCCCCTTTGCTGGGAGGGAGGAGGATGCCACCCCAGGCCCCCAGCTGCTGTCTCCGTTCCAGATTTTGCATCTCCATCTTCTGGCAGAAATCAAGGGATTCTGGGAAGTTGAGCATGGACTTGCGCCTGGACTTGTGCTGGAGGATTGCTAGGGGCGAGGGCAGGACTTGGTGGCCAGGGGCCTCAGGGGAGCTTGTCTGAAGCAGAGCCTGACCATCCATGATGAAGTTCTCCCAGGCCCACTGGAAGGGGAAGGAGGGTTCCCGGAGAGGAGCCGGGAAGAGACTGAAGAGGGAGAGGACAGGGGTCAGCATCAGGATCCTCCTGGCCCCCTGCGTCCCTCCACCCCATGCCCAACTGCTTACTCCTCAGCCTCAGCGGAGACTTGTCCTTTCTTGTTCCGCCCCTGGGTTCCGCAGTCCTTCTTCGCCCTCTGCCCTGCGCTCTGAGACCTCTGTGGCCGGCCCTGCCTGGCCACATCATCATCATTCCCCAGGTTCCCCTGGGCAAGGACCAGAGACGGGGCCAGCTCTGAGCAGCCTGTTGGACCACTCTGTGCCTCCCCAAGGGCCTCCGTGAACACTGGCTGGCCCTCATTACCACTCACACTGACCCCCACTCACCACCATTCTCCGTCTTAAAATTACAGCCCGAATAAGCAGATTTCCTGTGCTCAGTACTTGGAGGCAACAACACAGTCAACCTTCCCAAGGGCTATCACCCCATCATGCATATGCAAAAACAGGATCAGAGAAGCTCAGAGAGGTCCAAGAGCTGAGGTCACACAGCCTTTGTAAGTTGTAGAGGCAGGACCAGTACATGTGGAGTCTATTGCCAGAATCCAGATTTGTTTGTCACCCTCTGCTGCCAAGAAGGAGTTTGAAGATTCCCAACAAAGAGATGATAAATGTTTAAGGAGATAGAAAGGCTGATTACCCTGATTTGCTCATTACATAATGTCTACATCTATCCAGTTTCATATTGTGCCCCATAAATATGTGCAATTTTATGTGTCAGTTAAAATTTTGAAAATTTAAAAATAAATAAATAAAATTTTAAGCTGGGTGCAGTGGCACACGCCTGTAATCCCAGAAGCTCGGGAGGATGAGGTAGGAGTAGCTCAAATTCAAAGCCAGCTCAGCAAAAAGCGAGGCGCTAAGCATCTCAGTGAGCCCCTGTCTCTAAATAAAATACAAAATAGGGCTGGGAATGTGGCTCAGTGGTCAAATGCCCCTGAGTTCAATCCCCAGTATAAAAAAAAAAAAAAGGCTGGGGTATAGCTCAGTTGGTAGAGTGCTTGCCTGGCAATAGACACAAGGCCCTGGGTTCAATCCCTCACACACACACACACACAAAAAAAAAAAAAAAAAAAAAGGAAAGAAATATCAGTACCTCTCCCCTCCTCACACAAAAAAAGCCAGCCTCTGCAACTTTGGGAGGTTCTAAGCAACTTAACGAGACCCTGTCTTTACATAAAATATAAAAAAGGCCGGGGATGTGGCTCAGTGGTTAAGCACCCCTGGGCTCAATCCCCAGTACCAAAAAAAATAATAAAAATAATATTTAAAAGAGAATCAATTAACCAAGAAAAAAATAAAGAATTAAAACAAATAATGAAGAACAGTTCTTCTGAATGTTCCACAGGGCCTTGGGCTTTCTACAGCCAAGATGGAAGGAATTAATTTTCTTTTCCAAAACCTGCTCCCCTAGCAGTGATCCCTAAATTGCTTCCTCATTCCTCATCCTTACCTCATATCCTTTAGGCTTCCCCACAGTCCCTGTCCCAGAGGTCACCCAGACCTCAGCTCCAGGCTCTTGGCTTCTCAGAGCCTCCCCCGGCCCTGGCCTGCTCTAGGCGGCTGGCAGTCTCCCGCACTGGGCCCGCTTCCCTCACCTGCTCTGCAGGGGAAAAGCCGGACAGAAGCCGGAGTAGGCCTGTGGCTGTCTCTGGAGTCTGAGGGCCCAGGTCCTGAGCTGGCCTTTCCGAGTTGGCCCTGACCAACTGTTGATGGGTGTTTAGCATGTTGGTGTCCGGCTTCATTCCCCACTCCCACCTGCCAGCCCTGGAACTGTCCTCCAGGCCATCTCTATGGCAACCAGTTCTTGGTCAGTTTCAAGGGCTTTGTCAAAAAGCACAGCCAGGTGGGGTCAGTATGTATGTGAGGCCTACTTCTTTCCACAGGGAGAGTTCAGCAGGGTCCAGGGAACCATCAGGGCTGTGACCACTTCTTCACCCTACAAAACTGGGTGATGAGCCCAGGTCATATGTGCGTTTCAGAGACTAAATGAAATCATAAAGGTGACGCACTAGGTAAATGTGGGTGATTATGACTACTGACTGGCAGAACGTCCTGGCTGAAGGTGTGGGGAAGCAGTTGTTCTTCTTTCCCTGTCAGTACACACAAGCCACCCCAGCTGTCACCATCTTCATGGTGTTTCATACTACAAGCAGCATAATGTACTTGACCCATCTTCTCTTGTCAAACTTGGGCACAGCCCCCACTTGCTTCCCTCCTACAGAGAGGGCAGCTGGGGATGTCCTTGCAAATGTGCCTTTGCACACCTAAGTATTTCTGCAAGATAAGCGCCTTAAGCAGTTTACATTTTGACAGTGCCTAATTACTGCCTTCAATACTGAATCAATGTAGATTTCCATCAGCCAGCAAAGTATCTGAATCTTTCTATTATAATCTTTCAAATTCCTGAAAATACATGAAAAATATTTTTCTTGTTGCTGTGATGTGTATTCCCTGCACTGTTTACGAGACTCGTGTATTTCTTCTTGATAGGCCATTGGTGCCTTCTGTACAAGTTGCCTGTTCATGTCCTTTGCACACATCTCCTTTTCTTTTAGTCCTCAGGAGCAGAGAGCTGAGTTCATTATCTTTCTTGTCTCACATGGTATGACAAGCATCAGTGGATGCAAGGCCGCCTTCTTGTTTTGGTTTAGTATTTTTCTTCTGTATCTTTGATCCCCATTCCCATCCCAGTTACAGATGAATGGGTCCTTTGAAGTATTTAATGCCATTTTTTTGTGTATTCATGGTTGTTTTTTATAAAAACTAAATGTTAAAATTTATTCCATCATTATGATTATAGACGTTACAGGGCAGGGTGGGCAAACAAGGCAAATGAAGCAAGCACTTTTCCCCTCTATTTAACCAGATTCAGCATTTTGATGTTTTTTGATGCAGCATGACTTAATTCATTAACTTGGGTGGATAATTGGCAATAACAAATTTTTGTAGTTTGGGTTCTTTTGTCATAGCAACTCCAAGTAATGTAATTCCAGAACTATGCTGTGAGCTCTGAAATGGTGTTCATTTTAACATCTTGAAGCTTTCATGTCTTAATTGAACACCTCTTATTAAGGCAGGGGACTGATAAAAAATATCTTCCTCTTTGCTAACCCAGGCCACGAGCAATCTTTAACTGTTAGTTACTATATAAAAATAAACTGGATGAAACTGTTGTGCCTGGATTCCTTTTTAAAGCATTAGCTCCCTGAGAGAAGAAAGAGGTCCTAACCAATTGCTTTCGTGAACAATGACCGCAGTACAATGTACTTAATGTCCTTTGCAGCAAAACCGAGAAGTCAGGCAACCCTGATAATCTCGGCTAGTTTATCAATAATTTATATACCAGATATATTTAAAGCTGAATCCAGACCATGTATTGCATCTATAATCCCAAGAAACTATTCAGTTTTAGCCCACTGAGGTTCTGGAAGATGCCAGAACAAGTGAGAAATCATCTCAAAGCAGAGTGATGGTTCATCATCTTTTACAAGTGAGAGGAAAACATCAATAGAGAAGAAATAAAACATCTGCCTCCTAAATTCATTGAATTCCACAGCTATCTTCATAGTCTTAGTTGACAAAATCCAGAGTCCTCAATTTTCTGATATAGGGATCTATTTTCAAGATGATAGATAAGGGACTGGGGCTGTGGCTCAGAGGTAGAGCACTTGCCTAGCATGTGTGAGGCCCTGGGTTTGATCCTCAGCACCACAAATGAGTCAACAAATAAAGTGAAAAATCCATTGGCAACTAAAAAAAAAAAAATTAAAAAAAAAGATGACTGTTAATATCAAAAAGAGTTTTCAGGCTTTTCTTTGCCAGGAACCTCTTTCTCTTTTATTGCTTTCTGAACACACTGCTGGTAGCGATTAGAGAGGTCGATGCATGGGTCCCTTGAGGAACTTTCCAGCAAATCAGTGATTGAAGCCCTGGTCGTACCCACGCTTCACGTTGGTGCCTGCCTCCTGATGCTGTTCGTGGCTCTCATGTTTTTAGCTTATATAAATGGTATTATGTGTTCTTAGTTCGTATAAATGGTACAGATCTCATTTTTGTTCCTTACTCTGTTTCTTCAATATTACTGTGTTTAAAATTTTCCTGTGTTGGTTCTCACTACTGCAGATTTCTGTAGTTTTCCTCCATCACAAGTCACTTAGTCCACTCTCCTGTTGGGAAATGCCAAGGTTGCTCCCAACTCTTGTTTCCACAAAGGACACTGTGGTGAAAGGACCTTGTACACGCCTCTCTGGATACCAGCTAGAGAACTTCCCTGACTTATTTATCAAGGATCAAGAGTGTGAGGACTTGGCACAAACACAAGACAAATTTCAGATTGCCCCAGAGAAAGGCTATACCATTGTACATGCCCTGCAGAAATGACCACAGCTTTCTGCCTACATTCTTTTTTTTTTTTTTAATTTTTAATTTTTTTTTTTTTTTTTTTTTTTTTTTTTTAGTTCTCGGCAGACACAACATCTTTGTTGGTATGTGGTGCTGAGGATTGAACCCGGGCCGCACGCATGCGAGGCGAGCGCGCTACCGCTTGAGCCACATCCCCAGCCCCTCTGCCTACATTCTTGCAAATGTTAGTATAATTCACCTTGTGATTTTTTCCTAACCCTGTGAGCATAAAATGGTATCTTGCCTTATTTATACTCATACACACACTCATTCACAAGCAAGCGCGCGCACGCACACACACACACACACACACAAACGTAATGGTACTAGGAATGGAACCCAGGGGTGCTTTACCACAGATTTTTGCTTTGTTTTCTGCAGTGCTGGGGATGGAACCCAGGGCCTGCCTGGCACATGCTAAACACATGCTCTACCACTGAGTCCCACCCCCAACACTTCTATTGTGTTTTTGTCTTTTACTGATTGACTTGCAGTTCTATATGCCCTGGATCATAATCATTTGTCCACTTGTCTCTGAGGGTCTTTGTGGAACAGAAATTCTTTTTTTTCTAATATTTATTTTTTAGTTATAGTTGGACACAATACTTTTATTTATTTTTATACGGTACTAAAGATCGAACCCAGGGCCTCGCACGTGCTAGACGAGCACTCCACCGCTGAGCCACAACCCCAGCCCCCAGAAATTCTTAATACTGATGAAATCAGATCCAAAAGTCTTTTGGATAGGGTTTGTATTGGTGGAGTTTTCCTTTTTTTTTTCCTTTTTTCTTTTTCATTTTTGCAGTGCTGGCTAGGCAAATCCTCTGCCTCTGAGCTGTACCCCAGTCTTGTGGAGTCTCGACAAGTCCTTTTTCCACCCCTTAGGTGCGGCAATCTCCTATATTTTGTTCTACTAGTTTATGGTTTAACATTGTGTCTACAACCCAAAGCTCTATTTTCCTTTCCTTTTCTGGATCAGGAGTCAAATGAGGAATTGGGCAGCCTTCTCTCATTCCCTGGCTTTTGGAAAACCTGACGTAAGATAAAGGTCATCTGTCCTGTGTTCTTCTGGTGGAAGTCCCTCTAAGAGTGTCTGTTGGGGCTCCTGTACACTGGAGTCTTACATATGATTTTCTTTACTGATTATGGTCCTATGAAAGTTTGTTATATTATGCCAATTTGGGCATTTCTCATTTTTCTATAAACATTTACTTTGCTTAAGTTTTTATATTTACTAATATATAATTATTTGTAATATTCTTTGGTGTTTTTCTATTTAAAATCTCTGTGGGGGCTCAAGGATCAGGTTATAGGGGATCTGGTGGCCATGCGGAGGATTCTGCATTTGTCTTAAGGCGATGGGAGCAAGAGATTGGAAACTGCCACTGCAACCTCTGGGGCAGAAGGGACAGGAATTCCAAGATGACCTGCCAGGGACAACATTTAAAGAAAACAGGAAGAACCTGTATGAAGGAGAGACAGACCCAATATGATATTTACATAGATATGTGAGAAGGGCTTATTAGGGGAATTGGCTATGCAGTTATGGCTGCTGAGAAGTCCCATGACAGACCCTCTATCTGCAAGCTGGACACAGGCAGCATGGCTCAAGCCAAGTTGGAGGCCTCAGAACCAGGTAAGCTAATGGCGTAACTCTCAGTCCAAGGCCAGAAGCCGAAGAACCTGGGACCACTGGTGTAAATCCAAAGGCCAGAGAGCCTAAACCAGGCACAATAACACATGCCTGTAATTCCAGCAATTCAGGAATTTGAGGCAGGAGGATCACAAGTTTGAGGCCAGACTCAGCAACTCAGTGAGGTCCTTAGCAACTTGTTGAGACTTTTTTTTTTTTGGTCGGGGAGGGGGTACTAGGGACTGAACTCAGGGGCACTTGGTCACTGAAACACAGGGTCTCACTGAGTTGCTTAGCACCTCACTGTTGCTGAGGCTGGCTTTGAACTTGTGATCCTCCTGCCTCAGTTTCCTGAGCTGCTGGGATTACAGATGTACGCCACTACACCCAGCAACTTCTTGAGACTTTATCTCAAAAGAATAAAAAGGAGCCAGATGCTGCTGTGCATGCCTGTAATCCCAACTGCTAGAGAGGCTGAGACAGGCAGATTGAAAGTTCAAAGCCAGCCTCAGCAACAGCAAGGTGCTAAACAACTCAATGAGACTCTTTCTCTAAATAAAATACAAAATACGGGGCTGGGGATGTGGCTCAAGCGGTAGCGAGCTTGCCCGGCATGCGTGTGGCCCGTGTTCGATCCTCAGCACCACATACCAACAAAGATGTTGTGTCCACCAAAAACTAAAAAATAAATATTGAAATTCTTTCTCTCTCTCTCTCTCTAAAAAAAAAAAAAAAAAAAAAATAGGGCTGGGGATGTGGCTCAGTGGCCAAGTGCCCCTGAGTTCAATCCCTGGTACCAAAATAAATAAATAAATAATAAAATTAATAAAAGGTCTGGGGATGTAGCTCAGTGGTAAATTGCCTGTAACAGTGGTCCACTTTATGTTTTGAATATAACTCTCACTGCTCTCCACTGCAACTTATTTTTAAAATGGACATGTTTCTTTTTCTTCTTCTCTCTCTGTTCTTTTCTAATCCCTCCCTTTCCCTAATCTCAGGGAAAACAGGATTACCTTTCTTCCTCATCCTAGGCAGACTTCTCTGTCCTTGAGTACATACCTACCATAGGAAGAAGCAATCCAGGGCTGGGGCTGTGGCTCTGTGGTAGAGCGCTTGCCTAGCATGTGCAAGGCACTGGGTTCGATTCTCAGCACCAAATATAAATAAATAAGGCTCCATCAATAACTAATAAAAATATTTCTTTAAAAAAAGGAAGAAGCAATCCAGACTTTGGAGATGGTAACAGAAGATCTCAGAAATTACTATCTCCCAAATTAATATGCGAATTACAACTTCAACAGAGAACACATGAAGTGTAGCCTTTGAGTCTCCTCTTTAAAAGCCCCCTGTTCTTGCTGATGGGCAGAATCACAGCCTTTTGGACAGGAGTCCCCTGTGTTTCTCCCTTGCTAGCAATGCAATAACCCTTCTTTTTCCTTTTTTTTTTTTTTTTTTTAAAGAGAAAGTGAGGAGAGGGGGGGGAAGTTTAATATTTTATTGCTTAGTTCTCGGCGGACACAACATCTTTGTTGGTATGTGGTGCTGAGGATCGAACCCAGGCCGCACACATGCCAGACGGGCGCGCTACCGCTTGAGCCACATCCCCAGCCCTCTTTTTCCTTTTTTGTAAAACCTTGTCCTCATTATTGGATTGGCATTGGGGACGAGGACCTAGCTTTCAGCAACAGTCCTGGGTTCAATCCCCAGTACTGAGGGGAAAAATAAAAAGGGAAAAGAAATCTCTTCACTTTATGTATCCTTAATCCAATAAAGTTGACATGCAAAACTAACAAGCACAAAATCCATTTTGCCATTCTTTAAAAAATAAAATAAAATAAATATATGTATACACACATACACATGCCTATACATACATATACATATATTTAACTGGGGATTAAACTCAGGGGCACTTAACCATTGAGCCACATTCCTAAGCCTTTTATTTTGACATAGGTTCTCACTAAATTGCTGAGGCTGGCCTCGAATTTGCCATCCTCCTGCCTCAGTCTCCTGAGTTGAGGGATTACAAGCATGCCCATTGTGGTTATAAGGTCCTTGCTTAGTATTTGGATGCCATTCTAAGTGACAGCCACCATTTTAAGGAAAAAGTTTCACTTTTCCACCCAAGGGCCTTTCTGAGAAAGGCTCACCACTCCCTCATACCAAGCCAACCTTTTTTTTTTTTTTAAGAGAGAGTGTGAGAGAGAGAATTTTAGATATTTTTATTTTTTGGCAGACACAACATCTTTATTTGTATGTGGTGCTGAGGATCGAACCTGGGTCGCAAGCATTCCAGGCGAGTGTGCTACCGCTTGAGCCACATCCCCAGCCCCGAGGCCAACGTTAATCGAAGGCATTAAGACCCACCCAGCTCTGATTCCTGAGCCTGCCCTATAAAAACCCCAGAACCCAAGCCTGCTTTGCCTCTCTTCACTATAGAGAGATGGCCTTTATTTGTCAGCTCTGACAAACCGTCATGTGTACCTCTGCCTGGTCTCTATCTTTCATTTTTTGCTTACCCGTCTCTCATTCCTTGCTTTCCCTTCAGTGGTACTGGGGGTTGAACCCAGAGCCTATAAACTTTCTGAACTACATCCCCAACACCCGTTCCTTTTTTCTTTGGTGGTACTAGGGATTGAAGCCAGTGGTGTCCTATCGCATCTCCACATCTTCATTTTGTTTTTTATTCTGAGACAGTATCTTGCTAAATTGCTGAGGATGACCTCAAACTTTAAATCCTCCTATTTCAGAAACACAAACAGCTGGGATTCCCAGCCTACACTTCCAGGCCCAGCTCATTCTGCCACTTGAAACCCTTATCTATCTCAAGAGGTTAAAGAGATCAAGGATGGATTTTGAGGGAGAAAATTGGTAATGAGATAGATTAGGGTGAATGTGTTGCTGTGTCCAGGGCTGGAACTGGAATATAGGGAGTTATCTTCCCATCCTGGATCTGGTACAGAGGGCCTGGAAAGCTGGGGGCGGGGGTTGCTGCAGTTATGGCAGCCCAGCAGGCCAGCAGTAAAAGAAGCCTCCAGAAAAGATGTGGCCCCACAGTGGGAACTGGCCTTACAGTAAGAGTGTAAAAAGGGGTCCTGCCCAGAGAGTTTGTGTTATCCTGCACAGGCGCCCAGGAGAGAGGGTCTTGGGTGTGCCTGTCGTCAAAGAAAATCAGAGCCAGCTAAAACAGAGGACCTGCTGTTTCTCAGGAGTTGCAGTGAAAGTGGGGGGATCTATAAAGGAGCTCTAGGAACCCCTGAAAGCATCCCTAGGGCAGAAACCAGCTTTAAACATGGCCACCCAGAGAGATAGATCACATTCCACCAGAGCCAATCAAATAAACACTTCCTTATCCCTTTCCTTCCTACTTCCCCAGGATCCCCCTTGGCAATGGCAGGGATTCTCCAGGGTGTGGCAGGAGGGGGAGGGGGCAGGGACTGGGCAGATCTGCTTTCCCTCATCATCATCAGGGGCTGCAACGGCCAAGGAAGCAGAGAATATTTCATTCTAAATGAAGTTCAGAGATTTGGCTACTGCACAAAACCAGGCATT
The DNA here is from genome assembly GCF_964194105.1 of Spermophilus citellus. Taxonomy (NCBI): domain Eukaryota; kingdom Metazoa; phylum Chordata; class Mammalia; order Rodentia; family Sciuridae; genus Spermophilus; species Spermophilus citellus. The sequence continues at coordinate 250,918,545 of NC_138183.1, read as the reverse complement.
TTTAGAGAGATTCATTAAACAGAAAGTTGACTTCCTGTGATCATAGAACTATAAGGAAGCAGGACACGCTCACGGCCTTGTGACTCTGACTATTGAGGGGAAATTAAACTGGAGGGCCCAGGAACTTTGCTAGTACAAAGACTGGAGGACTTGGCTGACAGACTAAGAAGGGAAAGGAGAGCAGAGGTCAGGAGATAGAGGCTGGGCCGCCTACTGCTCAGAGGTCAGGAGAGGTCAGGGAGATGTGGCCATGGGGACCAGAAGAGAGCGGCCATGAGAGTGAGGGCTCCTAGCCAAGTGAAGAAGTATTGCAAACAGAAGGGAAGTGACCCACTCTGACAAGAGCCACTGAGAGGTCAAGGCAAGGCAACCGAAAATTAACTGATTTGGCAACCTTACTGGTTTTCTCGGCCCATCTCGGACTTTGGCTATTGGACTGTGGCTAGGCTTGATCTCTACCACATCCCTCAATACCTTCTCCCAGGGCCCTATCTGAAACTTCCCCTTTGACACTAAAGTCTAGGAACAATTTATTTTCACTGAGGAACTTGTGTATTCTGTCTGCTCTGCTCTGAAGAAAAAAAAAAAAAAGAAAGAAAAGGTACTACAGCTCTCTATTTGCTTTGGGTGTCAGGAAGCTCAGAGCCAAATTTAATATTCAATTAATAAAACATCTTGGGCTGGGGTTGTGGCTCAGTGGCAGAGCGCTTGCCTAGCATGTGTGAGGCACTGGGTTTGATTCTCAGCACCGCATACAAATAAATAAAAAATAAAGGTCCATCAACAACTAAAAAATAATTTAAAAATAAATAAATAAAACATCTCACATGCTTTTATGGACTGCATATTTGTACATTGATCCTAATCCCCCCCCTTTTTTTTTTGATACTGGGGCTTGAACCCAGAGGGCCTTTTCTGAGTTGTATCCCCAGTCCTTTTATTTATTATATTTATTTTTTAAAATGTTTTAGTTGTAGATAGACACAATACCTTTATTTGCTTATTTTTATGTGGTGCTGAGGATTGAACCCAGTGCCTCATATATGCTAGGCAAGCGCTCTACTACTGAGCCACAACCCAAGACCAAGCACTTTTATTTTTTTGAAACAGAGTCTTAGTTGCTTAGGGCCTCATTAAATTGCTGAGGCTGGCCTTGAACTCACAATCCTCCTGCCTCATCCTCTGGAGTTGCTGGGATTACATACATGTGTGTGCCACCGTACCTAGTCTTGGTCCTAATCTTCACTTCCTCTAATTATGTTTTCACATTCTTGATTAACCATTTCTGTTTTTTACTGGAAGCCACTTCAGGTGCCCAGGGAAAGAGGCAGATGTGTAAATTTATTCAATTCATTCAGCAAATATATGGAGATATAGTAAAGATTTTATAGTAATCAAGTCCCTTTGGTAAACAATTGACAGAAATAAATTAAGCCAAAAACAATAAAATAAATGATTAGTTTATTTTATCAGAGTATGAAAAGGGCAAGAACACTCCTGACCTCAATTTTGTCTAGAACAAGGGCCTTGAGAACCTTTGCCTATGCTGTCTATAAGCTTGGACCTTGTCCACCAAAGGGGACAGAGGATCCTTATAACACAGGTAGAAAAACCCCAGAAAGGACTCTGACATGTCCTGCCTTGAGTTTCACAGCCACCCCTGGACCAGTTATTAGAACCAGTAGGGAGGGGACCCTGACCAACAGTCCTGGAGGTGCCATGTGATTGGAGGGGTAAGCAGCTCTCTAAAGATAGGGGTATGATCTGACATGATCTGGAAAAGGGGCAGGAAAAAACAATAGGCAGGACATGTTCACCATATACCTTTCATGTGCCAAGTCCTAAGACACACCCATGAATGGGACAGGCCCCCTGCCCTGTAGATGGTCACAGTCCAACTGGGGGAGACAAAACACCATAATTCAATTACAGCATGTGAAGAACCTAGGAAGAAAGCAAGGGAAAGAACTTGGGGAGTGGAAGGAGGGAGCCCTTTCAATTCTGGCCACAGGGAAATGAGCAAGACTAAAATTACCTCTTGGAGTCAGGCATGGTAGTGCATGCCTGCAATTCCAGGCCAGCCTCAGCAATTTAGCAAGACCCTGTCTCAAAATAAAAAATAATAATAAGGCTGGGAGTGTGGCTCAGTGTAGAGCACCCCTGGGGTTCAATCCCTAGTACTGCAAAAAGAAAAAAAATTAGATAATCAACTGGCCACAAACAAGAAAGAACCTGGACAAAATACAGGAAACAACTGCTTTCATATGTTAGACAACAGGTGGCACTGGACTAAAGGAAAAGAAGAGGTAAGTCCTGCCATTGTTGAGGGGTACATCTACTATCTGCTTAGGAGTAATTTGTTGTTTCTGTGCAGGAAGGGAGCCCAAACAGGGTCCACCAATCTCACTGAGTTAGAGAGAGAGAGAGAGAGAGAGAGAGAGAGAGATAGATAGATAGATATCAGGGCTTGCAAAAGTATATAGGGCAGCTATAATTTATAAGGCAGGATACATAAAAGGAACTTTTTTTTTTTTGTATTGGGGACTGAACTCAGGAGCACTCCACCACTAAGCCACATTCCCAGCCCTATTTTGTATTTTATTTAGAGACAGGGTCTCGCTGAGTTACTTAGTGCCTTGCGTGTGCTGAGGCTGGCTTTGAACTCACAATTCTCCTGTCTTAGCCTCCTGAGCCTCTAGGATTACAGGCGTGTGCCACCATGCCCCAGCCATAAACGGAACTTAAACAGAGCTCCTGCAAAGGGTCCCCTGGTGTTAGGAGTAGTGCTAATCTGCAAGAGGAAAAGGCTAAATCCACAAAGCTAGGTAAGAACACCTTTTAGGAAAAGAACAATTACTATAGAGACTAAAGATTCTGAGAGCTCACACAGGACTGGAAGTCTTGCTTTGCTTTTACTGGGATTGAACCCAGGGCCTCTTACATGCCAGTCAAGCACTCCCATTGTATAATTAATTAAATAAAATCCCCAGACCATTTTTTTTTTTAATAGCAGCCAGGGTCTCACTAAGTTGCTGAGGATGGCTTTGAACTTGCAATCTTCTTGCCTCAGCCTCCAGAGCTGATGGGATTACAGGTGTGTGCTGCCAAGCCCAGAAAAACTAATCTTGAAATGATCAAATCTAACCACAAGAGCCTGGGGTTGTGACTCAGTGGCAGAGTGCTTGCCTAGCATGTGTGAGGCACTGGGTTCGATTCTTAGCATCCCATAAAAATAAATAAATATAGGCATTGTGTCTACCTACAATTTAAAAAATTAAAAAACAAAAACTAACCACAAGTATTTTGACCAAAAGTGACAGAGAAAGTCCAATATTTTAAAAAGAATTCAATAAACTTCAATACAACAATGTGAAATTCACAATGTTTGGCACCCAATAAAACATTTACTTATAGATATGTATATATATGAAAAATGTAATTCTTAGTCAGAAGAAAATGTGTCAATAAAAACAAAACCAAAAAAATGACAATTTGCTGTAAAAGGATTTAACTCAGACCCTACCAAAATCTCAGCTATGTTTGGCAGGAATTGATAAGCTAATCCTAAAATTTATGTAAAAATTCAAAGATCCCCAGAATAGCCAAGTAACCCTTAAAAAGAACAAAGCTGTTAAGACTCACATTTTTCAATTAAAAACATATAAAGCTAAGTCAGATGTGTTGGTGTACCAGCAGCTCAAAGAACTAAGGCAGGTGAATTGAAGGATCCCAAGTTCAAAGCCAGCCTGGGCAATTTAGCAAGACCCTGTCTCAAAAAAAAAAAAAAAAAAAAAAAAATTCCTGGGGATGTAACTCAGTGGTAGAAGGCTTCGATAGCATGTTTGAAGACCTGAGTTCAATCCTCAGTACCAAAAAAAAAAAGAAAGAGAGAGAGAAAAAAAAAAAAAACAAAAAACCACAGTACAAAACTACCATAATCCAGATCAATGTAGATCAATGAAATAGAATTGAGAATCCATAAATTAGAGCTCTTATATGTATGGTTAATTCTTGTCAAGACTACTCAATGAGAAAAAAATAGTCACCAGGTACACTTGTGCACACCTATAATCCCAGGGCTTGGGAGGCTGAGGCAGGAGGATTGTGAGTTCAAAGTCAGCCTCAGTAATTTATTGAGGCCTTAAACAACTCAGCAAGACCCTATCTCAAAATAAAATAGGGGCTAGGCTTGTGGCCCAAGTGGTAGAGTGCTCACCTAGCACGTGCGAGACCCCAGGTTCGATCCTCAGCACACATAAAAATAAAAAATAAAGACATTGTGTCCACCTAAAACTAAAAAATAAATATAAAAAATAAATTAATAAAATAAAATGTAAAAAGGGCTAGGGATGTGGGGCTGGGGTTGTGGCTCAGTGGTAGAGCACTTGCCTCAAGTGCATGGGGCACTGAGTTCCATCCTTCGCACCAAATAATTAAATAAAATAAAGAATCATTTTTAAAAAGGGGGTGGGGGACTGGGGTTGTGGCTCAGCAGTAGAGCACTCACCTAGCACGTGCAAGGCCCTGGGTTTGATCCTCAGCACCACATAAAAATAAATAAACAAATAAAAATATTGTGTCCAACTACAACTAAAAAATAATTTTTTTAAAAGGGGGGTAGGGTGGGGACGTGGCTCAGAGGTTAAGCGCCCCTGGGTTCAATTCCTGGTACAAAAAAAAAAAAAAGAAGAAGAAGAAAGAGAGAGTGAGAGAGAAACAGTCTTTTTGGGCTGGGGTTGAGGCTCAGTGGGAGAGCGCTTGCTGAGCACATGTGAGGCATGTGTGAGGCCCTGGGTTTGATTCTCAGCACCACATAAAAATAAATAAAATAAAGATCTATCAACAACTAAAAACTATATTTAAAAAATACTTCTATCCCTTAAAAAAAAAACACATGGCGCTAGGAGTGAATATTCATATACAAAAGAAAGCAGATAGACCCTACCTCACACCATATACAAAAATAGTCTCAAAATGAATCACAGACTTAAATGAAAGAGCTAAAACTATAACACCCTTAAAAAAAACTATAAAAAACCTTAGTTAAAAAAAACAAACTTAGAATTAAATTCTCATAACCTTGTACCAGACAAATGGTTCATTAGGTTTGACACAAAAATATGGATGACAAAATAATAAATACATTTGATTTCATCAAAATTTAAAACTTCTGTGCTTCAAAGAACACCATCAAGGAACTGAAGAGACAACCAACCCATAAAATCAGAGAAAATATTTGTAAATCATATCTCTTATAAGGATTTGTATCCAAAATATATAAAGAATGCAGGGCTGGGGATTATAGCACTTGCCTAGTATGTGCAAGTCCTGGATTCCATCAGAAGCACCACACACCCACCCACCCTCTCTCTCTCTCTGTCTCTCTCTCTCTCTCTCTCTCTCTCTCCAGAAAGATATATGGACAGGTAGATATAGACATATATGTAAGCTCTTACAACTCAACAATAAAAAAGGCAAATAACCCAATTTAAAAGCACACAAAACGATTTGAATACACATTCCTCTAAAGAAATTATACAAATGACCAAAAATCACAGGAAAAGATGTTTAATATCCTTAACTATCAGGTGAATGCAAATTAAAACCACAATGAAGCCAGGTGTGGTGGTATACACCTGTAATCCCAGCAGCTCAGGAGGCTCAGGCAGGAGGATTGCGAGTTTGAAGCCAGCCTTAGCAACTTAGTGAGGCCCTGAGCAACTCAGCCAGACCCTGTCTCTAAATTAAAAAAAAAAAAAAAAAAAAAAAAAAAAAACCTTTGGGGATGTACCTCAGAGGTTAAGTGCCTCTGGTTGCAATCCCCAGTACCAAAAAATAAAAACATAAAAACAAACAGAAATTAACAAGTGTTGGTGAGGATATGGAGAGACTGGAACTCTTATATACCACTGGTGGAAATATAAATCAGACAGCTGTCATGAAAAACTCAAAAACTTAAAGGTAGAATTATCATGTAATCTAGCAACTCCAATTCTGGGTACATACGCACAAGAAAATTGGAGGCAGGGATGTACTAAGGAGTTTACTAAGCAGATGTACTAAGTGTAACCAACTTGCCTGACATGCAAGAGGCCCTGGGTATCTTTGATCTCAGTACCACACACAAAAATAATAATAATAATAAAAAAGCAAGGACTCAGATATTTGTATACCATATTCATAGTAGCATTATTCACAATAGCCCACAAGTGGAAGCAATCCAAGTGTCTGTAACAGATGTACAGATAACATGTATGATTGCATGAATGGTGTGACTCTGCATCGTGTACAACCAGAGGAATGAAAGTTGTGCTCCATTTGTATAAAAAAAATTAAGATGTACAGGTAAAGAAAATGTGGTGTGTGTGTGTGTGAGTATATATATATATATATATATATATATATATATATATATATATGGAATATTACTCAGCCTTACCAAGGAAGGAAATTCTGACATAAACTCCAGCATGTTTGAACCTGAAAGATACTGTGCCAAGTAAAGCAGGCCAGCCACAGCAGGACAAATACAGTACAATTTCATTCACATGAGGCATCTGGGGTGGACAGAGAGCAGAGGGTGGTTACCAGGGATTGAGGGCGGGGTGTGCCAAGTCATTAATGGGGACAAAGTTTCAGTTGGAATAATAAAGTTCTGGAGATGAATGATGGCCACAGTCGCACCACAATGTGAATGCAACTGAACTACACACTTAAGAATGATTAAAATAGAAAAAAAAAGAAAACGAGCCGGGCACAGTGGTGCACACCTGTAATCCCAGCTGCTCTGGAGGCTAAGGAAAGATGATCACAAGTTCAAAGCCAGCAACTTAGTGAAGTCCTAAGCGACTCAGTGAGACCCGGTCTCTAAAATACAAAAAGGGATGAGGATGTGGCTCAGTGGTTAAGCACCACGGGTTTCAATCCCCAGTACCAAATAAACAAATAAAATAGAAAATAAAAAAGAAGAAAATGTAAATGGTGCAAACATTCCAGGGACTGGGTTCGTTCAGGGCTGAATTCCAACAGCTCTTTATAAAAATCACAAAATCCTCGAGACAACACTAGGAGGCAGGAAAATTATGATGTCCGTTTTATAATAAGGAAACTGAAACAGAGAGGTTGGGGTACTAGAGACAAGAGGCCACCAAGAGTGGTGCTAGAATTAAAATACAAGGAATATCACACCCAAGGACAAACTCTTAGCAGGATGCTAGCTTCCTCTTCACAGTAGCAGGTGGACCCCTGGGGAGAGTGGGCCAGATGAGCCATGCAGAGGGACCTTCCCAGAACAGATGGGGGACCAGGCCCTTACCCCAGCATCAGTCCCCTACCCTGAAACCGATCAGCTTCCCAGTAATGGCGAATGTGATTCTAGACAAGGTCTAGGAGTTGGAGTAGGGGGAACGGAGGGGACACCAGGAACCAGAGGAGGGGAGAGACACCAGGTTGGGGGAGGATCTGCGGCTGAAAGTAGGGACTTCTGTCCCTGCCCTGCTTCCGCACAGGTGTTGCTACTTCAACACTGTTGTCCTCCTGGGTTGCCAGAACAAACAGGTTAGTACCTTCTGGCCTGTATTCCTTTTATTTACTTTTTTGCTGCTGAAGATTGTACTTAGGGCCACCACGTGCTAGGCCACACCCAGCCCCTTTGCAGCACTTTTCACCCCAGCATTCAGGGTTAGAGATTTGTTTACCACCTGCCTGTCACCCACTGACCAACTGGACTGGCATGCTCGCAGGACAGGAGCTATATCTTTCCCTGCACTCACCTCCCAGGAGCGTGGGACAAAGCCCTGCACAGAGCAAGTGCTCAGGGCCACCATTTACCAGGCCCTTAATCCTGAAGATAAACTGGTTTAGCTCATTCTTAAAGATCACTGGCAAAGTATGCCCACATCTTATGGTGTTGAAGAGGGCACCCAGGGCCTCATGCATAAGCCTCTACCACTGAGCGACCCCCAGACCCGCCCCCAAGGCACCTCCAATCTGCCTTCCAGGCACTGATTTCCATATATGTGGGAAACAGGGAGCACCATGGATTGGGTGTTACGTATGCCAGGCACTGTGCTAGGCACTTCAGGTATCATATCTCATGTATCAGCTCAGTCCCCATAAGAGATGCACTTATTGTCCCCATTGTATAGATAAGGAAACTGAAGTAAGAGAGCTTAAGTCATTTGCCCAAGGTCACAGAGTAAGTGGCAGAAACATTCAGGCTTGTTGCATACCCCTGTGTTTTCCACAAGTGGTGCTGTGCTGGAGATCCAAAGTCCCTGTGCCACACCCCCGCGCCTGCTCCCTGCTGCTTCTCTCAGCTGGAAACAGATGCTGCCATGAAGTTCCCCAGTGACTTTGCCTTGTCTAACAGGCCTAGGACATATCTTTCTATATGTGAGAGTTCTACCCAAGAGGGGACATGCTGGGGTCATTTCACTGCCAACTGTCCTCTATTTCCATTCCCACCAAGACACCACACTGCCCTTTACACACTGCCCTTCACCACACTGCCAGGTGGTTCATTTGACCTGTCCTCGCAGGTCTGATGGCCGTCATATAGGATCTTGCTTTCCTTTGCAACTCTCCTGATTACCCGTATGGGTGCAGAAAGCTCAGCCCTTATTCCATGTTTTAAAAATGACATTTGAACACACACACAAACACACACAACAGAAAGACTGATTTCAGAATAAAGATGGCTCTCCCTGATGATAGGAGGTGGGTGTCACATGGCCCTGCTCACTCTCAGCTATCAGGAGCCCCAGAGAGAGTCCTGACCCCCTGTCACCAAAGGCCCTTCACCAAGGCAAGGAGAGATCAGGACCCTGGTGGAGCACCTAGATCATGGATGCCACTCCCCTATCACAGGGCCCACAGCCTAACAATGGGAACTTGGTCGCTTCCATGTCCTGGAGCTGAGTGCCACTGCACCTGAGAAGGAACAGCAGCAGGTCCAGGGTGGGGAAGATTGCTAACTCTACCTCCCTACATGCTGGGCCAGGCACAGTCCTGTGCTGGCCAGGGTCTGCCTCTTTGCCAAGAAGTCGCCTCACTTCTCTGTCTAAAGGGGGTGAAGCTGCCTGCCCTTGAGAAGGGCGGAGGCAGGAAACCTATAGTGGCCTCAGATCTAACAGCACAGGGAAGGAGCTGCTCCACAGGGGTGGGGTGGGTAGAAGGTAGAGCCCAGAGAGGGGAAGGGAAGGCCTCTACCCTCCAGGGCAGGGAAGAGGCCAGGTGGGTGAGGCCACTGCCCTCCTCAGCTTTCCTCCTTGGTCTCTGGGGCCCCAGGACAAGCAGCACCCTGGGCAGGTGTGAGGTAGGACCCCCACACGGTGGCCCTCCCCCTCCACAAAGCTCTGGATCCTGAGGGGCTGCCAGCACCACAAAGACACTCCTCAGCCAAGATGGGCCTGAGTAGGCTTGGCTGGGGGCTGAGGAAGTGGGAGCAGAAGACCACAGAGGAACCCATAGAAGCCCCCCAACCTGCCCAGCCCCTGCCTTGCTGTTCCCTCTACCTGGAGCTCTCTCTCTCCCCACAGAGAGCTGGGTGGCCCACTCACTCCTCACCCTGGAACCTTCTATTCATTCTCATCTCATTCAGGCCACCTCTGGACCTGGAACAGGGTGCTGGGCCACCCTTCCTGCCTGGACTCCCCAGGCCTCTCATTTTTCTTTATTTTCCTCACAGCACGAACCTCCATCTGACATGCTATTTCTGTTCTTTATCGTCTGTCTTTCCCCTTCAGAAACACTCCAAGAACATTCTGTTCATAATAATCACTACTACCTAGAACACTGCTTGACAGATAATAGATTCTTGGTAGGTAGGTAGAATAAATGAATAAAATTTTTATGAGGATACCATAAAAGTACACAAATCCTAAGTATACAGCTGGATGTAACTTTGTATATAACCACCATGCAGTTCAAGTTATACAGTATTTCCAGAAGGTTCCCTGTGCCCCCTCCCAGCCAATCCCCACCCTTACTGACTTCTGTCAGCACCAATCTCATTTAAATGAGTTACATCATTAGTGTTCCTTGCCATTGAGCTGCTTTTGCTCAACAAAACTTCCACAGGATTTACCCACGCTGAGGAACAGGGGCCCGCTCCTCCCTGCTCTTCTAGCACTCACAGGCTGCCATGTATCCACTCACGTTCTTCTTGATGGGCGCTGGGCTGTTTCTAGGGCTATGAACACTCTCATGTCTTTGGTGGACATGTGCCCTCACTTCTCTTGGTAAGATACCTAGGAGTGGAACTGTAGGGTCACAGGGAAAACCTGTAGTTACAGCCAAATGCTTTTCCAAGGTGGTTGTCCCCATTGATATTTCCAAAAGCACTACGAGCTCTGTGACATCATCTCCTCGGTGAGGTCACTTTTTCTTTTCAGGTGTCTGGGTGGGTGACGTTGAGTAATGATGATGGGTGCTCAATAAGTGCTGCTGCAGAGGGGCCCTCCATCTGGGGGAAGGTCAGTCCTTGGCTGCCACACTGGCCTTGGAAATTGCTCCCCATTTCACACGTCTGGTCACATTTAACACACCGTGGCACAGCCAAGGCCAGGCTGTTATCAGACAGGACTTGGTCTGAGGAGCCAGGCTCCCGGCTCCCTGGTGGCTAAAGAATGGAATCACCTGTTCCCCAGCAAAGCTCTGTAGGCAGGGCACTGTGGCTGCCCCTTTCTGGTATTTGGTGGGGCCCATGGGACTATGGCCATCTTCACCCACTGCCAGGCACCCAGAGGCCTGACCTAGCCAGGAGCACCATCTCCCCATCTCCCCATCTCTCCACCATCTCCCTGCCCTCTCACTCTGACACTTGCTGAAGGCTGGGCCAGGCCCTTTCCGCTGGTCTTAGAGGTCCTGTGGCAGAAAATGATTGGTGTCTCAGGTTGCCTGTCTCAGGAGGGGAACTGTGATCATCCCTAGTCTGTGGGAGGTGAGCAGAGGCACTGGATCACTTCATGGGTGTCTGAGCCTGGAAATCATGGGCTGAGGATGGCAGGGCCACAGGAGCTTAAGCCCTAAAGTCTCCTTAGACAAGTGTCATCTATTGGTCAGATAAATCCCATTATGAACCTTACGTAGGCAAGATACAAACTGCCATTGCATTTGAGCCTATATAGATCGGGTCTGTTAAATCGATAAGCTTGCCTTCATACAGGTGTGACGACAAACTGTTGCATAGCACACATACCTAACAAAGGTAATATAACTAGCTTACTCCACAGCTGAGAACCTGAGGCACACAAGTCCTGACTTGAACCAGGTCCTGGCTCCAGAGGTTCCAGTTCTACACACTCTGCCTCAAGGTTCAGCCAAAAGGCTGAGAACCCAGAGGGTCCGGCCAGCTGCTCTGGGTGCCTCCTAGGGACTTTTGCCACAATGAAGTGAGGGCTGCTTCCTGCACCATGGCCTCTTTGCCTTCCCACTATTTTCTGAACCCTCTGTTCAGAGCCCACCTGGGATGGACCCTGGCAATAGGTTCCCATGGCTTTCTTCTTCTCCCATCCCCAGTCCTCATCTGCTCAACAAAAACCTACTGCTAGAGAACACTTTTTGGGGCAATGGGGATCACCTAATGTTCATGGTCCCTGTTTTACCCAGAGTTATTTCAGTTATGAGTAACAGAAACCTGACAGCTTGGGGGGACACTATTTATTGGTTCATATAATTAGGAAGTCCAGGTACACAAGGATCTGAAGGGTCAAGATCCAGGCGCCAAGACGCCATCAGAAATCTCTATCTTGGAACACCTGGCTCTGTCCTCAGCACTGGCTTCAGCCTCAGGCAGGATGGCTCCTTGAAGTGGCACATACCTTCCAGTAGCTCCCAGCCTACTTGTGTCCCACCAGCTTTGCTACACTAGTGTGACTGCCATTGTCATCCGTGCCAGTGATCTTGTCAAAATCCTTTCCCAGTGGTCCCACCTAAATCCCCAGGGTTCTCATGCACTAGAACTCCCACCCTGCACTAGTCACTGTGGCCAGAGTAGGGTGCTGTCCCTGGCCAGGCTGGTGCACCTGCCCACCTCTCAACCTCAGGGTGTGGTGTCAGTTTTGCACACATCCCAGGTTGGGGTAAGGGAGAGATGGCTCTCCCAAGGGAAGCAGGAGGGAATGAATAGGAGGCAGCTCCTTGAACGTCCATGCCAGCTGCCCCACACCAAGATGCCTCAAGCTGCAGATATTTCCACTATCCCTGGAGCCACCTCAACCTACCTTGTCCCTTACATAAGGCAGATGGTCCTAACCATCAGAGAAAACTCTGGGCACCTCAATGCCCCACCCAAGCCAACTCTTCTTCAGATTGGGGTTTGCCTCAGGCCTACCACCTCAATTCACCAATTCTATTCTCCCTTCAGTCTCTCTCTCTCTCTCTCTCTGGAAGCTTGTTTCTGCTATCTTAAAAACAAAAACTAAGCCAGGTGTGGTGGTGCACGCTTGGAATCCCAATGGCTTGGGAGGACAAGGCAGGAGGATCATGCGTTCAAAGCCAGCCTCAGCAAAAGCAAGGCGCTAAGCAACTCACTGAGACCCTGTCTCTAAATAAAACAAAAAGTAGGGCTTGGGATGTGGCTCAGTGGTCAAGTGCCTCCAAGTTCAATCCCTAATATCAAAAAAACAAAAACAATAACTGAGCTGGACACGGTGGCATGCCTGTAATCCCAGCAGCTTGGGAGGCCAAGGCAGGAGGATCACAAGTTCAAAGCCAGCCTCAGCAACTTAGTGAGGTTCTATCTCAAAATTTTAAAAAATAAAAAGGACTGGGAATGAAGTTCAGTGGCTAAGCACCCCTGGTTCAATCCCTGATATCAAACAAACAAAACAAAAAAACAGCAATATGAACAACAACAACAAAAAAAAAAAAAAAAAAAAAAAAAAACACTGCCAGGTGCAGTGGAACATGCCTATAATCTCAGTGACTTGGGAGACTGAGGCAGAAGGATTATTGCCAGTCTCAGCAATTTAGTGAGACTCTCAGCAACTTAACAAGACCTTGTCTCAAAATAAAAAACAAAGGACTGGAAAATGTGGCTTAGTAGTTAAGCACTAAGTGGTACTGGGGGTCAAAACCTTGGTTTGGTCAAAACCAAAATAAGAACAAACAAAATACCAGATCTTATTCTTTCAGTGGTCTCACAGAGCAAACACAGAACCCCCTCATCCAGAGCTTCTCACCTTAGCTCCCATTCTTTCATCAACCACCATGGTACTGAAGCAGCTAGTAAAGGCTCCCCTGAGGCTAAAGGACACCTGGCAGGTACCACCTCCTGTTCTGCAGCATTGGATAGCTGACCTCCTCCTTCCAGATGCAGCTAGGTGGCCCAGGGCCTGATGGTTCTTGTCTGCTTTGGTGGCTTACTCAGGCCCTCCCCTCACCTGTCCTCCAGGTCCATTCCCTGCCAAAGCGGCTACAGAAAGAAATAATAATTCCTTAATAATTCCTTCCCTCTAAGCCCCCACGTCAAGTCAAGCCAAGGCCAAAACAAGCCTCGGGTCTGCTAGGCTCTCTGTGCTTCTGCCTTACCCTGCCCCGCAGTTTTCAAGGACCAATCTCTTTGTCTTGCCTGTCCTTTCACAGCAGTCCAGAGAAGAAAGGGTCACATAGCACGAAACAGGCTGTCCCCCAGTACATCTAGCACCTGCTGACATGGGCACTAGACCACCCTCCACCCATCTCCTTCCATCAGCATCCCTGGTGCTATCCTGGCAAATTGTGGCCTCCAGCTTCCCTGGTCAACTCCCGTTTTACTTAGCTGCTGCCTGGCCTACCAAACCAAGGTCCCTGAGCATGGAAAGGCAGTGGAGTGGATGGGAAAACAGTCACAAAGCCTTGAACACAGGCTGAGAAGACACTGATGTTCCCTTTTATTTATTTTTTAATAAATTTAAGAACAGTTTATCTCTTCCCCCCAGAGCAACTAAAATCAACTAAAAGGGGGTGCGGCCTGGGGGGCAGAGGGTGCTAGGAGTCATAGTCTTCTTCATCCTCTGCATCAGGTGCTGAGGGGCCTGGGGGGGCCGGAGGCAAAGGCAAAGTAGAAGTAAAGGGCATGAAGGGGGTCGGAGGGCTGCAGGGCAGAAAGCAGGAGGGAAAATCAGGCTTCGCTCCCATGCCCATCCTGGCCCACTGAGCCCACCCCCCCATCCTCCACAGAGGTAGCTGTGGAGCTGGCCACCCTCTGGGACCATGGAGAGCCAAGCCCCAAGGACGGGAGGACCCAGAGCAGATCACACGGCCCTGCCCAGGCTCCACCTGCTGCCTCTGACCAGGGTAGGGACAAGACCTTCTCAGAGAACGTCTTTTGCCTTTAAGCACCCCTATTTGCTCCCCTCCCATCCCCCAAGCCTGCTACAACCAACAAAGCCATGTGGCTGAGGAAGATCACAGGGAAAACCAAGTGATCTTGAGGACTCTGGTAGCTCCCTCCTGATGCCCTGGGCTGCTTACCTCTGAAAGTGTGCAGAGGGGCGGCTGGTCTGGGGTGGGGGATGCGGTGTCTCTTCTTCCCCATCAGTATCTGTGTCCTCAGACTCATCCTGTGAGCAAAGCAGGGGTCAGAGTTGACAAGAAAAGCCATGAGCCCATCAGCAGGGAACCCAGATCCCTGAGAGTGGCAGGGACAGGAATAGACCCCCAGAGCTAACCTATACAGACACTGAGTTGCAAGAAGTCACAGATAAGGTTGAGAAAAAACCTTAAGCCAGCACAACCTGGCACAGGCTGCCCTTTTCATCACCACAGGGCAAAACAGATGGCTGGGGCCTCACTCACCTCCTGCTCCGAGTCTGTTCCGGATAGTTTCTTGTCCTTGCCTTTGCCTCCCATCCCACCATTCTTCCGGCCACTACTGCCTGGCTTCCGGCCCCTGCAGGAAGGTACAGTCCATCTGCCCAGAGGTCTTCCCCCTCCTTGGTTGCCCCCCAGCCTCCCCCAGTCCCTGTAGCTTTGATCTTCCCCACCTGTACACATGACCCTGGCCCCCACCTGCGAGGACCCTTGTCCCCATCCATATGGTTGTCTTCTCCATCACCCTGCATATCAGGCACCGACGCCACCAAATCCTTCAAAAAGTCAAATTGTTGCTCCAGTTCAATGCACTGCTTCCTGGAAGAGGTAGGAAGGTGAAGGTATTTCAGTGGGACCCAAACATTAAGGCCTTCAGCCAGGGACATCAAGAAGCCTGGATGTCAGGAGTGGAGCCTAGAAAACCCCTCCCCAACTCCACCACAGCCTCCCTACTTTGCTCAGGTTGTCCCCTCTTCATCAAACACTCAAGCTTTCCTCCGCCAGTTTCTTAGTCTTGCTGGTCTCCCAGCAGCATCCCATCTCCCTGTCAGGGCACAGCCTTCCCACCAGCCCCTCTCAGCTCAGCAGCCACTCACAGGTGGGACGTTGTCATGGTCTTGGCGTTCCGGGACTGGGTCACCTGGCAGGCCTTCTTCAACAGCGACTCCAGGAAGAGCTC
The DNA here is from genome assembly GCF_964194105.1 of Spermophilus citellus. Classification (NCBI taxonomy): domain Eukaryota; kingdom Metazoa; phylum Chordata; class Mammalia; order Rodentia; family Sciuridae; genus Spermophilus; species Spermophilus citellus. Next base: position 250,903,070 of record NC_138183.1, on the reverse strand, counting down.
GAGCGCCCGGGCTGAGTGGTGTCAAGGAGAACGCGGGAAGTGGGGTGCCCGGTCCCTCCCCCAGGCTTCTCAACCCGGCCAGCCCCCCGCAGGATACAGATGATGACAGGCACAGCCGCCGCCACCTTCCCAATCTCTTCGTCCGTCTGCATGATCTTCTTGATTCGTGCCTACAGAAGGGGGCAGAGTTCGGAGCCGGTCGCAGTGGTCCCTGAAAGGGTGCTGGGGGGAGCGAGAGGGGTATCCCGGGAGAAAGGGGCGGGGGGCACGGACGCCGGCAAGGCCCGGAAGGGGGCGGGGCGTCCAGGCCCCGAACACCCAGATGCGCCCGCCCCCCCACCCCCCGGCCCGGCTCAGGGCCGGAGCCTCCCCCGGAGCCCGGGCCTGCTCCCGCCGGGCCAAGCCACGAGCTCACCGGCGGGAACCGCGCGTTGTACTTCTTCTTCTTGCTCGGCATCTCGGGGCCTCTGTCGCCGCGCCGGGCCCAGCGCCGCCGCCCGCAGCCTCCGGGCCCCCGGGCCTCCGGGCCTGCTCGCCGCCCGCCCGACGCAGTTCCCCCGGGTCCTGGTGCCGCCCGCTCCGCCCCCGCCGCTCTCTACAGGGTCCTAGCGCCGCCTGTCGAGACGCCGCTCACAGGGCCCAAGCGCCCGTCTCTTGGAGCCTACCCGGCAGCGTGCGTCGGTGCCGGGCCGCTCGGCTCCGCCACTACCGCCCGCCCCCAAGCCAGAAGAGCGAACGTTAGCCCCGCCCCCGTAGACCCACGCCCCCTGGGTTCCAGCAATGGCCCCGCCCCTCCTCTCCGGCCCCGCCCCGCAGCCGGCCAGTCCTGCCCGGTGGCCCCGCCCCGTGGTTGCGCTTGTCTATAAAGTTGTTGTTGAGGCGGCGGGGCGCTAAGATGGCGGCGGCGGCGGCTGCCGTGGCGGGGGCGGGGCGCGGCGGCGACGGCGGCGCGGAGCCCCGGCAGGAGCGGAGTCGGGCCCGAGGCTGGGCCGGCGCCGAACGCAGCGAAGGACGGAGGTGACTGCGGGGCGGCGGGAGCAGCAGGGCTGGAGCGGGGGCGCTTCTCGGGCCGAAGGTGCTAATGGCGGCGGGCGCGGCAGGGCCAGAGCCTGGCTCTCCCGCAGGTTCTAACCAGCCCGGGTTCGAGTCCGGGCACCGCCCATTGGTCTCGGACTGGTCACTCTGGCCTCTCAGGGCCTCTGTGTGCCAGTCTTTAAGTGGTCCCGAGAACGTCCGCCCGGGAGGCCTCGCCCTCCTGGGCCTACCTGGGGGGCTGCGTGAACCTGTGCTTCTTTGCTTCTGTCCATTAGATCGCAGCCTCTTGGATACCAGCCGGTCTCTACAGGAGGTGTTGCTGGGGCTGCTTGCTCCCACACCTGAATTCACATTCCTCCTCCGCCACTCACTACAGGTGTGACCTTGGGCAAGTCCCTTTTCGCTGAGCTTACCTGGTCTGTAAGCGGTGAGAGTAGTAATAACAATAGCTTATGTGGGGCCCACTCCACCTCAGGCATTTCATTCTCACAACAAATCTACTGGACAGGATCGGTTGTTATTTCATTGTAAAGATGAGGGACAGCCACATTTAGTCTTGCCCAAGGCCACACAGTTTAGTGTAGTACTTTGTACCTGCTGGGACCCAGTAAGCCTTAGTTGTCTCAGACCTGCCCTGATTCTGTTCCCTCATAGCAGGATGGAGCCAGGTGAGGAACTGGAGGAGGAGGACTCTCCGGGTGGCCGAGAGGATGGCTTCACTGCTGAGCACCTGGCTGCGGAGGCCATGGCAGCTGACATGGACCCCTGGCTGGTGTTTGATGCCCGCACTACACCTGCTGCTGAGCTGGATGCCTGGTTGGCCAAGTACCCACCATCCCAAGTCACACGCTATGGGGACCCCGGTTCACCCAACTCTGAACCTGTGGGCTGGATTGCAGCCTATGGGCAGGGCTATACCCCCAACTCAGGTGATGTACAGGGCCTGCAGGCAGCCTGGGAGGCTCTGCAGACCAGTGGGCGGCCTATCACACCAGGTACCCTGCGCCAGCTGGCCATCACCCACCATGTGCTTTCAGGCAAGTGGCTGATTCACCTGGCACCTGGCTTCAAGCTGGACCATGCCTGGGCTGGCATTGCCCGGGCTGTGGTTGAGGGCCGACTTCAGGTGGCCAAGGTGAGCCCACGGGCCAAGGAGGGTGGGCGCCAGGTCATCTGTGTTTACACGGACGACTTTACGGACCGCTTAGGTGTACTGGAGGCAGATTCGGCCATCCGTGCGGCAGGCATTAAGTGTCTGCTCACCTACAAGCCAGATGTCTACACCTACCTGGGCATCTACCGGGCCAATCGCTGGCATCTCTGCCCTACTCTCTATGAGAGCCGTTTCCAGCTTGGAGGCAATTCGCGTGGCTCTAGGGTGCTGGACCGTGCCAACAATGTGGAACTCACCTAATAAGGCCAAATGGGGGAGACTGTCCTCTATCCCCACCCTGCTGAGGATGGACCCAACTGTCTTCCTCCTCCTCGTCCCAAGGCCAAAATCCCCCAGCTCTGAGGATTAGGTTACTTGGTAACTTCCTGCATCTTCAGTCCCCTGGAATTTTTGCCCTTTGTTCAGGGCTGGCTCCAGCCCCAAAAGACTTGGGGCTTGGCTCCCTGAGGGCCAAGCCCTCAGCCTTCCTCTTTGCTGCTCCCATCACTGCCCAGGATCACAGTTTGGGTGCAGATACTCAAGAAGAGAACCTTCCTTGGCCACCCTTGTCCCCAGCTATACCTTCCCCTCCTCCTGCATTCTTCCCTTCTTTCCTTCCTTCCTCTCAAGGGGAGAAACTTAGTGCTTCCATTCCCTCTCCTTGGAGCCATCATAGTCCAGGGGACAGGGGCCCTGCAGGACTGAGCATGCCATTTTGTTGGGAGGGTCGTTGTACCTGCTCATACCCTGGCAGAAAGGGGACTATGGGGCTGCCCCTCCCTGCCCACTCACAGTCTGCACCATCTTCCTCCCTTCTCTGGCTACCTTGACATGTGCCTGTTCCTGGCATTTCAATAAAACCCAGCTTGGGTCTGTGTCTTGAGTGTTTTTTAAAATACTGTTTTGGTGGTTAACTGCTTGGTTGCTGGGAAGAGGCTGGGCCAGGAGAGACTGCCCCCTGAAACCCCACTGCCTGCCCAGTAATCGGATATGCCTCACTGCCAACAGTGATCTCCCTTCTCCCTCTTTTCTTTTCCTTTTTTTTTTTTTTTTTTTTTTTGCAGTACTAGGAATTGAACCTAGGGGTGCTCTATCATGAAGTACATCCCCAACCCTTTTTGCTTTTTATTTTGAGACAGGTCTCACTAAATTGCTGAGGCTGGCCTTGAACTTGTGATCCTCCTGCTTCAGCCTCCTGAGTCATAAGAATTACAGGTGTATGCCACTGTGTCCAACAATGGTCTCCTTTTTCTGAGAACTTCTGAAAAGCCAGCCCTGATTCCTTTCATCCAAAAAGTCAGTTTTTCCATAAATCTGGGGTTGACCCAAGAAGTCCCAAGGGAACACTCCTACTCCCCAGGGTGCGTTTGTGTTTGTGTTTTCTTGGTCCTGGCAGTCCCAGACTGGGGCCCACCATTTGGTGAGCAGAGAATGTGCTGGATTTCAATCTCTCTTGGCTGGACAGTCTCTCTCAGTGAATAACCTATACAACCATAAGTGGAGTCTCCTGAGACTTTTCCATGTGTCCTCACCTCTGCTATCTATCACAAAAGCCACCGGTTCGTGAAGCACTTCCATCTACACCATTTAACTCTTAGGAACTCTTTAAGGGGACCACCATCCTGTTTTCAAGGAAATTGAGGTCAAGAGTGAAAGGGGTTTTCTCAGGATAATCCATTGAGTGGGCAGAGCTGGGACTTGGGTCCTGTTCTTTGTCTTCTTCAGGCAGAGTGTGGTCCTGGACCTAGAGGAGAAAATTTTGCCTGCCTTCATGCTTCACAACCCACAAAGCACATTTACTCACGGTCTCATGGGACACCTTGCTCCACTCAGGCTGCTGTAGCCTCTGGAAGCCTGGCTCCTGCATCTTCTGCCTACCCAACTCTACGCCTGGCCCTGCCTTGGTTGAGGGCCAGGGAATTTGGCAGGGCACCCCTCTGGATGCTGCTCTCGTGCCGAGCAGGAGCTGACTCAGCCTCCAGCAGCCTCACCAAGTTGGAATTTGGAGCAAGGGAGCGGAGATGCCACTGGGCTGACTGGGTGGAAGTGGCTGAGTCATGAGATGCTGGCTCAACCCCCTCCCCAGCTTCCTCCCCACCCTGAGCTTCCCCAGGGCTGAGTCCCCCCAGTCCAGCCTTGGGAAGTCCCCAGAACTGACCTTGGAATTGGAGCCTGTTGCCCTGCCTATCTCAGACCATCAGTGCTTTGTATTTGATTGAAGTGGGCCAAGGTTTGGACAGGCCATCATGGGTGCCTGTCCAAAGATGCCCAGGTGATATGGGCAGCCCTGGTTCTCCCATAACAGCGCGCCACACTCATCCCTGTTCTCCATCCCCCTGTCTCCATGGCCCTGCATTGGCCCTTTCCTCACCATCTCTTCCAAACAATGGCAACAGCCACTAGTTTGCCTCCTCTGTCTTCCCACACCTCCAGGTCTATGGACACTGCAGCAGAGCTGGCCATGCATCTGAACTGCTCAAAGTCCTTCCATGGCTCCCCAAGTCCTGTAAGAGTCCACTCTTCTGGGCTGGCATTGATCTGGCCCTCATCAGCTGCCCCAGCTTCCCTCGGACATCCCTACCTGCCCATGCTCACTCCACCAAAGCCAACTGACACTTCCTCACCTCTGGGCCTCGAGCCTTCCTCCTACTAGAACACCTGCTTTGTAGCCCTATCACGAGACCTTGTGGTTACTTATGTAATCACCTGATTGATGTCTGTCTCCTGCTGTACCCTAAGTCACCAAGACTGTGTGCTGTACAAAGCCAGGAACAGTGTCTAAATTTCAGCCCTGAGTTCACCTCTCCATAAATTATTAAACAAATGAAGAAAGTAATTAACTTGGAACCAGCTCCCTTTGTCCCCTCCCACTGCATCTCTCCCCTACTCCCTCCTCATCCTTGTTCTAGAATCGTGAGCTGCATGTGGTTTTCTTGCACACATTCTGACGTTCTAGCCTTTCTCACTTCTGTGCCTTTGCTAGGCATGCCGGTTCCTCACCCACTTTCCTAACTCCACATCTCAGACCTATAGACTCAGGGGTCATCCCTACAGGCCTTCTGCCACCTATCTTCACCCCAACTGTTCTAGCACATTCCTAGGTTCCCAGTATAGCCACCCACCTGTGGTATCCATCTTTTGTTTGTTTGTTTGTTCTAGGGATTGAACCCAGGAGTTTACCACTGAGCTACATCACCAGCCCTTTTAATTTTTCATTTTGAGACAGGGCCTCACTAAGTTACTGTAGCTGGGCTCAAACTTGTGATCCTCCTGCCACAGCCTCCAAAGTCACTGGGATTGCAGGTGTGTGCCACTTCACCCAGCTTTGTGGCTCCCATCTGCGCGTCCTGGATCCCTTGAGGGCAGTAGCAGCAGTTTACCTATCCTCCAGGGTATCCTCAGTACCCAAAATAGCACCCAGCCTAGCGGAGGAGTCAATAAACATTCTTTAATAAATAAACATTCTTGAATAAATGCATAGTTGAATGAAAGTTATTTTGTGTCTGTAGGCCTTAGTTTCCTCATTCTGTTGACAAGAGCCAAGTACTGGCTAAGTGTTTACTTGGATTACCTCACACAAGCTTCATTTGGCTTGGCTATTATGGCCATTTTGCAGAAAAAAACAGGTTCAGAGAAGTTCAGTAATTGACTCAAGGACACAGTAGGTGGCAGAGCCAAGATTTAAACCTGGTCATTTGCTCCAGAGCACCTGCAACACGATTGAGCCTTCATTGTATGGAAGTGATATTGGGGTGAGTGCTGCAGAAATCAATGAGATCCACTAAGGGCTTAGGATCAATTGGTAAAGCACACAGGTTGGGTCCTCAGAGACCTCTGGGAGATAGGCCAAGGCACATGGAGAGTCCCTTTGATACTGATGAAGAAACTGAGGTTCAGAGAGTGCAGCTACTAGGCAAGAAGGGTGTCCTGGGCCTACAGTGAGGGACTGCTCCCCTGTCGGTTCAAGACTCCCCAAAACCCACCCCTCAGGCTGGCAAGGCACTTGGCTGTATTCGGCCAGGTCCTGTCAATGTGGAGCAGGGAAGTGGCCAGGTTTGGGGTGGTCTGGCTAAACTTGGACAAGCCCCTGTGCTATGCTCCTTTTATAAAACCAAGGGAAGAATGACTGAGGCCAGGGAAAGAAGACCCTCCCCTCCTCCGCACTCACACATACAGTCCTCTACCACACACTGCAAACCCCCAGGTCCTGGAGAGGAGGCACCAAAAGGGCTGCTAGTGAGGGGAGACCCTGCTCGACCCCAGGACACAGTGGGCAGAATCAGGAGGACAGGAAACAGGGCTGGAGACACTCAACCAGAGATTTGGCAGGATTTGGGGGATTTTCCCGGTGGGGCAGCTGCACCCCACTCCCACCGACTGGGAGGGGCCCTGGCAGGGATGGGGATTGGCTCACACGGCTGATTCATCTGAGGAGGGAAACTCCCCACTTCTCTGACGTGCATCCCCAGGCAACAGGGTAAGCCTGAGGGCACCTGGCCGAGAAGCCCACCAACCCCATGGTTTTTTGGTTCCTGGCCTCCCAGGAAGACATAACAAACCCTAGACTAGACAGAGAGCCAGTCAGGCAGGGTGACAGGCCTTCAGGAGTTTTCCCAGGAAAGAAAACCAGAGACTATACAACCAGACTGAGGGCTGGACAGGGCCACCTCAGGCATCCTTTATTGCCCATTTTGTAGATGGGGAAACTGAGGCTCGGAGAGTAAGAGCAGACCTGCTCTGTGCCACTCACTTCACTCCTCACAGCCTTCCTTTCACTGATGGGAAACTGAGGACCAAAGATGTTAAGGAATTTGGCCAAGGTCAACATTAGAAATACTCTGGCAGCGGCCATCACTCCCAAGAGTGTTTTCCACAGCTTTGTAGCAAGAGGCTTTGCCCCTGGTCCCTGAGCAGCTCTAGCTCCTGGAGGCAAAGACTTCTCAGAGGCAAAGTCTGAATTGGTTTCTCTGGTCCCAGCTCTGTCCCCAGGGAACCCTGGAGGGTGGACAAGTCCTGCACCAGGCCTTGGCTCTCCCCCCTCAACTAAAGGGAGAAAGCGGGCTCCTACAGAAAAACCAGCCAAATCCTCTGAGGCCAGGAGAGGGCAGAGTCATTCCCGCCAGAATCTCTCCAGGGCTTTGACGTTTTTCCAAACCCCAATCCCTTCCTCCCAAGTCAGAACCTCCCTTTTCTGTCTCACCACCTGTCTTCCCCAGCACACCACACACCACACACCACACACACTCCATGCACACACATGCTCGCTGATTATCCTGCCTCTAGGCTCTGCCCGCAGGGAGACTGGGCTGGTCCTGCTTCCCTCTGCCCCAGGGTCAGCGGCTGGCTGGGTATCAGAGCAGGGCTGAGGGTTGAGCTTCTCTGAGGTGTGGCCAGGAGCCCATGCAGGCGAGCTCTGCCCCATTTGGCTCCTGCTCACATGACTCACCCCCTGGGCCCCCATGACTCAGTTTACACCGGTGCCTGGAGGTCCTCCCAGCTAGGGTGGGGCCCTTTACTGACCCAGCCCAGGCCCGCCAGCCTTCCATCCCAGGATGAGCGTTTCATCCCACTTCTGGCCCAGAGCAGGAGCTGGCACCCTCAGGGGACAGCAGGCCTGGGTCCTAAGAGGCTGGGAACAGGAAGTGGGGGCAGTCCTAGGTCTGAGGGTTTAGGATGAGCCCAAGAATGGGTGACAGGCTCCAATTATCCTGGACCTGGGTCTTCATGGAGCAGGAACCACTCTAAGACCCTTAAGGGGCCAGGACAAGTGGACAGGGCCATCCTGGACACTGATAGCAGAGGGAGTCACCCATCTTTCAAGAAAAAGGTTCACATGGCACAAAACATGACAGCAAGCAAATGCTTGAAAACATTCTTGGCTCCTGTACTGTAGGAATTCCTTGCTAACCATTGTCCATGCCTCACCTCATTTATTCTCCCAACAACCTTGAAAATTATGTTCAAGAATTTCCCTCTTTTTCAAAAGAGGAAACAGGCCTGGAGAAATTAAGGGCATTATCCAGGTTATCCAGCCAGAAAGCTTCCTCATTAACAAAAGGAGGGCTGTGAGGAGTGAAGTGAGTTAGTGCCTGGCACAGAGCAGGTCTGCTCTTACTCTCCGAGCCTCAGTTTCCCCATCTATGAAAAGGGTGATAAAGGATGCTTGAGGTGGCCCTGTCCAGCTCTCAGTCCCTGGTTTTTTCCTCTGGAGAAGCTGCTCCCTTAGCTCTGTTACCTGCCAGGCTGTCTCATGCGATTAATCCCTTCTGCCTCTGGAGCTGTTCAGACTGGAGCAGGGTGAGGGCCCTTTGGTCATCTCGACTCTCTCCATTAATACCTTGGGTTTGAAGGACTACGGTATTTATGATTTGCTGATGTGCAGGAGAAGCTGAGGCTCCCAGAGGGAAAGGGACCGTACTGAAATCATATAAAAATTGGAGACCCAGCCAGGGCTGGGACCAAGTCTCAGACACCCCACTGCCCTGGTTGGAGTGTGGCTGGTGCAGGAAAGAGAGGCCCAGACAAGAATGGGGATCCAAGAGCTGCCCCTGATGCCTGGTAGCATTTATTTATTTATTTATTTATTTTTAAATATTATTTATTTTTTAGCGGACACAACATCTTTGTTGGTATGTGGTGCTGAGGATCGAACCTGGGCCGCACGCTGCCAGGCGAGCGTGCTACCGCTTGAGCCACATCCCCAGTCCCTGCCTGGTAGCATTTAGCCCAGCCCCTTTCCCTCTCTAGAAAACTGAGATCTTCATCTGCCTCATTACACAGTGGCCTGAGGCTCAGGGGACATCAAAGGGTTGGACACACGTGGGTCAAGCAGCATCTGGAGACTTCAGAGGAATCTGCATCCATGATGATACCCAGTCCTGGCTGCAACCCCATCCACTATTGCCTCTTCTTCCACAGTCTTGTCCTCACCATATGGCTTCCCCTGACCACCAAGAACCTGGATGGCCAGGCCACACAGACCTTCTGTGTTCAGCAAGGGGCTCTATCCCTTCCTCTCCAGACTCCAGCCACATCCCTGTTTAAACACACCTTGGCCTCCTCATCCCCCAGCCCAGATCAAGCTCCTCGGAGGGCTCTTCAAGGCGCTGGCTTAAGCCTCACCAGCCCACCCTTCCAGCTCACCACCCAACACACATTCCACTGCATGCCCTGGACCTCAGCCACTGAGGCCTCTCCTCAGCCCACCCACAGGCCTTTGTGCCCACTGTCTCCAATCCCAGGAATGTCTCCCTTGACCTCCAGTCCTCCTCTGCTAGGAAATCTTTTCCCACTCACCCCAACCCCAGTTGGAAAAAATCTTTGGGGGGAGTCCAGGAATTCCCCAAGCGTTCTCTGGCTCCTGCCCCCAGCACTGTCTCCCAGGACTGTTTTCCCTAGTGTCTGACCACTCCTTGGGCTCTCAGTGCCTTGGGGCCAGGACCAGGTCTTTATCATCCCTTCCACTCCCCCACTCCAGGTCTGGCTCCATCCAACTTTTCATTCAGTTAATTCAGGCTGATGGGTATAAGAACTGTGGTATACCTGGGCGACAGGATGCTACTCCGCCATGAAAAGGAGTCCATGGGGCCACACACAGCATGGAGGAGCCTCATAGCCATGATGATGCGAGCCAGAAGCCACACATGAAAGCACGTGCCATGTGATTTCATTGGTGTGGAATTCTAGAAGAGACAAAACTAGTCTATGGCAACGAAAATGAGTCAAGTGATTTCCTGGGGTGGGGGCACTGACTACAAGGGGCAGAAGAGAACTTTCTGAAGGGAATGAAAATGTGCTCTATCTTGATTGGAATGTGGTTACCCGGGCACATGCATCTATCAAAACACATAATCAGTGTACTAGAAAGCGTGAATTCCATTGACTATTAAAGCAATTTTAACCATGTAGAGTTTTTGTTTGTTTTGTTGATTTTGAGATGGGGTCTTCTCATGTTGTTCAGACTGGTCTTGAACTCCTGGGCTCAATTAATCCTGCCTCAGCCTCCATATAGTCATATACCACTGTGCCTAGTCCCCACCCTGATTTTTTTTTTTTTTTTTTTTTTTTGGTACTGGAGATTTAACCCAAGGGTGCTTTATCACTGAGCCATATCCCCAGCCCTTTTTATTTTATTTTTTTAAAATTTTTATACAGGGTCTTGCCAAGGTGCTAAAGGCATTACTAAGTTGCTGAGGCCAGCCTTATACTTGCAATTCTCCTACCTCAGCCTTCTGAGTCACTGGGATTACAGGCGTGCACTGCCATGCCTGGCTTTTCTTTTTCTTTTTCTTTTCTTTTTTTTCAAGATTCATTCCCTTTATTTTATTATTTTAAGAGGAAGATCTATACATACTGAGTGGAAGGCTTTCCAACATAAACAAAAACATGCCAAGCACAGTGGCGCACACCTGTAATCCCAGCAGCTGGGAAGGCTGAGGCAGGAGGATCATGAGTTCAAAGCCAATCTCAGCAATTTAGCAAGGCACTTAGTAACTCAGCAAGACCCTGTCTCTAATTAAAAAAGAAAAAGGGGCCGGGGATGTGGCTCAGTGGTTAAGCACCCCTGGGTTCAATCCCCAGTACCAAAACAAACAAATAAAAACATACAAACACAAAAGCAGGGCTAGGGATATGGTTCAGTGGTAGAACTCTTGCTTAGCATGTGCAAAGCCCTGGGTTCAATCCTCACTACTGAAAAAATAGAGAGAGGACACAAAAGCAAAGAATAAAACAGGTTGTAGAACAGGCTACCTGTGTAAAACAAAACACAAGAAAGCTCACAGTGAAGGAGAAGGTTTCTCACCACACACGCTTTTGTAGCTTTTGGATTTTGATATATGTAAGTGTATTACCTAGTCAAAAGAGAAGTGTCACTAAAAATTTTAAATATAAAGAAAAACAAAAATCATGTTTTGAAATACTTTCTTCTCTGCATCTCCTTTTCATGGTCACCAACTTGAGAGATGCAGGTTATAGACACACATAGAGATAGACACATATTTCTCTCCAAAATGCAAAACCTTTAAAAACTATTCTGGGCAGAGGGAAAACAGTAATATCCTCCATAGTACCAGGGAAGTATATTGCCCAAGGGATTTAACCTAGGCTGGGCCTCAGGGAAGCCTTGCTGAAGAAATAGTGGGGGAACCCAGAGCAGGAGGATTGGAGCATGGAGCGGAGGAAAGGCAGCTCTGCAGAGGGACCAGCCTGTTCGAAGGTGAGAGGCTCAGTCCAACAGAGGCAGAGCTGTGAGCAGGAACTGAAAGAAGAGCCATAGGCAGCCGGAGTCCACCAGGTTTGAGAAGGCCTGAAATCTCATGTTGAGGATTCTGGATGCTTTCATTCCTTGACCTCTGGCTTTTAGCAAGTTGCTTAATTTCTCTGTTCCTTAATTTCCTAATCTGTAAAATGGGTGTCATATTATAAGATCATGATCTATTTCACAGGATTACATAAATTACTTTGAACGTTCTTGGTTCATCAGAGCTCAGTGAGAAGGAGCCTCCAATGTTATCCTCTTTGTTCTCCCAACCACCCCCCCAATCCACGTGCAACTTACAAGAGCACAGGACACAGCAAACATCCTCACTGCACCCCTTCCAGGCCTCAGGTCCTCCTGTGTGGCAATTCTAAAAATGCCGCACCCGAAGCAGAGGGTGAAATGGTCAGAATTTTATTTTATTTTTGCCATACTGGGGATTGAATCCAGTGGCACTCTACCATTGAGCTACATCCCCAGCCTTCTTTATTTTTTATTTTAAGATAGGATCTCACTGTGAAACAGATTTAACATTCCTAGTTTATATATGAATACATGACTTATGTAACTCCAGATCATATACAACCACGAAAACTCAAAGTTATACTCCATGCATATATGATATATCAAAATACATTCTACTGTCATGCATAACTAAAAAGGACAAATAAAAAATTTTAAAAATTAAAATCGAAAAATTTTTTTAAATAGTATCCTGCTAGATTGCCCAGGTTAGCCTCAAACTTGCAATCCTCCTGCCTCAGAATTTTAAAAAAAAATTTTTTAAAGAGAGAGAGAAGTTTTTTAATATTTATTTTTTAGTATTCGGCGGACATAACATCTTTGTATGTGGTGCTGAGGATCGAACCCGGGCCGCATGCATGCCAGGCGAGCGCGCTACCGCTTGAGCCACATCTCCAGCCCCCGAATTTTAAAAATTTTTTGTGACCATTTTCATGATTTAAAGACTTCCCTTGAAGCTGTGCTCAGTGACACACCTGTAATCCCAGCTACTTGAAAGGCTGAGGCAGGAGAATCTCAAATTCAAGTCCTGCAACTTACCTTGAGACTATGGGGGGACAGGGATTCCTTGAATATAAAAAATATAAAAGGAGAAGAGAAATATCTTTTTTAAAATTCCTCTGCTGCTGGGTGGGAAATGGAGAGAATGGTATGAGCTGTGACAAACATTCAGGAAAGAAAGGAATTTTAAGTGAATTAAAATGTCACCTCCAGCTGGTGCACACCTGTAATCCCAGAGGCTTGGGAGACTGAGGCACAAAGATTGCAAGTTCAAAGCCAGACTCAGCAACTCAGTGAGGCCATAAGCAATTTAGCAAGACCCTGTCTCAAAATAATAAGGGCTAGGGCTGTGGTTCAATGGTTAAGTGCCCCTGAGTTCAATTCCCCAGCACTCCCCACCCCCAGCAAAAAAAAAAAAAAAAAAAAAAAAGTCATCTTCAGGGTATAGAAGCAGGTGTAACTCAGTGGTAGAATGTGTACTTAGCATGAATTGGATCCCAAGCAAAAAATAAAAAAAGTTGTCTCCAGATGTGGAGCAGCTGGAATTCTTACCCAATGTTGGTGAAATGTACAATGTTACAGCCCCTTTGGAAAACTATTGGAGAGAATCAATTGAAGCCAAATACACACCTACCCAATGGCCCAACAACTCCCTCCCCAAGCATGACTCCAGGAGAAGTACTTGGAATTGAACACCAAAGGACATATCCAGAATGCTCACAGCAACTTTATTCATGAGAGCCCCAAATTGAAGAGACCCCCAAGTCAGTGGGAATAGAGAGACTGACTATGGAATATTTGTACAGCGGAATGCTCCACCATATTGGAAAAGACTGAGTTGCTGGTTCACCTGTCAATGGGACAATTCCACTGATATCTTGAGTAAAAGAAACCAGACCCGAAAGGGTGTACACAATACAGTTCCATTTATATGAAGTTTAACAATAGGAAAATCTGTGAAGATAGAAGTCAAACTAGTGTTTACCAGGCTGTGCCAGAGATGTAGCTCTGTGGGAAAGCACTTGCCTTAGCATGCATGGGTCCTGGGATCAATCCTGAGCATTGCAAAAAGGAAAAAAAAAATGCTTACCGCTGGGCAGGTGGCACATTCTGTAATCCCAACTACTCAGGAAGCTGAGACAGGAGGCCTTGCAAGTTTGAGGCCAACCTCAGCAACTTAGAAAGGCCTTCAGTAATTTAGCAAGATCCTGTCTCAAAATTAAAAATTAAAAATGACTAGGGATGTAGCTCGGCAGTAAAGCCCCCCCCGCCCAGGTTCAATTCCCAGTATCATAAACAAACAAAAAAATAAATAAATGTGTATATAAAATAAATTATTTATACATATTATTCATTTATATGTTACTATAGGTGGTTAGTGGTGACCCTGAGAGGAGCCTTCTCTGTTGCTGGAAACGCCCTCTGTCTTTGGGTGGTTGCTACATGGGTTTATATATATGTAAAGTCACTGAGCTTCCTGAGTACACTGGGCATGTGTGCTTTACTGTATGCATGTTATACTTTAATCAATGCCTTGATTTAAAAAAAAAAATTTTAGTTATACTCATGTATACACAATATTTTTATTTTTATGTGGTGCTGAGGATTGAAACCAGCGCCTCACACATGCAAGACCATCGCTCTGCCACTGAGCCACAACCCCAGCCCTCAACACCTTGATTTTAAGAGATAAAACATGGGGCTGGGGCTGTATCTCAGTGGTGGAGCACCTTCCTTGCACATGTGAGACACTGGGTTCGATCCTCAGCACCACATAAAAAAAAAAAAAAAAAAAAAAAACGAAATAAAAATAAAAATAAACATAAAAAAATAGATAAAACATAGGGATAAATCTTCATTATTTTGGACTTGGTAATCAATCATTAGATTTTCTACTGGAAGCACAAACAACAAAGGGGAAAGTAGATAAATTTGGCTTCACAAAAAATTTTAAACATTGGGGCTGGAGATATAGCTCAGTGGAGCACTTGTCTAGCAAGCCCAAGGCCCTGGGTTCGATCCCAGGCACACAAAAAAAAAAAATTAAAAAAAGTTAAACTTTTGCCACATGGAGGTGGTACACACCTGTAATACCAGTGACTTGAGAGGTTGAGGTAGGAGTATTCCAAGTTCAAGGCCAACCTCAGCAATTTAACAAGGCCCTAAACAATTTAGCTAGACCCTGTCTCAAAAAGGGCTGGAGATGCGGCTCATTGATGGAGTGTCCCTGGGTTCAGTCCCTAGCACCAAAAAAAAAAAAAAAAAAAAAAAAAAAATTACAAATGGGCAAAAAACTTGAGTAAACATCTGTCCAAAAATATACTGTATACGGAGACCAAGTAACACATGAAGGGCTGGGGTTGTGGCTCAGCGGTAGAGCACTCACCTAGCATGTGCGCACCCTGGGTTTGATCCTCAGCACCACATAAAAAATAAATAAAGGTATTGTGTCCATCTACAACTAACAAATAAATATTTTTTTTTAAAAAAAAGAAACACATGAAAAGATGGTAACTGCTAATTCTAGCTTCTCAGGAGGCTGAGCAGGGAGGATTTTGAGTTCAAGGCCAGCCTGAGTAACATAGTGAGATCTCATTCCCCAAAATAAAGTAAAGATATTCACTGATCATTAAGGGAATGTAAATCAAAACACAATGAGCAAAAAAAAAAAAAAAAACATAATAAGTTGGGTGCAGTTATGCACTTCTGTAATCACAGTGGCTCAGGAGACTGAGACAGGAGAATCAAGAGTTCAAAGCCAGCCTCAGCAACTTCAAGGCATTAAGCAACTCAGTGAGACCCTGTCTCTGAATAAAATACAAAATAGGGCTAGGGATGTGGCTCAGTGGGCAAGTGCCCTGAGTTCAATCCCCAGTACAAAAAAAAAAAAAAACTTCACAGCTCTAGAATGTTTTAAATTTTCTTAGATGTCTTTAATTTAAAAAACTAGGAACCAATAAGGATAGGCAAATATTTGGAGAAATCATAACTCTCAAACACTGATGGTGGAAAAGTAAAATGGTACAGCTACCTTGGGAAATAGTCTGGCAGCTTCTCAGACTGTTAGCTTATGACCCAGCAACTTAAGTAAATACTTAAGAAAAGTGAAAATGTATGTCCACACAAAAATTTGTATACTAAGGTCCATGGCAGAATTGCTCATGCTAGCCAAAAAGTGGAAATAAGCCAATGTCCATCAACTTACAAATATATAAACTATGGTATATTCATACCAGTGAACATTTGTGTGTGTGGGTGTGTGGGTGTGTATGTGTATCACACACACACCAGGAATTGAACAGGTGTGCTTAGCCACTGAGCCACATCCCCAGCCCTTTTTTTCATATTTCATTTAGAGACAGGGTCTCACTGAATTGCTTAGGGCCTCACTAAGTTGCTGAGACCGGCTTTGAACTGGCGATCCTCCTACCTCAGCCTCCCAAACCGCTGGGATTACAGATGTGTGCCACCATGCCTGGCAAAGAATATTATTCATCTATAAAAAGGAACAAAGTATTGACCCATGCTACAACATGAATGAACCTTGAAAACATTACACTAAGTGAAAAAAAGCCAAAAATGATAGGTCATATATTGTTATGATTCCATTTACAGAAATGTCCAGAATAGGCAAAGTCATAGAGACAGAAAATAGATTAAAGGTTACCAGGGGGTGGAGGAGGGGAGAAATTGGGAGTGATTACTTAATGGGAATGGGGTGTTTTTCTGGAGCGATAAAGTTTTGAAACCAGAGAGGTGCTTGCACAACATGGTGAACGCACTAAATGCCACGAAGTGTACCCTTTAAAATGGTTAATTGTATGTTACGAGAATTTCATCTCAATTAAAAAGTACACTTCAATTTAAAAAGAGAATGGAAACTGAAAAACATAAACATCACCTCCAACGCACCCTTGACCCTGAGAACCTACAAGATGCCTGGCACACACCTCTATTATTTCTTTGGCCTCACTGCAGCCCTGGAAGCAGGGGATTCTCTGGGCTCTGAGAGGAGAAGAGATGGAGCCAGGATCAAGGGGCAGCTGCAGGGTCTTTCAACTCCCGGTGTCCCAGACTCACAGCAACCTTGAGGCCTCCTGGGCTTCTCTTCTGGCTCCCTGGGTAAGAGTTGGTGAGGTCAGGCACCAGGAACGCCTGTGTGGCCACAAAGCAGGAGTTAATGACTGAGGAGCTTGGAATGTGCTGCCTCTGAAAGGGCCTCCTTGTGGCTCCACTGACGGTTAGAGCAGGAAGGGACTTTCAAAGTCATGTAATCACACACACACACACACACACACACACACACACACACAATTTGAGACAAGAGTCCTGCTCAGCCAGCCATCCCAGACTACTTGGGGAGGGGCCAGGGTGATATTCCTGTGTCAGGTGGGTGGGTACTGTCAAGGCTGACCCTCTATGACAAGCCTCACATGTGTCAGTGACTGGCTGCCTGTGTCACCCCTGACCTGTTCAGCTTGGGCTCAGCCAAGGAGTCCAGATATCCATATGAGCATGTAGGTGTGTATGTGTGTAAACATACATGTGATCAGAGTCCCAAAGGCTGCTCCTGCTGGGGTTTTTTATTCATATATGAATTTATTTTCATAATTATTTGTCAAACTCTTACTATAAACTGTCCTAAGCATGTGACACTATTTTGTTTTTATCCCATGTCTTCATTTTATTTATTTATTTATTGGAGGGGGTGTGCCAGGGATTGAACTCAGGAACACTCGACCACTGAGCCACATCCCCAGCCCTATTTTGTATTCTATTTAGAGACAGGGTCTCACTGAGCTGCTTAGTGCCTCGCTTTTGCTGAGACTGGCTTTGAACTCGAGATCCTCCTGCCTCAGGCTCCCAAGCTGCTGGGATTTCAGGTGTGCGTCACCGTGCCTGGCTCATGTCTTCATTTTACCGATGGGGAAACAGAGGCTCAGAAAGATTGAGTGCTTCATGTAGGTCATACAACATAGCAGCCTACCCAGATTTCAAACCCAGAACCCCGAGTTCCAGAGTTGTCTGACTTCAGCATTCATGTTCTTCCCATGGGTCCCATTATCTCAAAAACACTATCTCTGTCTGTGTGCCTCTCTGTCATTCACACACACAAACACACACACTGTATTTCTCATTCTGGTAAACTGCTGTGTTTTCTTTTTAGAGGAAGACAAGCATTGAGTAGAACCAGGGCAAGGGAGGGGCACTAGGCTGGTAAGCACCTTCTGAGTTCACAGCACTTTACAGCTTACAAAGCACTTTCACATTTGTGATCTCATTTGATCCTACAGCAGCCCTATGAGGTCAGCAGGGAGGCCCAGATGGGACTGGGGCTCAGGGAAGGTAACCTGCCCAGGGTCACACAAACAGAAAATGGTAACCTTGAGACTAGAACCTCAGGGCCAAGCTGTCCTCCTGTCTTAAAGTCCTGAGGGCACCCACAGACCCCTGGCCGCTGCTTTCCAGAAAGGCAGCCTGGGACCACCACCACCATTGCTCCCTATGGTCCCAGGCAAGACTGGAGCTGTCAACAGGAAGTATCAGTGGAAAGCAGGAAAGTTCAACTCTTGGGGCTGGGGATGTGGCTCAAGCGGTAGCGCACCACATACCAACAAAGATGTTGTGTCCACCGAGAACTAAAAAACAAATATTAAAAATTCTCTCTCTCTCCTCACTCTCTCTTTTTTTTTTTTTTTTTTTTAAAAAGGCCTTGACGGAGGGAGTTTGTCTCCTTTAAAAAAAAAAAAAAAAGAAAGAAAGTTCAACTCTCTTTTTGTAGTTGTGTGACCAGGGCAGCTCCTTACTCTTTCTGGGTCTCGATTTCTTTATCTATAAAATGGGAGGAAATAGGGAGGGAGGTTAGGTTGGTCCTTTCAGCACTGACATTCTGCACACGTGGAAAGCTGTCCCTGAAGCTTTGAGGGCTTTGAAAACTTGCCTGAGCCTAGGCCTGGAGCTCCCACAGCCCTGAGTTGTCCACCTCACTTAGTGAACAACTCTCAGCCTCAGTTTTCCATCTGAAAAATGGGGATAATGATGGTACCTACCTCCCAAGGATATTTGGCCAGGGCCTCTCATTCATGCAGACTTTTGACATGCTCCAAGACTGGCTACACACAATTCCAGAATACCATTGGCAGTCAAGAAGTTGGCATTTAGGGCCGAGGTTGTGGCTCAGTGGTAAAGCGCTCACTTTGCTAGAACATGCAAAGCCCCGGGTTCGATCCTCAGCACCACATAAAAATAAATAGATAAACTAAAGGTATTGTGTCCAACTAAACTAAAAAACAAATATTAAAAAAATAAAATAAAAAGAAGTTGGCGTTCAGCAGACCTCAGGACTCCTGTGTCCTACTGCAGGTTCCCACTGCCTGTAGGAGCGCTGAATTAAAAAAACGATGGTTGCTCCTGAAATGAGCCTGAGTAACCCAATTGTATTTCGTTGTATTTGTGAGCAGATCAGAGCATCACCTTGTTTATTGTAACCCATAGCTTTTGTAACCCTGGTTTGTCATTTATTCATTTTACAGTAGCTGGAGCCTTAAAACAATGCCAGTGGAGGGGGCCTCAAGGTGAAACCCTGGGTGGCGGTAGGGATGGTTCCTGGCATAGAAATAAACATCTAGTAAATAATCATTATCATCCATCACATTAGTAATTCACTTTACAGTTTCCAGGCAGCTTTCACCTTCTCCGTCCTATTTTATGAAAGCAGAAACTGAGGCCAGCCCAGGCTGGGAGCGGACTGGGGGCGCGGGCCGCGGCGCCAGCAGCCGGCTCGGGATCCGTGCTCTGGGCGGGACCCGGCGGGGCGCCAAGCTCCGGGCAGGTGCGTAAATCCGCGGGGGAATCCTCCACTCCACCTGGGCGCGGCGAGGAAATTGCACCATGTATGGGCAGCTACGTCAGAGGGGGCGGGCCCGCCGTGGTGGCTGGGGGACGCCAAAGGCAGCCCCTTTTCCGAAGGAAAGTCGGCTGTTGACTGTAGGATGGGTGGAAAAGTTCGGTGCCGACCAGTGAAAGGCGGCGCGTCTGGAGAGGTGGGGCCCCGAGGTGACCTGCGCCGCCTCGAAACGCCCCCACCCCCCGCAGTCCAAGTGGTTCCGCCCGAGAACTTTTCATTCATAAAAAGAAAAGACTCTGCGAGGCGCGAGTGAGTCAGAACCCCTGCCGCCGACGCGGACCCCACAGAGCAGCCAGCCCAGGGCATGTACCGAGACTTCGGGGAACCCGGACCGAGCTCCGGGGCCGGCAGCGCGTACGGCGGTCCCGCGCAGCCCCCCGCCGCGGCGCAGGCAGCAGCTCAGCAGGTGAGAGGCGCCGGAACCCGCGGTCCCAGGGTGGACAACGCTTGGGACGCCGGATCGGTTCCGGTACATCCCGGGCTAAGGCCGGGACCGGGAGTAGGGACGGGGTTCGGGGGCCAGAGACGAGGATCCTGCCCATTCTCTGCCTTCCAGGGGCCAATTTTCCCCAATACCCAGGGGAACGCGCGCTATGTGCGCGAAGGAGATCTGCGAACGCCCCCTTCGTTCGCCTGCCCCCTGCCCACTCGCTGCCTGTCTCTATCCCTCAGTCTTCGTTACGGTCTTTCTTTCCTCCTGTTCACCGCTATTTTTTTTCCCACCTGCCTCACCCTGCCCAACACAGGGTCAACTGAGCTCTCCATCTCAGGCTGAATTCCTGGGATCCCGGGGCTGGGCTGTGGGGATGTCCCGTCATAGGAGGGAGACGGGGTCCAGGAGAACCAGCCTGGACAGAGTGGGGAATCCTTGACAGTCTGTCTATGACCGTCCGTGTGTCTGTCCATTTGTCCGTCCTTCTCTACCGCGTTGACAAATCACTATCCCTTTCTCTGCGTAGTGGACCCCATGGGCCTGACAGTGGAATATAATGGGTTCTGGGAGAGTGGCTTTCCACCTCTATGCCGGACCGGCAAATAGCGCGAGGTGCTGGGACGTACACCGGGTCATGCAACTGGCAACTCCCGCGTCCCCGACTCTCGGCACCGACGGCGCCCACTGCCCACTGGAGAGACCCGGGAGGCTGCAGGTGCCCATTTCCTGTCGAGGGGCTATGAGCACGTGTCGCCAAGGGGAGGGAAGAGCTGCGTTCATTCCGCCGACTCACGGCGGGCGGCCGAGTCACGGCATCTGAGTCACCCCGGGCGCCCCTCCCTTCCTGGCCCCTAGCGGCCCGGGCCTGGACAACCTCGGGAGCAGGAGATGCCGCTGGCGGTTCCTTGATCCCGGAACTAGGGTCACTGGCCCGCTGGGTCCGCACCTCTGAGCCAATGCCACCGTGGTCGGGACTTGCCTGGGCTTGTGGAGCGCTTCCTAGACAGCTGGGCGCCCACACCCAGGACCCAGCCACAGGGCTGTAACCCAGTTTTCTTCACAGAGCATTGAATCCACATCCCAACCCACTCCTCAGATTTCAAGCTGAAAGGGAATGGTCACAGGCAACAGGGGTCGCTAATATGGGCGCTTCCTGTGGTGGTGCTCTCCACCGCATTTACCATATTTCATAGATTCTAAAACCCCATAGTTAAACAACAACAACAACATTATTTTGTGCCACTAAATTTTTAAAACTTTCTTTTTTTTTATAATGCTAAATCTTTTTTTTTAATATTTATTTATTTATTTTAGTTCTCAGCAGGCGAACACAACATCTTTGTTTGTATGTGGTGCTGAGGTTCGAACCCGGGCCGCACGCATGCCAGGCGACTGCGCTACCACTTGAGCCACATCCCCAGCCCTTTTTAAAACTTTCAATTGTGATTTCAGAGCTATTAAAGCTCTGCTGCTTCGAATCAATAAAATGCTCTAATCTTTACCTATAATATTTAAAATGAGGAAACTGAGACACATTGAAATCAAATAACTTGCCCAGAATCACAGTCAGTAAATGTCTGTAGAATTGGGACCAGATGAATTCAGAACAGTGGCTATTGCCCATCACAGCCTCTCAGCATTGGACACCTGCCATCTGCCACTTACTAGACTCTGTGACATACATTCCTATAGCCACACTGGGAGCTAGGACTGTAATTCTCCTCTTTGTTCCAGTGGGTGCAGAAGTAGGTAAGAGCCCAGCCACTTGGGCTCAGATCCCATTTCCTACTTAGTGGCTGTGTGTTTGTGGACAACTGTTCTCCTGTCTGAAAATGAAGATACTATTGTGCCAATTCTATGAGTCACTAGAACAATGCTGAGCAGTTCACGCTTGAAAATTAACTCTGATGGGGAAACAAAGGCATGGAGAGGCTGTGTGACTGCCCAAAGACACACAGCTCATGAACAAGATTTGCCACCAAGTCAGTTTCTCTGATTGCCAAACTGTGCTATTTCTAGTTTCCCAGAACCGGTATGTGCATTGACAGTGGACAGCAGTGTGGACTCTGTCCTCTGGAAGGCCCTCGATACATCCCTGAACCTGTGTTTCTTATCCCTCAGAAGTTCCACCTTGTGCCAAGCATCAATGCTCTGAGTGGCAGCCAGGAATTGCAGTGGATGGTACAGCCTCATTTCCTGGGGCCCAGCAGCTACCCCAGGCCTCTGACCTACCCTCAATACAGCCCCCCACAACCCCGGCCAGGAGTCATTCGGACCCTTGGGCCACCTGCAGGGGTTCGTCGCAGGCCCTGTGAACAGGTAAGAAGCCAAGGTGTTGTGCTGGTTCTGATTGCCCACAGGAGTGATAGGGTACAGGGGACAAGCTCTTTCTAGAAAGGAGAACTCAGGTTTAGAAGAGGGAAGGCAGTGTCACTGGTGACTTCTGCCCAAGTCAGAGAGTGATAGGAGTCCAGGGGGAGGCTCAGATAGTAAAGAGATCACTTCTGGATCAGGGGATGCTCCCCATGGAGGGCAGCATTCTAGCATGAAAGGAGGATAGGATTTGCACAGGCAGAAGCCATGCAGGAGCAAGAATGGAGGAGAAAGAGTATAAGGCTTGCCTGTGGAAAGATGGGAGGGTCTCTTCACTGCTGATATACATGAAGAGGTGGGCTAATGCAGTCTATATAGTGGGGCAGGGGGAATGGGAACAAGAAGGTTTGCTACTTTCCAGGTCTCGAGGTTTCCTATCTCATTTAATCCTCACAAAAACCCTTTGGGGGGGTACTTTGGTTTTATAATTTTCCAGACAAGAAAATGAAGGCACAGTGAGGTATTCACTTGCCCAAGATCATACAAGTAGTGAGTGATGAGACAGGACTGGCTTTAGCCCCAGGTCTACACAACTCTAGAGTCAGATCTGACCACTGACCCACACTGTGTCACTGGGAGCTGACAAAAGATTCCAGGAAGAGGGAACTAAGAGTTCTGGCTTCCCCAAAATAAATGAATGAGACATAAAGGGTCTTTAAGGAGGCAAATGCTCTTTTTTTCTTCCTGGGCATATGAGACAATAGTGAGGTGAGGTTTCCACATTTAAAAGTCTCCTCTGAACACTGGGTAGAGGTTAGGGAGGGAGGGTGGAACCCTGGAAGATATGTGATTTGCCATGGGTGCATGTGGCCACACCTTTGTAACCAACTAGGGAAGGGAACTGGAGCATGAGCCACAGAGACAGGCAAAGGTAACCACTCCTGTGCTTCCTTCTTTTGTCCCTGTCCTGAGTGTGACCCTTTGATCCTGGGTACTACTGGGTTGGGGCTGAGCTATGAGTGGGGTCTTCCTGAGGGAGGGGGCCTCCATCAGTTGGCTTCTCATTCATTGTAAGTAGTGAGGGAATAGATAATAATTCCTGTTCCAGAACATAAACATATTATTCATCCTCTCTGGGCTTCAGTTCCTTACAAGGGAAATTTGATACGAATATATGTAGGGGACAGGCATAGGGACCCACACCTGTAATCTCAGCAACTAGGGAGGCTGAGACAGGAGGATCTCATATTCAAGGCCGGCATGAACGACTTAGTGAGACCCTGTCTCAGAATAAAAAATAAAAAGGGCTGAGAATGTAGCTCAGTGGTAAAAAGTATCCCTGGGGCCTGGGCGCAGTGGTGCAGGCCTGTAATCCCAGCAGCTTGGGAGGCTGAGGCAGGCAGAACTTGAGTTCAAAGCCTCCCTCGGTGGGGAGGTGCTAGGCAACTCAACAAGACCCTGTTTCTACATAACATATAAAAAAGTGCTGGGGATGTGGCTCAATGGTTAAGTGCCTCTGGGTTCAATCCCAGGTACAAAAACAAAAACAAACAAACAAACAAACAAAAAAAACCCCACCACCACCAAAACATCCCTGAGTTCAATCTCTAGTATAAAATGCATACATATGGACATATACACACACATATGCATGCATGCTGGAGGATGTCGCTCAGTGGTACAGCACTTGCCTACCATGCACCAGGCCTGGGTTCAGTCCCTAGCTCTCCCCCCCCCCCCCGCAAAAACAAACAAACAAACAAAGCCTACAAACCTAAATAAAGTGTTTAGATGGTATACAGAAGGCTCCCAATAAAGAGCCTTCAGCAGGGGCTGGGGCTATAGCTCAGTGGTAGAGTGCTTACCTAGCACATGTGAGGCCCTGGGTTTGATCCTCAGCCCCACATACAAATGAATAAATAGAATAGAGATACTAAAAAAAAAAAAAAAAAAGCCTTCAGCAGCACTCATGAGCCCCACTAAGGCGTCACTGTTCCTGCAGGAAGAGATTTGTCCTACCAGAGATCCAAAAGGACAAGGGTCCTGGGAACAGGGATAATCCTGACCTAGGGGCTCAGAAGATAAAAGTTCACTTCTTGCTGGGCTTCATGGAGGCGAGGGCTTCTGAGTTTGGTCCTGGGAGATGAGAAGGGTTAAGTTTTGTGGGAGGCGAGGGCATTTCGGTAGAGAAATAGGCACTGAAGCTAGGGGTGAGGAGGATTTGCGCCTGAGTACGGAGAACCAGTCCGAGTGTGGTGGTCACTACATCGCAGGTTGAGGGTTGTGACCCCGCGCTGCCGTGCCCTCCGCAGAGGGCGAGTTCCAGGCGGCGGGTGGCGCGGGACCCCCTCACTGACGCCCCCATCCCCTCCCTTTAGATCAGCCCCGAGGAGGAAGAGCGGCGGCGAGTGAGGCGCGAGCGGAACAAGCTGGCCGCGGCCAAGTGCAGGAATCGCAGGAAGGAACTGACTGACTTCCTGCAGGCGGTGAGCACTGGTCGATTTAGGGGGCAAAGGGACCCTGATCCCAGGTCCGCGGGACCCCAGTACATTAGCCCCCATGCCCCATCCTAGCTCCTTGGCCTGCGAAAAGGACGAGGACAAGGTAATTAAAAATTAGTTGCAGCACGCTTCTCAACAGAGACCAAATGAAGCCAGCTGACAATTTCCTAAGAAGCCCTGGGCCTGATGGGAGTCATGCCCGTGCCCATTTTCTCCCAGGGGCTTATGGGAGTTGCAGTCCAGATTTGCAGGGAACTTCCAAACCCCTGCTTTCCCCCAACCTCCCTCCAGGGGAGGCTTTGGGGGTCTTCAGTCCTCATCTTCTCCTAACCCTCTATAGGAGACTGACAAACTGGAGGATGAGAAATCTGGACTGCAGAGAGAGATTGAAGAGCTACAGAAGCAGAAGGAGCGTCTGGAGCTGGTGCTGGAAGCTCACCGCCCCATCTGCAAAATCCCAGAGGGAGACAAGGAGAGGGACACAGGCTGTACCAGCAGTACAGGGGGCACCAGCAGCTCACCAGCCCCCTGCCGCCCTGTACCTTGCATCTCCCTTTCCCCAGGGCCTGTACTTGAACCTGAGGCCTTGCACACCCCCACACTCATGACTACACCCTCTCTGACCCCTTTTACCCCCAGTCTGGTCTTCACCTATCCCAGCACCCCTGAGCCCTGTGCCTCAGCTCATCGAAAGAGTAGCAGCAGCAGTGGAGACCCATCTTCTGACCCCCTGGGTTCTCCCACCCTCCTCGCTTTGTGAAGCACCCAGCGCCATCCCCTGCAGGTGCTATCCTAGTCAACATCTCCTTTTCCCCCCATTAGTCCAGCTGGCCTGGACCATATCCCATGCCCAATACCAGCAGGTTCTTCTCCATCCTTCCAGATGAGACTGAGCATATTTTGCTTTGCAGTAGAACCAGCCTGGGGCCACCAAAGCTGCCCACTGTTTCTCTAGAGCTGGCCTCTCCATCACAAGTTGCACTAAATCAGAAACAAAATATTTCCCATTTATGACAGAGAAACTCTGGCAGCTCCTAACCCCTTCTAGACCACACCTACTATACTCCATTATCCTGTAACCCAGCCAACCCTAACCCCTGACAGAAGGTGCTGTTTTACCAGCCTAGAACACTAATTCACCCAGCCCACTGCCAGCAGCTCCAGGTGATTGGACCAGAGCATTCTGCCAGCCCCTCCTGAATGGCACAGCTCAGGAGGTGTCAGAGGCTTCTGTGATGAGCTGACTTGCAGCCCCCAGCTCTGAGAAGCCCTTAGCTCCAGGAAATCCAAGCCTCCCAGAGAGGGCAGCTGCTATTTATTTTCCTAAAGAGAGTATTTTTATACAAACCTGCCAAAATGGAATAAAAGGCTTGAAGCTTTGGCCTGGATGCATGGTTGGATCCAGATGCTTTTAAAGAGACAATTTGGGGTAAGAAGTTCTAGGTTCTGATCTCAGCTCCTGACTCACTGCAGTGACTTTGGTCATATTCTTGGCCCTCAACTGTCTTATCTGATAAATAGGGTTATGTATGCTCTGCCTCATCTCCAGGACCAAGAGGTGAGAATGACGTAGGGTGCAAGCTAAGATCCTAATTTCTCCCCCTGGGGGCCCACAGTGCTCCTGCGTGCGCCACAGGGGGCGCTGTTATGCCCCCTCCACTTTCCGAGGAGCCGGTCAGTGGATTCTAGGTCCCCAACACCTGCTTCCTGCCCCATTGTCTTGGACAGGAAGGAGCCGGGATGGGAGCTGGAGCCACTTCAGGGGGCTGATTACAGCCTATCCGGGCAACCAACGGGGGGGGGGGGGCGGGAGACAGTGGAGTAAGACCTTTCTGCATCCCACCCCAGTGGATCCCCAGTAATGCGGGAAGTAAGCCACCTTAGTTCTGAAGCAGTCCCTCTAGAAGGGAATGATACCCCGTCTTAGCGTTCCCTCCCTCACCCCAACCCCGGCGAGTCCTAGACAGATGCTGCCCAGGCTTCAGGCTCCGCTTCCGTCCGAGTTTATTAGTCCCCACCCAACCCCCAGCAAGTCCCTCCGCTCCAGCCTCCAGTCCCCCTGCTACCCCGCCTGCGAGAGCGGGGGGCCTTCCTCAATGTCAGGGATTCTTAGTCCATGGCAGCGGCCCCTATTACACTGCCGAAGCGACCGTCGAGGTCCGGAGATCCACAGCAGTCCTGGCGCTCAGGAAGCAATTCTGGCGAGCGTTGGCGTAGAAGCAGCGCCCTCAGTCATCCGGGGAGCAGACGAGGGGCAACTGATCGGGGCTGCCCACGCTGCCGGTACTGGAACTCCCGTCGCCTAGGTCGCGGGGACCGCAAGGAGGCAGGGCTAGCTCTGGGGTCGGCCCGGCGCCGGAGCCCCCAGCGCCTCCGGGGCCGCCCCGGGGACCCCACTCTTCGCCCAGCGCCAGGCAGAGCTCCTTAAGCGCCAGGTTCTCCCGCAGCAGCTCCTCCTGTCGGCTCTCCAGCTCGGCTAGCTTCTGCCAACAGCCGCCCAGGTCCTCCCGTACCGCCCGGGATGCTTGGGTCCCGAAGAGCTGCCACTGGCGTGCGGCGCGGCGCCCGCGCTGGCGCTCCGAGTCCAGGAAGCAGCACAGATCGCGCAGCTCCCTGTTCTCGGCCTGCAGGCGCCTGTTGAGCTGCTTGAGCTCGCGAATCTCGCCCAGGTGACCCTGCAGCTGCCGATTCACCTCCTGCATGAGGCGACCGCGCTGCACCAGTGCCGCCAGGCGCGCCGCCTCCTCTCGCCGCAGTCGCCGCACCAGCTCCTCCTTGCCCAGTGCCGCCATCTCCTCGTCCGTCAGCTCCTCCAGGCCGCCTGCCTCGGCCTCCATGGCTGGTCAGGCCGCTGGAGCATCGCCCGCCCGCCGCCGCGGCCCAAGAGCCCGACGTTGGGACCGGCGCCGCTCGGGCTCTGGCTCCGGCTCCGGCTCCGCGGGCGGCCAGCAGTCCTAGAGGTAGCGTAGGCTGCAGCAACCACCCGGGGGTGGGCACGCGGCGGGACGCGCGCCGAGGCGGGGCTGCGTGACGGTACCAAAGGACAACCAATCCGGCAAGCCTCTCCGGAAACGGGCGGGGCCTGAGCGCTGAGCGCCTCTTCCCGCCCATTCCGACTGGAGGGATCGCGACCCCTGGCGCCAGTCTTAACTCAATTTGGAGGGGCTCAGTCCTTCCAAGTTCCAGATCTCATCAATCCTGAGCCTAAGCCTCTCAGCTTCATCTGAGAACGAAGATTTGGGCGACCGCTTCTGACTCTTTCCTGCCCAATCCGCGACGGAAACCAGACGGATAGCTTTCCATTCTCTCCTATCTTCTGTGGAATTCTAGTCTTCGCTCTCTAAGCATTACTCCTAGCTCCTCCGGATCCTGAATTCAAATGTCCTGGCTTCATTTATCAGTCTACCCTTCCTCCCAGGGAATTGGACATCCAAAGGATTCGTTTATTCAATAAACCTTTATTATGTGTGAAGCTCAAGCAGAAATAAATTTGACCAAGATCCTGATCTTGACCTCAAAGAGTCCAAAATCTGGTGAAGAAAACATGCTGAGATTAACAAGAAGCAAAATGTTGGAGGAGGGCTGGGAGTGTAGCTCAGTGATAGAGCGCTTACCAAGCATGCCTAAGATCCTGTGTTCATTTCCAATACCAAAAAGAAGAAGAAACGCTGGCTGTGGTGGCACACGTCTGGAATCTAGCATTTAGGGGGCTGAGGCAGAAGAATTGTGAATTCAAAGCCAGCCTCAGCAACTTTGCTGAGGCCTTAAGCAATTTAGCAAGACCCTGTCTCAAAATAAAAATATAAAAAAGGGCTGGGATGTGGCTCAGTGGTTAAGCACCCCTGGGTTAAATCCCCAGTACCAAGAAGGAAAAATAAAAATAAAAAGGAGTGGGCTGGGGATGTGGCTCAAGCGGTAGCGCGCTCGCCTGCGTGCGGCCCGGGTTCGATCCTCAGCACCACATACAAACGAAGATGTTGTGTCCGCCGTAAACTAAAAAAAAAATAATAATAATAATAAACATTAAAAAACTCTCTATCTCTCTCTCTCTTTAAAAAAAATAAAATAAAAAGGAGTCCTCAAGTATAGTCTAGAGGATTCCCAAAAGATTTCTCCAAAAAGGTAATATGCAATTTGACCCTGAAAGGTGAATAGGACTTTGCCAAGTAGAGAGAAAACTATGTGAGGGAGAGAGAATAGCGGAGTGAAAGACACTGATGCTCCAAAAAGCCTAGCTGCTTTGGGAACAATGAGAGTAGCCTGATGTTTTTTCAAAGACAGAGGTGTATAGAAAGTGGTGTGGAAGAGTAGGTGGAAGCCAGATTTTTTTTCTTTTTTTTTTTTTTAAGAGAGAGAGAGAGAGAGAGAGAGAGAGAGAGAGAGTTTTTAATATTTATTTTTCAGTACTTGGCAGACACAACATCTTTGTTTGTATGTGGTGCTGAGGATCGAACCCGGGCCGCACGCAGGCGAGCGCGCTACCGCTTGAGCCACATCCCCAGCCCCAGATTTTTTTTTTTTTTTCTTGTTTTCTTTTTGCAATACTGGGGATTGAACCCAGGGGCACTTTATCTATGAACTACATCCCCAACCTCTTTTAATTTTTTTTTTCTTTTTGAGACGAGGTCTAAACTTTCCCAGGCTGGCCTCCAACTTGCATTCCCCTGCCTCATCCTGAATCCCTGGGATTACAGGCATTCACTACCACATTCAGTTAAAATCCTTAAGAAATTCCAGTACTAGACTGGAGAGTTTCCAAAGGCCCACAAGGATTTAAAACAGGGGAGTAAATTTTAAATTATGCACTTAAAAAAGATTGTTCAGCGACTTTGTGTGGGATGGATCCTGTGAGGAGAGAAGGGAGGCAGGGATAGGCAGGGAGATTAGTAACATTGTGTCAGTGAACAAGGAGAGCTAGGCAGACTGGGCTGGGACTGTGTCGGTGGGAGTGGAGGGGGTGAAACAGATACTAAAGATACTCAGGAGGCAAATGCAAAGAGAGGAATCTGGGCGAAAGTCCAGGTTTCTAGTGTGAGAATTGGGTGGATATTGGGGCTGTCACTGAGATAGGGAAGAGATCTGGGAAGAGCAAAACGTCTGTCTAGAATGTGTTGAGCTTTTGAGGGGCGTATGGGAAGACAATACGGAGAGACTTAGTAGATAGGCAACCCTGTGGATGCTGGCTCCAGGCAGAGTTCTGGCGAGTCCAATAAGGTTATTAGCTGGTGTGAGAGTGAGGATTGTGGTTAAAACCATGGTGGGAGTAGGTGTCCTGTGTCCAGGGAAGGTGCTCAATTGCAGGATGATCAGAGGGATCCCCAGAAAGAGCTCTTGGAAGTAGGACCCCACACCCATTTTGCAGAGGAGAGACTTAGGGTAGAGAGAGCCCTGTGATGTTTAGGATGCAGATCAAAGTTGAGAGGCCCCAGGAGGGCAGAGATGGTGAAAGGAAGTGAGGGGAGAATTTGTGGGGCAGGAGAGATGAGCGGGAGGCACTTAGGATGCCCTCCTGAAAACAGTTAGGATCAACAGAGTAGGGAGAGCGAGAGATCTGGGATATATCCGTCTCAGTGTAGGGAGCAGCTACTCTACAGACAGGCTTCCACCTCTTTCCTAGCTGTCCCCGCCCCACCCCCTCCGTTCCGGAAGTGGTCCTTCACTGGCTCCGGGTGCTCGGAGCGTAATCTCTGCGCTCCCGGAAGTGGCCCGGCAACCGCGCGCCGGGCCCGGGCAGTGCCAGCTCCTGCTCGGGGCGCCCCGGGCCCGGGCGTCGCCATGACCAGCGAACTGGACATCTTCGTGGGGAACACGACCCTTATCGACGAGGACGTGTATCGCCTCTGGTTGGATGGTTACTCAGGTTGTGGGGGTCCTTCTGTGGGAACCAGTGGGGCTGAGCAGTTGTTTTGAATGGAACAGGGGGCGGGGCCAGGACTCAGACATCCTCTAGGGAAGTGGTCACCTGGCTTGGAATGAGGCTTGTAGAAGGGTTAGTGCTGGCGTTCCTGAAGGGACTCAGGGGTCAGGGGGGCTGGGTCTTGATGATGGCACCCACTCCCCAGTGAGCGACGCTGTGGCTCTGAGAGTGCGTTCGGGAATCTTGGAGCAGACAGGGGCCACGGCGGCGGTGCTGCAGAGCGACACTATGGACCATTACCGCACCTTCCACATGCTTGAGCGCCTGCTGCACGCGCCACCCAAGCTACTGCACCAACTCATCTTCCAGATTCCGCCCTCCCGGCAGGCGTTGCTCATTGAGAGGTGCTCACCTGGTGGATGGTGGGGACGTCAACCAGTCTGACCGTATACCTGTTTTGCAGGCTGAAACCGAGGTCTGGGAGGGACGGGACTTACTTAAGAACTAAGAAAGTTGAAAGATGAGGCCAGCCCCAGGCCCTGTCGGGACCCCTTTTCCCCTCCTTTATGAAGAGTTAGTGGTGTCTTCTTGCTTCCACAAGATACTATGCCTTTGATGAGGCCTTTGTTCGAGAGGTCTTGGGCAAGAAGCTGTCCAAGGGCACCAAGAAAGACCTGGACGACATCAGTACCAAAACAGGCATCACTCTCAAGAGCTGTCGGAGACAGGTAGGCACTGCACCCAAAGTCCATTTTCAGTCCTCTCCTTTATTCCATCCCTAGGCTACTGTCCCACCTCCAGCCTCTGATTGTGACAGCAGCTTCATGCCTAGTCTCTTCCCCCACTCTTTTTGTTCTTTCTAAGTCATCCCCTCCCTATGGCCAGGATGACCTTTCATAGGTACACATCTGACCTTGGCTCTCCCCTGCTCATAAATTTTCATTACCTCTTGGGTAGAAACTGTACTTCTTGCCTTTAATCTTCAGCCTCTCCTGCTCCCTGCAGACCTCTTGAGGCTTTCATTTCTCAATTCCCAGGATTTCTTTTGTTCATGTTGCTTTTACCTGGAAGGTACTATTTTTGACCTTATCTGTCTCCCTGAAATTAAAGTCTTCCACACAAGACTTTTTGTCAGTGCCAGGGAGAAGTAAGCTTTTTGAGCCTTTGATGCCCTTCTTCTGTGCCTTCCATGAGCTCCCCAAGTATGGCTTTGAATTCCTAGGACTTAGGAAAGTCTGTTCCTGTTTAAGTTCCTGAAGACTCAAGAGAACATGATGGTGCAAATTGGGGTTACATTTAGAGAGAGGAGTAAGGGTGGCGGGGGGCATCACTCATTGGTAGAGCACTGGCCTAGCATGCAGAAGGCCCTGGGTTCCATCCCCAGCACCACGAAAAAGAAAAAAAAAAAGTGAGTAAATATTAATTATTCAAGGCAAGATGACAAAAGCTGGCAAACATTTGTTGAATTGATAATAGCTACTAATAATTAGTAGTTTGTTGAAGAACTGGCAAGTGCTAAATCAGCATCTGCCAACTGAATAGGTGGTTAGGAGAGAGAGGGATGTTCACTAAGCAGTTCATTGGGTGAGCACATTCTAACCAGTTTCCTTCCTCCCCTAAATGCCCTCTAGTTTGACAACTTTAAGCGAGTCTTCAAGGTGGTGGAGGAAATGCGGGGCTCCCTGGTGGATAACATCCAGCAACACTTCCTCCTCTCCGACCGATTGGCCAGGTGAGGGGCCAGCCATCTGCCCTTCTGCACACACCTTCCCTGGGCCCTAAGTCTGACCCATGTTGCTCACCTCAACTTCTTCCACCTCCTAGCTTTACTAGGGGGGTGGCTATCCCACTTCTGGTCTGTACTTTGGATCAGACTGACCTGGATTCAAATTCTGTCCTGCCATTTTGCATCTGGTCTGATATGAGGTGACACATTAAGGTACTTAGGAAGTGCTCAGTAATGGTAGCTGGTACCCTTGTAGTCTTCCACATTATTCCTTAATAAACCTGGGCTGAATGCTTCTCTGTGCACAGATGAAGAGTCCCATAGAGAAGTGACATGAGACATTTCACACAATGAGTTAGGACAGAAAGAGGCCAGAATTTGGATGCCCAGCTGAGGTTGCCTGTGGGAGCTTGTTGCTAAGAAGGATTTTTTTTTATTCCACACTAAACATTTATCTAGTAAGCTTAATATTCAGGACATTATTGTAGGCATTGTGAAAAGGAATTTCAAGCACTGAGAGGACCTGCCTCCTCCTCCCTGCAGGGACTATGCAGCCATCGTCTTCTTTGCCAACAACCGCTTTGAGACAGGGAAGAAAAAGCTACAGTATCTGAGTTTCGGCGACTTTGCTTTCTGTGCTGAGCTCATGATCCAGAACTGGACTCTTGGAGCTGTTGGTGAGGCCCCCACTGACCCAGGTGCCTGGATACTCTCCCTACCCTCCTAGGGCCTGGTTCCCACCTGCAGTTCCTCCTGTAGGCCCAGTTTCCAGCATCCTTTTGTCTTCAGGTCCCCACCCAGGCTACCTCTGCTCATAGTCTGCTTTCCCCCACACACCTTATCTGCAGAGCAAGAGCCCACTGCTTCTACAACATGGCACCTGTCACTCCACCTTGAGACCTCATTTTCTCTTTTGTTCCATGGGTTGCAATGAGGTAGTGGGTGAGGAATGCTCAGCATCTTATGGGATGGGTTTATTACCTACCCCAACTCCCTTCATGGGCCTCACACAGACTCCCAGGTGGACGATATGGATGTGGACTTAGATAAGGAGTTTCTCCAGGACTTGAAGGAACTCAAGGTGCTAGTGGCTGACAAGGACCTTCTGGACTTACACAAGAGGTGACCTTGGGAGTCCATGGGCAGGGCCTGAAGTGGGGGCTGAGATGGCTCTAGGCATAACCCTTTCTCCCTGTAGCCTGGTATGCACTGCCCTCCGGGGAAAGCTCGGCGTCTTTTCTGAGATGGAAGCCAACTTCAAGGTCTGTGGCCCTGTCCAGCCTCTCCCCTGGCATCTTCAGCCTACCCCTCCCGGCAACTGTGCTCTTGCCTGAGGTTAACTGGCAGGTGGCGATGTTGCTCCCTCTGCCTGCCTGTGAGGAGGGACAGGCTTATAAACTGAAGGGACCTGGTTGATTGAGGGAGGTGGATAGATTTGAGGAGGGGCCTCTCCCCCTCACCCTATAGCCTCTGTGCCCAGCTCCTTCTGGGCAGAAAGCAGAACTCCCAGGGTCCCTGCCCCACAGAACCTGTCTCGGGGGCTGGTGAATGTGGCTGCCAAGTTGACCCACAATAAGGATGTCAGAGACCTGTTTGTGGACCTTGTTGAGAAGGTGAGATGTCCTTCCTGCCACCCTGGGATCCCTGACCCAGCCTGTCTCTGGATGGTACTGGTGATACTGTTCTCTTTAACCCACAGTTTGTGGAACCCTGCCGCTCTGACCACTGGCCACTAAATGACGTGCGGCTCTTCCTGAATCAGTATTCAGCATCTGTTCACTCCCTGGATGGCTTCCGGTGAGAGACCCCAGACCTTGTGTCTAGCTTAGCCTTGATCCAGCTGGCCACCTGCCAGGGTTCACCCTCCTGCAGACTCAGGGTTCCCTATCTTGCTGCCTTAGGGATTCCTCTTAGAATCTGTATGACCTTAAGCAAGTTATTTAACCTCTCCATGCCTCAGTTTCCTCACATAAACTGAGGATAATAATTAGAAGAATCACAAGAATTTATGAGGACTTGTTGGGTATGGTGGTGCACACCTTAATCCCAGCTACTTGAGAAGCTGAGGCAGAAGGATCACAAGTTCAAGGCCAACCTGGGCAACTTAGCAAGACTCTATCTCAAAATAAAAAATTTTAAAAGGGGCCAAGATTGTAACTCAGTAATGAACAAGCCTGGGCTCAATCCCCAACCGCCCCCCAAAAAATATATATATGTATATATGAAGACTTGTTGCTGCTTTCGTTACAGGCACCCAACCCTCTGGGATCGGTACATGGGCACTCTCCGTGTCTGCCTCCTGCGCCTCTATCATGACTGAGGCTCCTCTTCTATCCTGAGCACACTGAAAATAAAGTTGCCATAAGTTTGAAGACTGATCTTCACTCTAGGGAGAGGAGCATTTGGGGACATGTGCCGTGTATACCTGTGTATACCTGAGTGTCATTGGTGTATGCCAGCCCCTCTGGGACTGGGGCAGGTCAGGAGTACTGTCTGTTATCTCCCCCACGTGCCATCTCCATGCCCCAGCTAAGTATACCGAGGAGCCAAGAGTTTTGTCTTGGTTTATTCAAGTTGTATAGAAGATTGGGAGGATAGGCAAAAACCTCAGGCAGGGCCTATGTAGAGGCAGCTGGCATGCAGGAGGGGCCAGCAGGCTGCTGACATGTTCAGGGAGGGCAGGAGACTGGCTGCTTTTTAGCTGGTTTTCCCACACGGGCTGTGACTGGGTATTTGGTGATGCCACAGGTATTGCTTCCTCGGTGCAGTCGGAAGTAGCCCTAGGAAGTTAGGGGACATCAAGGCCAGAAGGTGGGAGAGGGCCTGTTCTACCCTGACCCCTCTTGCAATGGATCCTACTCACCTTCTCACCCCAGTTGTCCCCCCAGGAGTTCTTCAGAATCCAGTAAGGGGTGGAGGGGCGAGGACGGCAACAAGATGCGGAAGAGGCTGATTGTATCCCCTCTTCCACCTTGCTCTTGCCAAAACCCACCAGCAGGACAGAATGATTCACAACCCGGGGGTCACAGGTGGTGGGTGTGGCCTTGAACACACCATTCCGGTAGTGCTACAGGGGCAGAAGTGTTGAGTCTGAGCCCACCCATCCCATATGCCCCACCTCCCACGTCCTACCCTACCCACCTGCAGTGGCTTCATGTTGATGGTCACTGTGATGGGGCCTTGGGTAGCCAGGTACCAGGCAATTGCTGGAGATGGAGGGTGCAATCAGGTCCTGCCTGCCCTGGGGTTGCTACTCTTGTCATAGGGGTGTCCCTTTCTCCCCCTACCCCCCACCTCTGTCTGTGGCCAGTCTGGGTGCCTCCATCCTAGTTTCTGTCCCTCAGCCCCTCCATCCCCTGCCTGTGTCCACCCTGGTCATACTCTGCTCGTTTTCCTGCAGCATGATGAAATCCTGGATCCAGGCCACCTTCTTAAACTTCTTGGCCAGGCACATGTGGGCCTGGGTGTGCCCCTGGAATGGGTAGTCCTTTTCACTGGCCAATCCACCTGAAGACAAGCAAGATAAGGAAGGAGCCTCTGCTCCTGAATCTCCCCCAGCCCTGTGCTTGGCTAGCGATGGGGATACTCACTGTTGTTGAGGACAGTTATGTATGCATCCCAGATGAAGCCACCCTTGCAGCCGTCCCCACAGCGGCCACAGTCAAGCAGTTCTGGGGCAGAAAGGAACAGTGTGAGTGACCAGGCCCCTATCTCTCTTCTCCCTGTCATACACCCCTCTCCCAGCCATACCCTGCACAGAAACTTCCACGGACTGTCCGTATGTGATGCCCCACAGGGCCTCGATGTTGCCTGCAGCAGCCATGGCCCAGCAGCAATTGCAGTTCCCCTGGGAGGTTAGAGGGTAGAGCACCGTGGGTGTTCAGGCCTATTCTCCCTTCTCCCACCCTTGGGCGCATACGGATAGACTTATCCAGGTGAGGGCAGATACTTGGTTCTTTTTTAAAATTATTTTTTAGATGTAGTTGGACACAATACCTTTACTTTATTTATTTATTTATTTATATGTGGTGCTGAGGATTGAACCCAGGGTCTCGCACGTGCTGGGCGAGTGCTCTACCACTGAGCCACAACCCCGGCCCCAGATACCTGGTTCTTGATAGATGAGATGATGCCATCTGCGTTCCGCCAGTCACAGGTGGAGGGCAGAGGCTTCCCTGCCTCTTCAGGCCCTGCCTTTCTTCCCATGCTAGGGCTCCCATCTGCTTTCCAGTGTCCATAGATCTTTCCAAACTCCTCCTCTGGGGGACAGACAGGGCCACAGAGGTCAGTTTTGACCCCATTTTCTCCATATTCTGCCCCTTCCATCCTAGCCATCCACATCCTTGGCCATTTGGGTCCCTCAGAGGTGGCAAGATAAGGGTACTGGCCACATCCGCCACCTCCTCTTCACACCAAGCTCTTTGCTGGTATCTTCTGCTTCACCTGCTGCCTCTAGCCCTTGAGCTGGGCTGGGACAGGTTGGCTGAGTTCCTGCCCTTGCAGTCTGAGATTTGGGACAGGCACCCTCTGGTCCTCAAAGTAGAAAGTCTGTTCTGTTCATCTGCTCTACCAGTATATCCTACAGGAGATCCAGCTTTCCC
This sequence comes from Spermophilus citellus, assembly GCF_964194105.1. Classification (NCBI taxonomy): domain Eukaryota; kingdom Metazoa; phylum Chordata; class Mammalia; order Rodentia; family Sciuridae; genus Spermophilus; species Spermophilus citellus. Next base: position 250,866,262 of record NC_138183.1, on the reverse strand, counting down.
ACCCGCCACTTGTGGCCCAGGAGGGTCCAGGTACCTGTGAGGTCACTGAATGGAGTCACCCCAAACTCAGCTGTGCCCAAGTCCTCCTCCTGTAGTTGCTGAGCCTTGGCCAGGTTCTGGGCAAAGATGTCCAGGCGGCGAGCATACTCTACACCAAAAGAGAGTTATCTCAGGCTGATTCCCAAGCCCCCTCAGAGGCAGGAAGTGGGCACTGGCCAGGCATGTTCCTACCCAGGTGGGCACTGGCTCCTTTCCTGTAGCCCCTACAGGCTCTACAGTAGACAGTGGGTGAGGAAGTGGTTACCCAACCCACCTAGAGTTAGGACTTTCCCAGAGGCAGCAAGAGGAGCATCTTCCCACCCTGGGGAGGCTGAGTGAAGGGCAGAGTGACTCAGAAGGGAAAGTGAGTGGCTGGAGACCGGCTTCCTGCCAGGCCACATCCGCCACCTCCTCTTCACACCTCTGACCACAGATCAGGAGCTGGAACAGGGTAGGGTGGAAGAATGGGGTCCAGATCAGCCCCCTACGGAAGAGGAGATCCAGGACAGAGGGGGCAGGAGCTGGGTTGGCAGCTCATGGGGAGAGAGGGAGTCCCTACCTTGGGGACAAAATGGGTATATTTGGGTGCTTGTTCAATGAACTCATGACTAGATGGTAGTTCCTTTTCCACTGCCTGGAATGGCAGGGAAATCAACTGCAGGGCTAGGAGAGATGTCCAACAGCTGCCATCTTCCCTTCAGGAACATGGCAGAGGATGCTCCTTCCTGTACCTACATGTGCATTTGGAGAACCAAGTAGTATATCCCCGCCCTGCTGAAGTGAGTAGCCTGGGCCAAGCTTATCTCCCACCATGAGCCTCAAGTTCATCTATTTGGAGTGGAGGCTAGACTGGAGATTTATATGACCCAAGATACCTGCTGGGTTCAAGTAACTCCGATTGAACTGGATTTGGAACAACTTGAAGACCTCTTTCAGCTCCAGTGGCCAGGGACCTAGATTCTGGCAAGGAATCCAGATGGAAGAGAAAGCACAGGTGGAAAGTCATTGCTGGGACCCCACCTTAGCTCCATCTCCTAAGACTGGGCTAAGGTGTCAGTGAATTATCCTTCTTGGTCTTCCTTTGTGAGCCTGGACACAGCAACCACCTTTCCAGTCTCTATTACTCCCTCCGAGAAATAGGCATGGCAAGCCAAGTCCACCCTTCCTTCCTTCTTTCCTTCCGGTTCTTTTGATTAGATCAGGTGAGCTTTACCACTGAGCCACATCCCTGGTCCTTATTTATTTATTTATTTTGAGACAGGGTCTCTTTAAATTGTTGAGGGTCTCATTAAGTTGCTGAGATTATAGGCTTGTGCCATCTTGCCTGGCAACAAGTCAGTTGTTTCTGAAGGGATGATCCTGGACCTGGCACTGGTAGTGGGGAGGGTACGGGGAGCAAGTTGGGAGCACTTACCTGGGCTGCATGGGAGCCTGTGATGTTTTGGGTTAGGCTTGCCAGTAACAGGGCCAAGATGGCGAAGAGGCAGGTAGTCAAAGCCATGGTGGTGCAGCCCCAAATGTGTGCATGGGCAGGAAGCTGTCCAGACCAAGCTGGAGTGGGTGGAGCTGGAGAAACCACTAAAGGAAGCTGGGCTGGAGGTAGGGGTAGACCCCTAGAGCACACAAGCTGCCTCGGGCATTCATGTTTTTGTCCCTCTATCTGCCTGGCTATTCCCCACCCCAATCCTTTTTCTTTATTTAACAGTGCTCTAGGCCACTGTTCTGGGAAAATCTGGGGATACAGAGATGGATCAGAAAGAGACAAGGATAGATACTGAGTGGGCAGTGACAATAAAGGCACTGCTGCCATGATGGGAGACCCAGGGGATTATAGGCCTCAGACACATGGCAACCAGGTGAGGACAGAGGATGGTCAGTACCCCCTGGGGACTCATTCTTGCTTCTCATATGCAGTTAGTCAATACAAGGGCTACCTCCTTCAAGAAGCCTTCCCTGCTCCCCTGTCCTGTGGTATAACCTTCTTCAGCCCCATGAGCCCCTGCTGCTCCTGTGCCCACTTAGCATCTGCCTCCCAATCATACCAGAGATGTCCAATTTACCTGTCTTCAATGTTCAGGACAGGCCTACATAGAGTAGGCTCAATGTTTTTTGTTTGTTTGTTTGTTTGTTTGGTACTGGGGATTGAACCTGGGGTGCTTAACCACTGAACATATCTCCAGCCGAGTCTTGCTGAGTTGCTTAATATATTAACATAGTTATGCAACCATCACTACTAATTTCAGAACAGTTTCATCATTCCAGAAGAAATTCTAGGGGCTAGGGTTATAGCTCAGTGGCAGAGCACTTGCCTAGCATGGGTGAGGCACTGGGTTCAATCCTTAGCACCACATAAAAATAAATAAAATAAAGGCATGCTCTCCATCTACAACTACAAAACATCTTTAATTTTTTTTTTTTTTTGTAATTGTAGATGGACAGAAATGCCTTTATTTTACCTGTTCATCTTTATGTGGTCCTGAGGATTGAGCCCAGTGCCCCATGCATGTCAGGCAACCACTCTACCACTGAGCTACACCCCCAACCCCATATAAAAACATTTTTTAAAACAGTTTAGGGGCTGGGGATGTGGCTCAAGCGGTAGCGCGCTCGCCTGGCATGTGTGCAGCCGGGTTCGATCCTCAGCACCACATACCAACAAAGATGTTGTGTCCGCCGAGAACTAAAAAATAAATATTAAAAATTCTCTCTCTCTCTCTCTCTCCTCTATCTTTACAAAAAAAAAAAAAAAACAGTTTAAAAAATTCCATATCCATTAGCAGTCATTCCATGTTCCCCCCTTACCTGGAAAGGTAAACCATTAGTTTCTCTTTTCCTATTTTGAATATTTTATATAAATGGAATATGTGGTTTTTTTTGTGTCTGGCTCCTTCACTGGGTGTATTATTTTTAAGATTAATCCATACTATAATGTGTTTCAGTATTTCCTTTTTAAAGATTTTTTTTATACGTAGATGGGCACAAAATCTTTATTTTGTTTGTTTATTTTTATGTGGTTCTGAGGATCGAACCCAGTGCCTCACACCTGCGAGGCAAGTGCTCTACTTCTGAGCCACAACCCGAGTATTTTATTCCTTTTTATGATTGAATAATATTCCACTTGTGCGGAGGTACCACATTTTGTTTACTCATCAGTTGATGGACATTGGGTTGTTTCTACACTTTGGCTTTCATATACAGTGAAGAGTGTGTTTAGATTTTTTTTTTTTTGGTGTGTGTGTGTATACATGTCTTCAGTTCTCCTGGGCATACATACACCTCCCATTCTCCATACCGTTGTCAACACTTTGTTATTGGCTGTCTTTTTTATTTTAATGAGCTATGTTTTAGGGTTGCTTTTCTTTTGTTTTTTGGTGGTACTGGGGATTGGAACCAGGGGCGTTCTACCACTGAGCCACATCCCCAGCCTTTTTACTTTTAATTTGGAGAGAGGGTCTCTCAAAGTTGCCGAGGCTGGTCTCAAACTTGCCATCTTCCTGCCTCAGCCTCCGAATCACTGGGATTACAGGCTGCACTATGAATGTGATTTTTAAATGCTCATCCCAGAGGCTGGGAAGAACGGTGGCAGGAGCGGGGAATGAACCCTCAGCCTTTCGGCCTGAAGCTCACAGGGCTTACCTCAGGACTCACCTGCTCGTTCCCTTTTCGGTACATCCCCTCCTGGCAGCCACATTGGATGCGATTGTGGGGATATACAGGGATGGGAAAGGGCAGGGAGGAGCGACTATTCCCGCTTGCAGCCAGGCCCCAGGGGGATCTCTGGACACGCGGCCCTTTCCCGTCTGGTCCCGCCTTGAGACGTGGGCAACGCGAGGCCCCGCCCCTTCCTGGGAGCCAGATCCGCCCAGACTCCGCCCCCAAGGCTTGCTCGTGCCGCGGGCCTGGGCTGGAGGAGGGTCGGGAAGCGGCTGGTACTGTCCCCAGTCACGTTGCGCTCCCGAGTTCAGGCTTGCCCGCCTTCTCAGGGGGTTCCATTCATTTTGGCCCAAAAGGGAACTTCCGCCCCAGCCCCCAAACTGTTGTAGTTTTGCGGACGCAGGGCGCGGGGAAGGCCGTGAGGAGTGAAGAGACCACCTGGCTGAAGGCGGGCCTGGGTGGAGGGCAGATGAAGACATGGACAGTTTTGTGCCTGGGAGCGTCTCATGCCTGGATGAAGTTTTGGGACTGCTTAGTGTGATGGTCAGGGGGCACAGAATAAAATTCTGGAGCGAGTTAGAGTGAGGATGTGGCAGACCAGTATCAAGTGGGGGTCTAGGTGCCCAGTTACCCTGGGAGGCACAGAATCAGCCTGCGTGCTTCGCGGGACTAAGGAGTGGGTGCATAGGATGGGATTCTGGAGGCACAGACTGGGTAGAGTCTAGGTGCGCAGAATAACATTTTTGATGGGGCCCTGGCATCAAGGCCAATGGCCCCAGGACCTAGTACTGGGGGACCATGGCCGGGCGCCCGGAATAGGCTCCGGCTGACTCCGTGGGGGATCGGGTGGGGGCCTGTGGCCGGCCGGGGGCGGAGAAGCGGGGGTCGGGGTCCCTCCCCCTGGCGCGGGCTCAGGAATCCGCCGAAGGGCGGGCGGAGGCGCCGGGGTGGGCCGCGCCGCGGCGGGCGGGCGGGCGGGGGGCGCTTCCTGGGGCCGCGCGTCCAGGGAGCTGCGCCGTCCGCCTGTCCGTCTGCCCGCAGGCATTGCTGGAGTCAGCTTAGTAGCTGGTCGCTGCGGGCCCAAGTAAGTGGCAGTCGTGGAAGGAGGGCGCAGGCCTGAGTGTCCGTGGAGTCGGCGCAGCGCAGAGCTGAGAGGCCTGTGCTCCTCGGCCCACACCGCTAGGCACTCGGCGGGGGCGGGGCGGCCCCGGGCGGTGGGCCTGGGACCCTGGCCTGCGAGAGGAGTCAGCCCCCAGCTCCGGAAGGCTTTCAGGGCCCTAAACATGGTCCTGAGCTGAAGAAGGCTGGGACCGGGGTTCCGAGTCCCAAGACAGAATATGGGGGGTGCCATGGCCGAGGCCCCTGACCCCTGCCCACCACCTCCCAGCCCCAGGATGCTCCCCTTCGCCTCCTGCCTCCCCGGTTCACTACTGCTCTGGGCGCTGCTGCTGTTGCTCTTGGGGGCAGCGTCTCCCCAGGATTCCGAGGAGCCGGACAGCTACACGGTGGGGACAGTGGGGCCACTGGCCTGGGATGGGATGGGCAGGGATAGAGAGACCAAGATCTTGGGGTGGCTGCTGCTGGGGAAAATTCTCCTTTCCCCTGGTTGGTGGAAGATCTGGACACCATTGTTTGGAGCAGGCCGGAGGGTGGTGGAGCTCAGGCCCTTGTCTTGGCCTGGCCGGTTGGAAGAAATCTAGGGTGATCAATGGCTACCTCTGGTTCCTTCCAGGAATGCACAGATGGCTATGAGTGGGACCCAGACAGTCAGCACTGCCGGGGTGAGTGTGCCTGGGGGACAAACCACCCCTAGGAACTGGGAAGGGAATTTCTGCTTCCCAAGGACACCACCACCTTCAAAAGCTGCAATAGGACCTCAGGGTCCTGTTCTCAGCCCAGTCCTGTTGGACCCAGGCTGACTCTGATTCCCTGGGAGCCAGCTCACCTAAGGCTGGCCCTTTCCTCTCCAAAAAACTCAGGAAATTCTGCCTCTACCCCCTCCCCCCAATAGACCAACCCCAATAAGGCCCTGCCCGGAGGGGCCAGGTTGTGTACATCCTCTCTGAACTACTCTCTTGTGCCAGCTCTTTGTCCCATTGAAATCTGGGAAGACAGTGTCCATAGGGGTGGGTTAGAGGCCTGCAAATCTCTCTTGGTCCAGGCGAAAGCTAGAGCTTTGAGAAAGGATGAGAGTCACTTGGAGGTGGGAGAATGTGGGCAATAGTGGGAACAGCTGTCCTACCTCCAGCCCTGGCAGAATCTGGGGAGGGGTCCTGAGCAGGCAGCTTGGCTTGTTGAGTAGAGAGAAGGCCTTACCCAATCACAGTGCAAAGGTGACTATGCTAGGCTCCTTGCCTCCCACTCCCTCCAGGGCCAGCCCAGGAGACTGGCTGTGTCTAACAGGTCCCTCTCTGCAGATGTCAATGAGTGCCTTACCATCCCTGAGGCCTGCAAGGGAGAAATGAAATGCATCAATCACTACGGGGGCTACTTGTGCCTGCCCCGCTCAGCTGCTGTTATTAATGACCTACATGGCGAGGGACCCCCTCCACTAGTGCCTCCTGCTCAACACCCCAACTCCTGCCCGCCAGGCTATGAGCCCGACGAACAGGAGAGCTGTGTGGGTGAGTGGGGGCCACTCTGCATCCAGGCTTCCTTTCTTCTCAGCAAGCAAGTTCAAAACTCAGACCTCATTTTCCTCCCTTGCTCAAAGACTCCTCAGGGAGCCATCCATATCCTCATCCACATCCTCACCATGGCAGGCCCTGTGCGTGTCCCACTGTCCCGCCAGACCCTGGGATCCTGCCTTGTTTCCTGCAGAGACATGCAAAAACTCTGCCTCCCAGTCTCTGTCCCTGCCCTCTTTCTGGTGTGGACCCCACCCCTGGGAGCCATAGGCCTTGGGGGAGGGAGGATCCTGGAGTCAGTGTTGCCCCAGGAGGGTAGAGTATGGACGAGGTCTTGTTTCCTGAGCTTCCCTGATGGGTGTCATAGGTTAGGGGTGCCCCCACATGGACTCTTACTTGTGCTGCTTGGACAGTCTAATTCATCTGTTCCTCTTTTTGGGGTCACTCATCACCCATGTGTCCATGTGAGTGGCATGTGGCTTGTGTCACCCTCCCAAGTTGAGGTGTCTCACTCATGTTTGATGGCATGTGGGATCTCCTGCAGATGTGGATGAGTGTGCCCAAGCTTTGCATGACTGTCGGCCCAGCCAGGATTGCCATAACCTTCCTGGCTCCTACCAGTGTACCTGCCCTGATGGCTACCGCAAGATCGGGCCTGAGTGTGTGGGTGAGTTCAGGGAGCAACCTTTCTCTGTGTCTCTGGCTTGGCTCTCTTCCTAGCACCTGACTCTCACCTGTCTCTTGTCCTAGCACCTGACCCTGATTCCAGCCCACCCCTAGGCCCCTGTCACCTGTGCCCTCCTGTTATCAGACATGGAAGATTGTATGTGGGTGTTTTCTGGCTGACACAATCCCCCTAGACACAAACAGGACTATGGGTGCCGAGCCTTTAAGTCCCAGCCTGCTTGGGCCCCACCTGACTTCTGTGCTCTGCCCTCCTCAGACATAGACGAGTGTCGCTACCGCTACTGTCAGCACCGCTGCGTGAACCTACCTGGCTCCTTTCGCTGCCAGTGCGAGCCGGGCTTCCAGCTGGGGCCCAACAACCGCTCCTGTGTGGGTAAGGCTGGGCCAGGCCAGGCTTCTGGGCAGGGAGGTGTGAGGTCAGGGAGCTTCCTTCCTGACCAGCCTAGGTGGAGTGGGGGCTCTGGACCATTCTTTGGCTTTCACCCTTCCCGTTTTTTCCTTCCTGGAACCTCTAGATGTGAACGAGTGTGACATGGGGGCCCCGTGTGAGCAGCGCTGCTTCAATTCCTATGGGACTTTCCTGTGTCGCTGCCACCAGGGCTATGAGCTGCACCGAGATGGCTTCTCTTGCAGTGGTGAGAATCCCACCCCTGTCCCAGCTCCTACATTGGTTCCCCAGGCCTTGCAGCATCTGGCCACACTGTCCTTTCTTTAATGTCCTATCCTCTGTAGCCACATATTTCCTATGTACTCTGGGCTAGGCTGGTGGGGAAGGCAATTAGGTCCCTACTGAAGTTCACTGGGGAAACAGAGAAGGATGTGGGTGCTACTCTTCCTGGGAGTCATGCCCACTTGGGTTTGAATCTTCACTAGGGCAAGTCACTCTTCTCTTCAAGCCTGTTTTTTCTATACAATGGGTTGTATGGAGGGTGAAGTCAGACAATAACAGGCTTCATCAAATCTTAAAAAGTGAACCATTTACTGAGAACTAGGCTGTTCTGGGCACTTTCCTCATATACTTGGCCTCGTTTCATCCTGTTTTTAATCTAGGAGGTGGGTACGATTTTTTCCTTTCTCCAAAATGAGGACATTGATCTCTCTCTCCAGGTTTGTGGGAGGATTGCAGAGAATAAGCATAAGTCCGGGGTAAACAGTGACTTTCATTTTCCCACTAAGAAGTTAAGTAACTTGCCGAAGTTCACACAGCAAGGGTGAGATAGTGCCAGGGTTCTATCCTGGATTTCTCACTCCAGGTCACCTGGCATGGTCTCTGTTTATATTATGCTTCACTGTGGAATACAGCCTTGTTGGTGCCTGGCAGCATGAGGGGAACAAAGCCAGAAAAATGGTGCCCTGCCTGTGTAGTTCACAGTGTGCAGAGGTGACTGGGTGCTTGGCCTGATTGTGGACTGCAGGAATTATCAGATAGATTACTGAAAACTAGAGCAGGCTGCACTTTCAGGACTTGTTTAACTGCTCATTTTATTGACAAGGAAACTGAAGTTCCCCCCAAATCAGTAGGATTCATACCCAAGCCTCCAGATTCCTAGGGTCCACCCCACTTATTGTACGTACAGTCCTAGGCTGAAGAGACAGCTGTGAGCCAGAAGGCAGGAAGACCTTTCTTTTTTTCCTCTTTTTGGTGGTGCAGGGGATTGAATCCAGGATCTCACACATGCTGAATTCTTACCACAGAGCTATACCCAGACTTTTCTTTGAACCCTCTATCTTCCTCTTGAGATCTGCAGAGCTTTTCTTGCCCTCTCTTCCCACACTCAGCCTAACTTGGGAATGGGCTCTCTCAGTACACCTTTGTGAGACTCAGTTATGAGGATGGCCGGAGTCCTCATCCCTGCCTTCCCTCAGATATTGATGAGTGCAGCTACTCCAGTTACCTGTGCCAGTACCGCTGTGTCAATGAGCCAGGCCGCTTCTCGTGCCACTGCCCACAGGGCTACCAGCTGCTGGCCACACGCCTCTGCCAAGGTACAAGTTCCCCGGAGGGGGGTGGGCAGAGTAATGTCAGGCCTGTGGCCTAAAGCCCCTGATTCTTAGCCCCTCTCTCTTGGCACAGACATTGATGAGTGTGAGTCTGGAGCACATCAGTGCTCTGAGGCCCAAACCTGTGTCAACTTCCATGGGGGCTACCGTTGTGTGGACACCAACCGCTGTTTGGAGCCCTATGTCCAGGTGTCAGACAAGTAAGTAAGCTCAATGCACTGCCTTCACAAAAACTACAAACTCCCAGAGGGCTGTGGAGCAGACTGGCATCTTATTGGACTGGTAAGTGCCCCTGAGGACTGGTGGGAGTTGTAGACTTATATCAGAAGTAGGCAGAGCCTCTTGGGAGTCCCTCCTTTCCGGGTTGGGCAATATTGGGGGATGGGCCAGGAGCTCATTCATATTCCCCCACCTGGGGGGTCTCCAGCCGCTGCCTCTGTCCTGCCTCCAACCCCCTGTGTCGGGAGCAGCCTTCATCCATCGTGCACCGCTACATGAGCATCACCTCAGAGCGGAGCGTGCCGGCAGATGTGTTCCAGATTCAGGCGACCTCTGTCTACCCTGGCGCCTACAATGCCTTTCAGATTCGTGCTGGAAACTCACAGGGGGACTTCTACATTAGGGTAAGGCTCTCCTCTGCTCCCACCCCTAACTGACATGCGTACTCCAAAATGGAATTCCAGGAAGCCCTCAACAGAAACTAGATTGTACTTATGCCCAGACTCTCCTCTCAAAGCTCCCCGTTGGGAGGTAGGACTTCTTGGGAAGCCAGGGGCCGTTCTACATTCCTAAGGTATAAATTATAGATGTTAAAGGCAATTCTAACAGGCCCTTGGGCACTGGGGTTTGGGACTGGTTTTCCTATTTGGCCACAATTTCTTCACCCATGAAAATAGGACAGTGGCAGAGTTTTGTGAAGGGGTCCAAAAAGCTCTCTCTGTTAATAAGCTGTAGGGGTGGGGGTCTGTGTGTGGCTCACTGAACAGTGAGAGGGTCTCAGACCCATGGTCCTCGTGCTGTATTCAGCATGATGAGGCGATTGGTGTTAGAGCTTTTCTTTTTGAAACTGATTGCTTTGAAGGGGAATCTGCCTGCTCTGGATCACCAAGGGTCCCCATCAGTTTCAAGTCACACCTGGTCTTGAATCATCAGTGTGAACCCTTGTTAGGTAATTTTACCTAAAAGGGCAGGGAGAGGAGAATCTGAGGGCAGGGTAAAGGAGAGAGGAGACAGTCAGGGTGTCAGAGCCAGATGAGAACCTGGGTTATAGCCTGATGGCCAGGACTGTCTCCCCACCTCTCAGCCAGAGGGAGGGAGGTGATGCTGGGGTAGGGTCCTGGCACATGGGCTGACACAGTCTACATCTCCTGCCACCCACTGTGCCCTGCAGCAAATCAACAACGTCAGCGCCATGCTGGTCCTCGCCCGGCCAGTGACGGGCCCCCGGGAGTACGTGCTGGACCTGGAGATGGTCACCATGAACTCCCTCATGAGCTACCGGGCCAGCTCTGTACTGAGACTCACCATCTTCGTGGGGGCCTACACCTTCTGAGGGGAGGGACCTGCAGCAAGGGAGAAGGAGGAGCTACCCTCCCTGCAGCCAAGGAGCTTGGGGCCCAGGAATGACTGTTCTGCTAAAAGGGAGATGTTGTGAAGGGCAGAAAGAGAAAGGCAATAAAGGGAGAAAGAAGGAGTCCTGGTGGCTGAGGTGGTGGGTAACCTCAGCCTGGAGGAGGGGCTGGGCTTATGGGAGGCAGGCCAAGCCTACCTAGAGGGGGATGGGGGCTCTGTGTTCAGGCTGAGGGGCTCCACTGATGGGAGCTGGGAACTCTGTCACAGACTTCAGTCACCCTGAGGGAGAAGAAGGTAATAAGGCATGCAGATCCTGGGCCCCAGTTGAGTTTTAGATCTGGCTGAGAAACCCTGGTCCAGACAATAACAGAATGCCCAGGGTTCCAGTCCTAGCTGTGCCTCAAACTAGGTAGGGAACAAGTCCTAGGTAGCTTCCTGGGCATGTTTTCTAATCTATAAAATTAGGCAACCAGTGGGTAGTTTTTCATCTTTTCCAACTTGCAGAACCTCTTACCAAAGGAAATTTTGTATGGTCAGGGACCATCTGATTATACAGATTCAAAATTGCAATGCCCCACTGACTCCATCTCCCTAACCAGGGAACTCCAGGTCCTGAGAAGCTTGCTTTAAAATACGCTAGACAGGCTGGTGGTGTAGTTTAGTGGTAAAGTGCTTGCTTAGCACTTGGGAGGCTCTGGGTTCCACTCTCAACACTGCATAAGAAAAATAAGAAAAAAAAAAAAAAAAACAACTCAGGACCATATGGTTTCATCTACTTGCTGCATATTTCACAAGGGCCCTGGAGCCTAGTGTCACCTCCATAATACATAAGTCTGCAAACACATCAAGATTTTTATTGTAGCTCCAAAAGTCCTGGTTAAAAGGCTGGCTAGTTTGGGGGGAGGGGAGCCAGATGGCTTCTGGCTCTGGCTGCAGTTCAAGTCAAGGGGCTGTAGGTGCAGTAGAGCTGAGATAAAGTCCTGCTCAGAACAGGTCCCAGATTCCTACAGGAAGAGAATGGCAGGGTTGGTTGGGATCTAGCGTGACCCAGGCCCCAGACTCCCTCAGATTCTCTCCCACTCTCACCTCTGCAGACGCCCACACTTGATGGTGCTCAGCAGCATCTCCTGCTCCTTGGGGGTGGCACAGGCATCATAGGCAGCCAGGAGGCTGGGGATGGGGTATTTGATGGCTGACTATCTGAGCCAGCACAATGAGAACTAAAGCAGGAATAGGGTCAACCTGGGGTGGGGAGGTCAGGACACAGCAGACTTCCTGTGCCTGGCATTTTGGTCCTGCTCCATCCTGCCCTGCCTGCTTCCTGGGAACACTGGGACAGAATTAGCAAAAGCTCCCCCCCAGCCCTCTCCTCCAGGAAGCATTCTCTGCTGCACCATATGTACCCTCCCCCATATCTGGGACATCATCTAGTCCTGGCTGACCAACCTCCATAAGCAACCCTGGGTTCAGCTGAATCTGCCCAACTCTGGCTCTGCACAGTCCAATGGAGCCAGGCCCACTCTCCAAAAGCACAGGTTAAGCTACATTCCATGCAAGGAGGGCAAGGGCTGAGGACCCCTAGAAGGCCATCCAGGGATGTACCTGGCAGGGGTGCTGTATCGGTCTACCAGGGCTGCTGCCTTCTCCCCACTGATTCCACGAACCTGCATCAGCTGCCTGGCGAACACCTCACGCACAGACTGGGCCTGAGGTTGAGGAAGGCATGTGTCAGGTGGTGGGGGCCAAGATGCCTAAAGAAAAACTGGGCAGAGGCAGTACCTTGTTCTTGATGGCTCCTGTGTTGAAGTCACTGAAGGTGAGGAGTGAGCAGAGTGGGCTTGGGGAGGGCCTGGCCCCTGACTCAGGGTCCCCTGGGGTTCCCCAGGGACGGCTGCGTAGGGTGTGTCCCTGAGGGAAGAGGGGACTAAGGCCAGGCTAGAGCTCTTAAGGGTCAGCCCCCAGCAGTCTTTCCCGGTCCTAGGCCTCAGTGAGCCAGCCCTTCCTCCTTGGGGAAGTGATGGCTCAGGTAAGGGACCAGTTGAGACAGGTGCATCTGCTTACCTGGTAGAGTCTCTCCAGGCCCCTTGTCAAAAGGGCAAGGTAGGCAGCTGACTCCTTAATGTCTACTGTGTGCTTCACAAAGAAGCCATCAATGACCTGGTGAAAAGGACCCACAGGAAGTGGCAGATCCTGGCCTGAACCACCATAGACCATATCCCCTGAAAGCCTGGCCCTGCCTCGTGGTTTACCTGGGTGTTGGTGACAGCCTGCAGCAGTGTGCTCTCAGGAAGGCTAAGGTTGTGGACTGAGCCATACTCCTCCACCAGGTACACCCGATGCCCCAGACCACAGCGCTTTAGTCGGAACTAGGGAGGAAGACAGAGGAGAGACGGTTAGGCCTGTAAGCCCACGTGCTTGGGCTGTCTATCATGTCACATTTGTGTGACTGTCTCACCAGTTAGCCTCCTCATCTTTGCTATCTCAGAGAGCCTCTACACCCGAGCTTGTGCTGTGACTTGTGGGAAAGCCCTTCTCTGTTTCTGAACACTGCCCATCCTTCAAGCCTCCCTTGGGTTATGTGGCCTCTGATCTAGGATCAGTGTAGCAGCAGGGACCAAGGCACAGCCTTTGCATTTCTATTTGCAGACGTTTGGGCCCTGTTTAACCAAGACTGCAGGGGCTGGGTACAGAGGGGATCTTTAATGTGCTCCTTGGCCCAGCTAAGGATCCTCCATTCTCACTATATTCCTGGTGGCCTGAGGGGATCTGAACCTGGGGCTGCCTACAGCAGCTTTAATGGGGCGTGGCTGCATGCCATGAGGGCTCTGCCTTGAGAACACCCAGCAGTGTTCCCCAGCCGCCTTTGGGCTGAGACAGTGACCCTGGTGCAGGCAGAAAAAGCAAGGTGAGGAGGTCCAGCAAAGGAACCTTCTGCTCCCGAAAGCGACCGTCGATGATGCTACTGCACAGGTCGTCCAGGCGCTTGCGCTCCACGATGTGATCCAGGACTAACTCTCCAGGTCTGGCTGCCAAGAAGTCAAAGAACCCATTGGCTTGTGTCCCACCTCTCTCCCCAAGGCCTGCCTCTAATGCCTGCCCATCCACAGCCATTTACCTGGGTCTCTGGGCCTGATCTCCTGTGCCACCCACACAAAGTCCCCAATGTGCAGCTTGCGCACTGTATGGGCCACATGCATCCGCTGTAGCTCTCGGAGAAGCTCTTGCCTATGTCCTGCCCTGAAATAACGGAGGGAGACCAAGATCAGGCCAGTACGCTCTACCCTGCAGCATCTTCTGATCATTCATGGATTTCCCCCCTCTACTTACCCCCTGGTCTCGCTGATGTCCACACACAACAGCACCCTGTACTCTCTAGGCCTCAGCTCCAGCAGTGGCTGATGGACCCCTCCTTCACTGGCACCACTACGGAGGGGGTGCTCTATGTGAGGCTAGAACTCCCAGTGCCAGGGCATCCCCCTACAACCCATAGAAGGTAGGGCAGCAGGTGTAGATCATGGAGATAAGGGTGTGGTGTTGGCTTCATTTCTGCCCCGCCCCCCCCTTTCCTCCTCACAGCTCAGCTGAGGCTGCTCCTGGCACTGCTGACTCCTCTCCAGAGGGCTTCTCAGGTCCAGTGCCCACATTCAGTAAGCTCAGGCTTTCTGACTCAGCCAACTTCTGGGCCAGCTCCAGGCCCTCTGGGGTCAGTGAGTACCTGGGAGGTGGAGGAGACAAACATAGCTTTCCCTTCTTCACTCACATCTGGCAGGCTGTCACCCAGCTAGGCGGGCCTCTCTCCATCTTGGCAGCCCTGTGCAAAAACAAGTCCACTGGCTCCCTGTCTTCTTGTCTCTCAGATCAGTTTCCTGGGGGCCTGCCTACTGTTATTTGCCCTGTGTAATACATGTCACAGGCAAAAACTTTTTTCTCCTCGTTTGCTCGTTCTTTTCCCTCCTACCTGCCTATAAGACCCAGTTTTTTTGTTTTTTTTTTTTTTTTGCCCTGGGGATTGAACCCAGGGACACTCTACCATTAAGCCTCATTCCCAGCTTTTTAAAATTTCTGAGTCTGCCTCTTGCTAAATTTTAGAGTCTCACTTCAACCTACCAAGTAGCTAGGATCTCAGAAAGTGGGATATGGTGGTGGAGGCCTATCAGCCAGATTTTAATACATGCCATGCCTGTAATCTTAATAACTCCAGAGACTGCGGCAGGAGAATCAGAAGTGCAAGTCAGCCTCAGCAACTTAGAGAGGACCTGAACTACTGAGTAAGACCCTGTCTCAAAATAGATGCAATAAAGTAAAAAGGCTGGGGGATGTAGCTCAGCGGTAAAGGCCCTCTGGTTTAATTCCCACTGCCCAAACCAAACAAACAAGAAAAGCAAATTTTAAGACATGCTAAATGCCCTCTCCTTGGCAAAGGCTTTCAGCTCCTGTAACAACTCTGGCACCCATCCTCCATCCCCTGCTGCCCCCAGTTGCTCACATGCTCCTGGTACTCCAACAGTGTGGGCTCCTTTGTTGGTTTGATACTGGAGACTGAATCCAGGAGCACTTTTCTATTGAGCTACATCCCTAACCCTTTTTATATTTTGAGACAGGGTCTCGCTGAGTTGCCGAGGCTGGCCTTGAGCTTGCAATCCTCTTTTCTCAGCCTCCCAGCTTAGTGTAGGCTCCTTGTGGGAAAGGCCAGTCTTTCCCTGCCTCAACAGCAAATTATGCAACTGTAGGGACTCACCAAGAATATCACATGTATCCTGTCCCTGCCTCCTGTATTCCCTGAATCTGGTCTCACCTGGCTGGCTGGTGTGTCCTGAGGACCAGGTTCCTATGCAGGAGGGAACGGAGAGCTGGCCAGGATTGAGCATTCCCAGGGACTACCTGTTGATAGAGAAAGAGACCCTCAGAGAGCCTGTAGTGCTACAAATCTAAGCTGGCTCCAGGTGCTGGCCAGGACCCATGCCACTGCTCACTGCCAGGAAGTGCAGTTTGATGGGCTCCACCTGTCTTCCTCCACCTTGGTGCTTACCTTGAGGGCCTTCTGGGCACACCTCTGCAGCAGTTCCTCCTTGGTTAGGAAGCTGCGGCCTGCGGGATTCTCAAACAGAAACAACAGGGTAGGTTCAGTGCTGAGGCTCCTCCTCACTCTGCCAAAGTGACAGGGATGTTCTCTGCCCACCTTACCCAGAAAGGCACTTCCAGGAGCCTCCCCTCACCCCCACTGCCTCTACTGGCTATTACCAGTGTGGCCAGGCACTAACCAAGTGTTCCTGGTAGAGCTCCAGCAGAACTGCTCGGGCTCCTGAGTGCCGAGCTGGCCAGTAGCCACCTGAGCCTCCTGCTTGGGGCTGGGCAAGAACCTGAAAGGAACATAGGGACTCTGAACACAAATGCTGGCAAGTCACTGACGGCTCATTTCCTGGCATGGCTGTTTCAGCTGACTTCATGGTGCTGAGCAAGTCCCTCAGTTGCCTCCAGTTTTCTTGAATGACCCCCTGCAAATCTGGATGGGACAGTGCAGAGTTGCAGAGCAGGGGGCAGCTGCCTGGCCCAGCCTCAGTTCTGCCACCCACTGCAGAGCAGGAACACCAACAGCAGCCCCATTACTTCCTGGGCTGGGCCCCCTTAAATAGCTTAGTTAAGGAATTCCCTCTACAGCTGTTGTCAATATTCCCATTGCAGCTAAAACACAGTCTCAGAGAAGATAAGTCATTTGCCCTAGGCCAGGCATCACCCATGAGATTTGGACTCAGGCCTGTTAACATTCTCAAATCAAGAAATCCTACTAGCAGTACTCCCATTTCGTTTCCCAGTCCCCTTGCCGTTTCCTCACTGGCATGGAAGAGTCCTGGACATGGGCAGGTGACCCTTTCTGGGTTGGACGCATCTCTCCAGATGATGAGCCAGAAGCTGGGTTATCTGTGAGAACAAAAGAAATCGAGTCCCGCATCACACGTAATCTGGCAGTCGCCAGGTCTGGGATGCAGTCTGCTTGTGTATGTGAGTACCAATCACTAGCCCCAAGTCAAACAGCAACTAGGACAGGAGTTGGGAATCTCGAAACTTAAGTATTCGAGACAGAGGCTGCACTTGGGGGAAACGGAGGATCTTCCCATTCCTGCCGGAGGCGATCACCACCTGAAGCTAGGTGCTGCTGCAGCCGCTCATCTAGCATACGACAGAGCCCATCTCCGAAGTGCTGGAGTATCTTAGCTTCCCTCCCGCTTTGCAGGGGCAGAGGGTACCGCCTGAGGGAGCGCAGCGCCTGGCAGGGGTAGGGGAAGGGAACTAGGTCAGGATAGGCCAGGTCGTCTGGTTCCGCCAGCACCTGTTCCCTGTTCCCAGTTGACTGGAACCCACCTTCTGAAACACGAAACGCGTGCGACGCCCCCTGCTGGCCGCCTCATCCCGCCACTCGGTCAGCCAGCGTACGAAAAGCGGGTTGGGGCAAACCGGCAGCGGCCGTTTTCGGCCCAGGCGGACCGGCGCCGCCATGAGTCCCAGGGCGAATCCTCTGGCGCCTCGAGCCCGTGAGACTGGGGCACCTCCAGTTCTGGGGTCGGGAATGGAACACCTGGCTGGGGGTAGTGTGAGGGCGGGACCTGTCTAATCACGTGGCCCCAGAGGGTAACTAGCTGGAGGGTAGCCTCCTGCCGCCCTGCCCGCCCCTGCACTACTCGAAGTGACTAACTGGAGAGCGGTCACTATCACCTTTCGCTTAAGCTGCCTCCCCTCCCCCAGTCCAGGATCAGCCTTCAGGACCCGCCGTCTCCAGGCCTTGGAGCCTTGACACGCCCCTTCCTCCCACCCTTCTCCAATGAGTGAGCAGGGGCATCTTGTGCAAGCAATAGGAAGACCGACAGCGCCTCTTGCGACTGGGAGGGCAGACTGAGCCGGCGCTTAACCGAGCAACCTTAATTTGGCTGTTCCAAGGTCTGAGTTTCAGCCTCACCTTTGCAAAGGACAGAGACTGGACTTGAAAAGATTTGTAGGAGGTGTGGGCAAGTGAGTGTAATTATATTTGTGGGAGGGACATCTAGGAAGGTGTGCAAGGGATGAGGACCCAAGGGTAAGGCAGAAAGAGCGAAGGATCTGAGGAAATAGTGATCCGGAGCCGCGGGACCCTGCGTGTGCAGCGTGTGCGGCGTGTGAGTGTGACTGGGGCTGCGAAGTCGGGGATGTGCACAGAAAGCCCAAGCTAGGTGGACCGAGGGAGAGGAAAAGTAGGAGAAAGACAGTAAGAAAGAGATGCCGCCAGTCCTGGCAACTAAGTGGGGAGGCCTCAGGTGGGCACGTGGTCGGATCTCGCGTGGCCGCTGTAGACAAAGGTAGAAAAGAACACTCGTCACTTCTGTGGCTCATTCGAAGTGGGGGATCCTCGAATGGATTGAGGACCCTTAAAAGAGGTTCCGGGTTGACGGACACTTACAATGGAGCAGGACACGGGTTGAAGCAACCCCTCCCGCTCCCCGCCCAGGCCTCTAGCTATCTTGCCGGAAGTCGGGAGGTGTGGGCCTGCAGGGAGAGAGGCGGGCGGGCGCCAGGCCTCAGGTCCGCCCTTCAGACTCCGCCTAGGTAGCGGTGTAGCATCCCCAGCAGGCTCCCGGCTCCCGCCTCCCTCCCCACGAGGCCTTATAAGGAGCCTGAAGTCGGCTTTCGGCCTGGCCCCACCCCCTCCGGTCTCTTGTCCTAATAAGGACATCTAGGGCATCCCGCGGTCGGGGGCGGGCGCAGAGCTCTCCAGGGTAACTGCGAAGCCCCCTCCCCCTCCTCGTTGCTCTGGGAAAATGCTAATTTCTTAAAAGGTGGTGCTAGTAGCCTCTTGAAGCGCCCCCGCTTGGGGGAGGCGGAGTCGAGCTACCGCCTCTACCTGAAGCTCCAGGAGTTTGGCCCGTCGGCGGTGCGTTTGGGTGTCCCCGACTACAACCCCCGGCATGCTCTGTGAGGTACCCCACTCCCTGGCACTGTTCTCCATTTACACTCTTTATTCTGCTAATGGGATTAAGGTCGCCAATTCCCCTTGCTTCTGACATGTTCGTGACCTTGCCTTCTTTTCCTGCAGAATGTGAAGTCATGGCCATTGTTCTAGGCTAACGAAATTTTCCCAGAGCTTCCCATTCTAGTTTACCCTTAAGGTCCTGCTCCTTTTTGCGAGTATCAGAATAGCCATAACCCTATGAACTAGGTTCAAATCTAGCTTGGTATCTTTCCCCTCTTCTCCCTATATGGTGAAAGGCACAAGAATTCTTGAATGCACAAATCCTCGCCTCCCCTCTTTATTGCCTAATGGATTTTACAAACATCTTTAAGCAAGAACAAAGCTCCCCTTTCAAATTTTTCCTAATGGCCTTTCTCCCTCCTATTCTTATTTTGTTGAAGTTGCATATGACCTTTCCTCCGGAGACCACAGTGGCTTCGCATACGAAAGGTACTCAAATATTTATTTAGGACACCTTTATACTTGCGATTCTCCTTGCTTTAGGACGAGATTCCAGGCCAATGAATAGTTGCTTCGATTCAGAGAAGCAAAATTCTATTCCAGATAAAAACTTAAGACTAAGGGATTCAGAAAGTGACAGATGGGTCGTAGAAAAACCGTTTCACTGGGGAACGGTTTAGTAGGGAAAGGTTTTCAGGTCATTTTACGCAGCGCCGGGACTATAGCTCAGATCAGAACGTTTCCTGGGAAATTCCACCAATGGGCTCACTTTCCGCGCCATGTCTCCACCCCTTCAGCTGCCTCGGCCTACATTTCCACGCATGCACTGCGGAGCAGGGTGGTGGGCCATGCGACAGACTATTACCCAGAGAACCCCACGACGGCGCAGGACCCTTGGACTCCATTTCCCGTCGGCCCGCTCGGGGAGCGCCGGAAGCTCGCCCCGCCCCTCATTGTGCGGCTCCTACTAAACGGAAGGGGCCGGGAGAGGCCGCGTTCAGTCGGATCCCGGCAGCAGCTGCGGCGGCTCTCGTCTTCGTAGGCTCTTCTTGTCGTCTTCTTTCGCTTCCGGAAACATGGTGAGCGGCAGGTCACGGTGCCCGAGGGGAGGCGGCTGCGGATCGGTCGCTTGCGCGCGGGGGTCACCGGGGATTGATGTCGGCAACCCCTCCCCCAGCGCCCCAGGCGGGATGAGGGTCTCGCTCTGAGGGGCGGGCGGCGATGGCCCGCGCGTGCGCGCCCGTGGGAGCGAGGAAGGGCCGGCTGGGACGTCGCTCGCGCGCCCCCTGGACTCCTTTCCCCTCCCCCATCCGCTGGTGCGCCCGCGCGGACACGGAGAGTGGGGGAGGGGGCTCGCGGGTACGCGCCCCTCGCGAAGCAGCCGGCGTAGCGCGTTTCACGAGGGCGCGCCCCCGGCAGAGCACGCGGCGTCCAAACCTGGCCCGGGGGCGGCCAGAGAAAAGCGCGCGAGAGGTCTCGGCGCGCGCGCGCCCCACCCAAGGGCTGTTACTTTCTCTTCGTTACCCTCCCTCGGCGGCCGGGTCTGTCTCGGGAGCAGGTGGCAGGGGATGCCGGCTCCCGGGAGAGGCGGGGGCGCGGTGCCTAGGGGGATGCTATGTCGACGGCGTCCTGTTTGGGGCGCCGGGCCGACGGTTAGGGGCTTGCACTGTAAGGCTTGGAGTGGATCTTAGAGGCCGTGGACCTACTCGGGAGCGAGCGAGCGCGCACTGCGAACTGGGTTTTCGCCTGTACCGCCGGCCAGCGTTGGAACAGCACTGTCGACCGGCCGGCGCGTGCGCATACATTCAAGCCTGTCCATCGGGGCTGAAAGCTCCGGACAAACGGGCCTTTGGCTTTGCCGGATGGGGCCTGAGGGTGGAGCCGAGTTTAGGGAAGTGACCCAGGCGGGCACCGCCCGGAAACCGTCCCGCCCCCTATATTTAGCCCGAAGGCTTCGAGAACTAAGGTTTGTGTAAGCTCCCAGATTACAGCCTGTAGCTGACAGGCCTACAGTCGACTCGTCCTTAAAGGCGCTTTCTGGATGTTGAGGTCCTGGAGGTGCCACTGCCTTTCCCGAACGGGTTTCTCTCTTGGGGAGGGGGCCGGACCTAGCCCATCTCTTCTCCGCCTACTCCGGAAGTGGCCGAGTCACGTGGCCAGCTTCCGCTGCAGTTCCGCGGGCGGGGAGGCGGATTTCGCCTCTCTTTAGAGCTTCCTCTAGTACGATCCAGCATAGTTTAAAGAGGGCTCGAAGATGCTGGGAACTAGAGTTATGCCTGGTATTAGCAACTGTGGGATCCAGAACCACTCCCGGAGGACAGGGAGTTGTCCAGCAGGGTCCTATTTGGGAGTTAGAATTCTTTTCTTGTTTGGGGAAGATCTCTGAAGGGAAGAGTGTCGTTTTGTAATAACTGCATAGAGCCGTTCTGATGGGCTTGCCAAAACTAATTGTATACCTGTTGGTGACCCATCTGGAGTGTTGTAGAATCTTGGTTTCCTCTTTGAAGAGGAGACTAGGGCCCAGGTGTTTGGTCCTTCTGCCTGTGAAGTTCAAAGGCATCCCTTTATCCAAAGACTGAGAAGGAGTACGAAGAGTAGGAACCAAACTCTTAGCCCATGGGTTTTTTTAATTCTGGGTTCACAGTGCAGCCAAGGCTTTGCTTTTTACAGATTTTCAGTTGCTATCCTATAAGATGGGGGACAGGGGATTTTGAATTAGGTAACTGAAGGTCTTTTCCATGGCTGCCATGTAGTGGTTGTATGCTGTTTGGTTTTTTGGTGGTAACTTGAGTGGGAAAGTAATGACTTGCCTTGGAAAGGGAATTAGTGATCCCTTGAGACTAGGGCTAAGGACTGTATGTGGCATCCAGACAGATCTCTTGAGAACAGAAAGGAGGGACTGTAAGGAGCAGTTCTACAGAATTCTTTTTCTTATGAGGTGTGTCTGGTTTCATTTCTCAGGCTTCTGGTGTGGCTGTCTCTGATGGCGTCATCAAGGTATTCAATGATATGAAGGTACGCAAGTCTTCGACGCCAGAGGAAGTGAAGAAGCGTAAGAAGGCAGTGCTCTTCTGCCTGAGTGAGGACAAGAAGAACATCATCTTGGAGGAGGGCAAGGAGATCCTGGTAGGTGATGTGGGCCAGACTGTGGATGATCCCTACGCCACCTTTGTCAAGATGCTGCCAGACAAGGATTGCCGCTATGCCCTCTATGACGCTACCTACGAGACCAAGGAAAGCAAGAAAGAGGACCTGGTGTTTATCTTCTGGTGAGCTTCTCATTCAGGCAGTTTTGTCTTCTTTCTCAGAAGAGCTTGACTTTTGTCTTACTAGTTAGAGGGGATTTGGAGGAGGGTTTGTAAAATAACACTTGTTAGTGGGGAACTTGACAAACTTCCTCAGTGCTGGAGGTTAGCTCAAGTGTTTCTCTGGGTTGTGCAGAGCCTGAGGGCAGTTGGTGGCAAGTTTCCTGACTCTTGGTTTGTCTCTAGGGCCCCTGAATCCGCACCCCTTAAGAGCAAAATGATCTATGCTAGTTCCAAGGACGCCATCAAGAAGAAGCTGACAGGTAGAGACCACAATGTGTACTTTTCTGTATTGGCTGCAGGTGGGGTGAATGTCGTGGCAGAGGGGGTTTCCCCTCCCATCTTCACTCCTGTTGGGTGGTTTCTTATCTCGTCCATCTGCTCTTGATGGCTCTTGATTTCTCTTCCCAGCCACAGGAAACCCCCTACCCCAGTGCTTCCTGTTCACAGATGCTCTTTTTTATTCCCCACAGGGATCAAGCACGAATTACAAGCAAACTGCTATGAGGAGGTCAAGGACCGCTGCACCCTGGCCGAAAAACTGGGGGGCAGTGCCGTCATCTCTCTGGAGGGCAAGCCTTTGTGAGCCCCCTCCAGCCCCCTGCCTGGAGCATCTGGCAACCCCAGACCTGCCCTAGGGGGTTGCAGGCTGCCCCCTTCCTGCCAGACCGGAGGGGCTGGGGGGATCCCAGCAGGGGGAGGGCATTCCCTTCACCCCAGTTGCCAAACAGCCCCCCAACCCCCTGGACCTTCCTCCTCCCTCCATCCCTGACGGTTCTGGCCTTCCCAAACTGCTTTTGATCTTCTATTCCTCTTGGGTTGAAACAGACCAAGTCTTCCCCCAGGCACCCAGTGGGGGGGGGGGCTGTATTTTTTTTAACGACACCCCTATTTCACACCTGTTCCTTCCTCATCCCATGCTGCCAACTTCTAACCGCAATAGTGACTCTGTGCTTGTCTGTTTAGTTCTGTGTATAAATGGAATATTGTGGAGATGATCCCTCCCTGTGCCGGCTGGTTCCCCTCCCTTTTCTCTTGGTCTTGACCATTCACGGAAGCAGGATCAGTAAGCGACCTTCAATTAAAAAACAAAAAACAAACAAAAAAAGACAACAATAAAAAGGCTTGTTAATGTGGTGTGTGTTTTAGTTGAGGCTTGGCAGGGGGGTGTACTGAAAGGAACAGCCTCTCTCCTCTGCACCCCCACCCCCTTGTCTTCCTGATGACTTTCTGAGACTCCCTTCTAATAGTTGGTGCTCTTAATGTTGCAATTGTTACCAGGTGGGTGGCAGAGCACATGGTGTGTCTGCTATTAATGCAGGAACACTAACAGAAATAGCTTCACACCGGAATTAGTTGCCCCTGGACCCTTATTGAGGTGGGGTGTCCCTGGTCTGGTGTGGGTTGCAGTGCAGGTTACAAGTGCTCTGTTGAACTACTTTGTCCACCCTCAAGGTTTTCTTGGGTTATCTTTCCTCTCCTCATCCTTAGGATGGCTGATTAACATAATTTATGAGTGGCTGCTCTGAGTCAGAAAGCTAAGCCAAGCCTTTGGCCTTCTCTAGATTTGGCTGGAGTCCATGCAGGGTGGGGCCAGCCAGGTGGAGCCCAGGACTTGAGACTCAGGTGTCTGTAGCCCCACCTCTCTGTATATAACCAAGGTCCTTAGCCTCTTGCCAGTATTGCTGTGGGCTCTTTCCAGCCTACACTTGGGGCTTTCACTGCCTAACAGGCACAAATAGCTAAGAAGCCTGGCCCAGGGCAGAGTGAGTTGAGGTAATATGAAGTTTAAAACTACCCCAATCAAGCTGGGGGCAGTGGCGTGTGCCTATAATCTTGACAACTTTGGGAGACCCCAAAAGGGGCTGGAAGATGTAGCTCAGTGGCATAGAACTGTCAAATCCCTAGGACCAAAAATAATAATCATAGTAGTTGGTTGGAGTGAGAGAAGGAAAATTCTGGAGTTAATGCCATTCCTTAACTTTGCAAGTTCTGGGAGGGAGGCTGGAGATGTGGTTCCATTTTCTTGGTCAAGAAAATGTGATTAGTCTGAAGTATGGTCTTTCCTAGGATTTGTGAGGCAAACCTTGGCTGTTCTGGGTCTTACAGGTTCCTTTGAAGAGCCCGATACCATCCTGCCCTGTCCTAAGGTGTACCTTGAGCTGTGAGAAGCAAAGACAAGTAGGTCCCCTTGTTGCAAAGTCAGGCTCTTTTTTTTTTTTTTTTTTTTTAAAGAGAGAGAGAGAATTTTTAATATTTATTTTTTAGTTCTCAGCGGACACAACATCTTTGTTGGTATGTGGTGCTGAGGATCGAACCCGGGCCGCACGCATGCCAGGCGAGCGCGCTACCGCTTGAGCCACATCCCCAGCCCCAAAGTCAGGCTCTTTATTAAGAACGAAGGTGGGGCAACAGTGTCTAATGAACTTCAATGATGGGAAAGTTGGATTCAGGATGAGGCTATGGCTGGGTGACCATTTTTAGGGGAGGAGGAATTGAGGCCCTTATTATTTAAGGTCCCAGGGCAGGGTCTGGCTGCTGAATCTCTAGAACAAGGGTTTTCTGGAGGAGTAGGGTGCTGACCTGCAAAGGAGAGATCCTTTAATTTCCCTACTCCTTCCTTAAGCTGGGAGCTTTCCTTTCCACACCTCAGCTTTTGGGCCCTTTCTACAGGGATGGGTCCTGGCCCAAGATGGGGCTGCTAATAGGCCACCTGAACCCTGCCCAACACAGGCACACACTTTGGAGAAGCTGGGGGCTCTCACCTTCACATGTTGAGTTCCAGCTCTACCAACTTTTTTGTGGAAAGAGGAGACCCAGCAGGATCTGCAGACCACAGGCTCTTGCAAGGTGGAGGAGGATTGGGAATAGGCAGTATAGCTGGGTAGCAGTTTGGGGACTATGGGCTGTGGGGATCACCCTGCTTGGCAGAGTCAGGCAATCAAATCACTGGCAACACAGCTGCTGGTGGCTCTCAGCTGGCCATCTCCCAGTTCCTGGTGCATGCTTTATCCAAATCCTTACTGGCATTCTCATGGTTGCCGGTAGCTGCTGGTACAGTAGGTCCTACAGCCACCAGTCACAGGGTAATCACTGCTCACAGCCTTAGCCTGCCCACCCTCCCCACACTTGACTTCCAGCTCTGAGGGTTCCCTGGGGCTGCGCCTGACCTAGACTGTCCATGAGTATGTAATATCAGCATGTCTGACAGGCCACCTGGCCCTCCGACTTGTGCATCAGGTTGGTGGGGACTGGGAAGCAAGTTCTTCAAAAGGGCAGCTAAGGTGTGGGAGTCCCCCTCTTCCTCAAAATATCCAGCAGAGACTCACTTGGTAACCACTACAGGTCAGAAAGCCCTGATGCTCAAGGGAGCCATCCAGGGAAGACTTCAGAGTGTAAGTGGTCTCTGATCTGGGCCTTTGCAATGGAGTTAGCCAGACAGAGGCAAAGGCTCTGCAGATGTGTAGGCTTGGTATGTGTCAGAGGACCGTCATAGGTTGGGGGGGCGGGCATGTTGGACAAAGCTGAGAAAGGCAGCAGTGGCCTGATCACAAAAGGCTTGAAAGTTAATTTTAAGGGTCTGGGGTTGTGCTCAGTGGTACAGCCCTTGCCCAGCATGCATGAGGCCCTGGGTTCAATCCCAGCACCACATAAAAATAATCAAAATAAAGGTATTGTGTCCATCTACAACTAAAAAAAGTATTAAAAGAAAAAAGTAAAGTTTAAAGGCTTTGGCTTTGTATCTTGGGTAGGTTCTGAAATGGGGAGGGCCCCCATGCAGGCCTCAGGTGGGGAAGAGATGAAGTCCAAAAGAAGAAAGGTTGACATACTCCAGTGACTTCCTTGAAGAGTTCAGGAAGTGTATCTGGGCGGGATGTTAGTGGCTCATGGTAGCCTGCCAGAGGCACGTGGCACATCCTTGTGCCTTACCAAGCCGACTTCCTACCCTTCCCTCATCTCATACACACCCTTGAGGATCCTTTCTTTCATTCCACATCTCATTACACTAGTCTAGTGGGAGTCCAAAGTGCCACCAGGCCCACCTATCACTAATGTTTCAAATTGGCCCTGCAGCTTTGCCCTCTCCCAGGACTCTTCTTCCTGACAGAGACTCATTGTGAAAGCCTTTGAGCATAACAAGGCAGTATTCGCCCTCAGTTGTTCAAAGAGCTCTGCCAATTTGGGCAAGCTTCTAGGTGATGGGGAGGACTTAGGACAGGGCTCTGGTGCAGTTCAAAGCCTCCCTGCCCTCAGCCCCCTCCTTGGGAGTCTCCCCTTTCTCTTCCAACCAATCTTCTGTGGGAACTTGTGTACCTCCTACCTAGAGCTAAAAGCAGCCTTCTACAGAGTGACCTTTCAATGGGCACACAGTTTACAGGCATAGACAGGGCAAGAGAGGTTATGATTCCTCAAATCTTTAGTTGATTGACTTCCTGTGTTCCCAGGCTGCTCAGTGCAGCTGAAAAGAATATAATAATCTGCTGGGCCTGTTGGGGAACAACCCGCCATCAGAGCCTCTACGTGGGAACATCAAGCCTCATCCTTGGTATTCATCACGATGGACAGATGTCATGGTGTTCCCTGCTCTCCTTTCCCCCAAGGAGTGAAACCACTAGGAGAAGGCAGGTGTCCAGGGCCCCCTGACCCTGTGTCCACTGTGGATAGGCATGACACAGTCTGCCCAGAGATAGGCATCTCAGATGCAGGTATGGTATTCCAACAGGAAGGTCCTCTCATGCTCAAAGAAGTCATCCACCTTCTAAGTGAGCCAGACAAGATGCTTACCTAGGTTACCAGAATAGGAACACAGGCCCCTAGGGTGGCAAATCTTGCAACCCAGCCCAGTCTGTCCATGGCTTCCCTCCCACAGCCAACCTTGCCATAGGCTTGAGGACTTGGGTTGAATCCAGAGAGGGGCTCCAGGGTCACCTTGAGCCCTAACATACCAGTGATGAGGCTTCATCTGCAAGCCTTGTGATATACTTCAGAAGCCCCATGAGCTCTTTCCTGTTGTTCCCTCTGACACTCAGCTGGGGCACACAAAAGGAAGATGAGATGCTGGGGTGGGTGCTTGAATTGCCCATCCCCAATCATGAGATAGGGGCTTGAGCCTAGTGGTAGTCTTCTTTAGCTTGACAACTCCACCCAGAAGGTGACCATAGTACTCTGGCCTGACTCACATCCCAGCAGTGTTCCAAAACCACAAAGTTGTGGTCTTGATGCAGGCTGGGTGGGTTGCCAGTGTTGCAGAATTCATGCATTGCAAACTATCTTAAAGATGGCCAGGGACTGCTTGTAGGAGTGTAGGCAACTCTGGGGCCCTGTTGGGCTCCACTGCCCTGCCCATCTTCCCCTCAGCAGTCCTGGGGCCAGAGGAACTTTCATAGGGGCATAGGTAAGAAATCATGGAGTTCTGGGAAGAGTGGGGCTGGGGCTTGGCCACCAGAAGGAGGAGGAGGTGGCACTCATGCTTCTAGCTCCTGCTTCATTTTGGCAGATTCTTAATTAGGGTTAGGGTTAGTTGTCCTGCTCATGGAGCTTCTGCAGATTTTCCTTTGAAGACTCAGCCTGGCCTGGGAGGAACTGGGGCGGGGGGAATCTCCTCAAAGGAGGAATAGGTTGCTGAGGAGGCCACTCACCCATGCATCTGGCCTGCCTCTCACAGCCCATCCTGGTGTAGTCCTCATTCCCTGTATAGGTGTCATGTAAGCAGATGAATTTCTCCATGCTGCCATAAAATTGAGAATTCGGTGTGGGTAAAATGAGGGAGGCAGCTCTGGAAACCAAAAAGACACCCTCCCCGCCCCATTTAAAGATGAGTCTAACAGAGAAGTGAAGTAATTTGTCCAAGGGCACACAGCTGCAAAGTAACAGGGTTATATTTGAACTCAGTTTCTTGATTCCTAGACCTACCCCTTTCCCTGTTGGTACTTCAGGGACCCTTCACCTGGGCATAAGAAATAAGTTCCCACCTTACCTGTTGAGGGCTGCCAAAACCATCCCAATCACTACTTTTGCTATCAAGAGGCAAGAGACTTCAGGCATAAACATTTCTCCAAGTGAAAAGGTCCAGGAAGCATCAAGCTATCAGTTCATTTTTTTTTAAATTTATTTTTTAGTTGTAGTTGGGCACAATACCTTTATCTTATTTATTTTTATGTAGTGCTGAGGATTGAGCCCAGCACCTTGCACATGCTAGGTGAATGCTCTACTGCTGAGCCACAACTCCAGTTCTGTCAGTTCATTCTTGCTTTAAGCTATTCAGTGTGTGTTTGTGTGTGTGTGTTGTGTGTGTATTTGTGTATTTCTTTTCCATGTGTACTTAATTGAATATGTCCACACCACTGTGCCAGATGATGCCAAGGAGAAGGGAAGAGCCTTCATCAATGAAGCTGCCCTTCCTTTAAGCACTGCTCACCCACAAATGGGCACCTGCCCCTACAGACCTCCTCACTCTCCTCTCATTGATTTTGGCACGCTTTGGAGACGCCTATGATGGGGATCAATGATCTATGGGTCCCAAAACAGACCAGGCCCTGCCTAACAATGGCACATCTGTGGTTGGTCTAGTGATTTCTCCTCCACGCACGCAGACAACCACACCTGTCCCCTCCTCTGGCGTTAGCCCATGAAGGAACTGACCCTGAGATCACCAATTATGAAGTTATCTGTCTCCTTTTTATTATTATTATTACTATTTTAATTTTTTAAAAATAAATATTTGTTTTTTAGTTGTAGTTGGACACAATACCTTAATTTTATTTATTTTTATGTGGTGCTGAGGGCCTCACATCTGCTAGTTGTGTGCTCAACCGTCGAGCCACAACCCCAGCCCAATTATTATTTTTTAATTATTTATTTTTTAGTTATAGTTGGACACAATACCTTTATTATATTTATTTATTTTTATGTGGTGCTGAGGATCGAACTCAAGGCCTCACACATGGTAGGCAAGCACTCTACCGCTGAGCCACAACCCCAGCCCTTCCTTTTTATTACTTATTAATTTTTTTTTCAGTACTGGTAATTGAACCTGGGTGCTATATCACTGAGCTACATGCCAGCCCTTTTTGTTTTTTGAAACAGGATCTAAGTTGCTGGCCTTGAACTTGTGATTTTTCTGACTCAGCCTCCTGAGTGGCTGGGATTACAGGTGTGCACCACTGCACTTGGCTCCTTTTTATTTTTTTAAATTGAGATATAAAGTGTACAAATCTTAAGTGTAAAGCACAGTTAATCTTTACATATGTATACCCTTGTGAAACCACCATTTAAATCCAGATATTCAGCTATTTCTATACTCCAAAAGGCTACCTCTTATCTACAACCTAGTCAGTTACTCCCCAACCCAGAGCTAATGACTATTCTGACTTCTACCATGATAGATTAATTCTCTATAATCTTGAACTTTACATAAATGTTATTATTCCATGCCTTCTTGTGGCCCTGTTCTCGAGTGAGATCCACCTATTGCTGAATAGAGCAGTGGCTGTTTTAATTACGGTGTCATATTCCCTTATGTGATCATATCATAATTTCTGTACCCATTCTACTGGGAAAGGGCATCTGGATTATTTCAAGTTTTTGACTATTATATTCACCGCGCGACCAGCACACTGGTTTCATACAAGAGGTTTGTAGCATAGAAGTTAACTAGTGAGATCAAAGTAAACACACAAGACTCAATTACCTTTTTTTTTGACCAGGTCCCAGACGTAGCTCTCACCTTGAACCCCCCCACCCCCCCCCACGCCCCCCCCCCCGTGGGGCAGCAAGGCTTACTCAGGACTAACAGGAGAGAGAGAGAGAGAGAGCACGCCAGGGAGTGGCCTTTTATTGGGGAACAAGAAATTGAGGGGAAAATTCCATCTAATGAAGGTCGAGGGGGGCAGCATTCCAAGGTCAGGGTCAGTGATTGGTCTCAGGGTCAATGGTCAGTCACACCCCCACACGGACAGGCTCTAGCACCTGGAGAGGGTGGGGATTAGCTCCAATACAGTTTGGCCAGAACCCCTCACACCCAATCAGGAAGGTGCCCAATCACGTGCGAGAATGGCTCCCCACATATTATGAATAAAATTGCCATGAATACTTCTGAATATTTCTTTTTTTTGGGGGGGGGTACTAAGGATTGAATGCAGGTTCACTAGACCACTGAGCCACATCCCCAGCCCTATTTTGTATTTTATTTAGAAACAGGGTCTTTCTGAGTTGCTTAGTGCTTCGCTTTTGCTGAAGCTGGCTTTGAACTACCAATCTTCCTGCCTCAGGCTCCTGAGCTGCTGGGATTACAGGCATGCACCATGGCACCTGGTTCTGCATATTTCTTTTGAGATACCGAAGGCCTTATTTCTGCTGGGTAGGAGAATCACTTTTTTTTTTTTTTTAAAGAGAGAGTGAGAGAGGAGAGAGAGAATTTTTAATATTTATTTTTTAGTTCTCGGCGGACACAACAACTTTGTTGATATGTGGTGCTGAGGATCGAACCCGGGCCGCACGCATGCCAGGCGAGCATGCTACCGCTTGAGCCACATCCCCAGCCCAGGAGAATCACTTTGTAATGGGGCAGGCATACATTTAAAATGCTTTTGTAGATACTGCCATTTTTTCAAGACAGTTGAACCGACTTACACTTTCACCAACATTGTCTGAACATTCCAGTTGCACCACCTGTTTACTTTTGCCATGTTAGTACAGGTGTGATACCTCTTAAGGAATGATATGGGACAGTATTTTGTTATCAGCCATCTGCATGTCTTCTTTTGTAAAGTGCCTATCTCAGGCTTTTGCTCCTCTCTTGCCCTTCTCTTTTAAAATTAGAACATCTTTTCTAAACCCTCCTTGTTTCTTTTGGAGACAGGATCTCATTAAGCTGCCAAGGCTGGCCTTGAACTTTCCTTGAACTTGTGATTCTCCTGCCTCAGCTTCCCAAGTTGCTGGAATTACAGTAGACTGTGCCACCATGCCTGGTTATATCTTTTATGGTTAAGTGCCATGAAACTCTAAATTAGTCAGGTCACTACTTGTGAATTGGATTGGCACGAAATAATCACACAGACACAGAAAGTACCTTTTTCTTGGGGTTCAGTGATGGCTCTTCTGCCCCAGCTCCCACAAGGGAGTCTAGCAAAAAAGGGAGAGCACATGCCTGAAGCCCTATTTATTGAGGGAAGACACTGGAGAAAATTCCACCCAAATGAGGCAAGGGATTGGGTTTCAGGGGGGTGTAGCTCAGTCTCATTGGGTGACACCCACTCTCAGAACTTCATTTCCCTGCTGAGTGGAGATGAGATCTACCTGTTTCCAGGGACAGTCTCACACCTCCATGGCTCAAGGCTAAGGGTCCATGCTCACTCCTATGTGGCAGCTCCTGACAGTTAAGTCTTTTTGTGTCCTATTTTCCTTTTCCTTTTTAGTGGTGGGGAGTCAAATCCTGGGCCTTGAGTACACTAGGTACCCATTCTTACCAGAGCTACACCCCCAGCTCCTATGTCCTATTGAAGGAATCTGACTATCCCAAGGTCCTGAAGATATTCTTCTATTTATTATTATTCTAGAACTTTTACAGTTTTAAGTTTTACCTTTTACATTTAGGTCTTATGTTTTTGTTGTTGTTTTCAGCACTGGGACCGAACTGAGGGCCTTGTGCCTGCTAGGTAAGCACTCTACTACTAACTTATATCCCCAGCCAGGTAGGGTCCATTTTCAATTAATTTTGTATATAGTGTGAGGTATAGATTGTGGTTCATTTTGATTTTTTTAAATTGTAGATGGACACAGTACTTTCATTTTGTTTATTGAGGTTTTTTGTTTGTTTTTAATGTGGTGCTGGGGAACGAACCCAGTGCCTCATGTATGCTAGGCAAGTACTCTACCATTGAATCACAACCCCAGCCCTGTGGTTCATTTTTGCTGGATATCAGCCAGATATTTTAGCACTATCTATTAAAAAAGACTTTCTTTTCACTATTAAATTGCTTTGGTGCACATGCTGGTAGAAATTCAAAAAACCGTATAAGTGTGATCACTTCGTTCCATTGATCTATAAGTGTATTCTTTTTTATTTTTTTGGTTTGTGCTCAGTTTTTTAAACTTTACTTTTTTAAATTTGAATATCTATATATATTTTCACATATATATTCCTACATGTTTCTATCCATTCATGTGTATATGAACATACCCAAATGGCAACCAAATTCCTGTTCATACATTTTTATGACTATTCTTATGACATTCTCTCTTATAGTCTTGCATATGGTAAATTGATATGCAAGCTTTGGAATCAGATAATGTAAAGTCTCCAACTTTGTTGTTCTTTTTCAAAATCATTTTGGCTATTATAAGTCCTTTACATTTTCACATCAATTCAGCTGGTTAATTTCTACCCCCAAAAAACTTACTGATTTTTTTCCCCTCTCTACTTGTCTATTTTAAAATTTATTTATTTATTTATTTATTGGTTATATAGGACTTTAGAGTGTATTTTAAAAAAAAAACCTTTTTTTTTTTTTTTTGGTAAATAGACACAATACCTTTATTTTTTTTTTCTATATTGGTGCTAAGGATTGAGCCCAATGCCTCACACGTGGCAAGTGCTCTACCACTGAGCAACACCACCATCCACAGTAGAGTGTATTTTAACATATCATACATAGAACATAACTTCTCATTCTGTGGTTGGACATGATGTGGAGTTACACTGGTCATGTATTCGTGTATAAACAAATTATATAGGAATACATGACCAGTGTTATATCAAATTCATTCATTCTACTGTCTTTCCTATTCTCATCCCCCTCCCTTCCCTTCATTCCCCTTTGTCCAATGAACTTCTTCTTGCCTCCACCCACCCCTTATTATGTGTTAGCATCTGAATATCAGAGAAAACATTCAGCCTTTGGTTTTTTGAGATTGGCTTATTTCATTTAGCATGATAGCCTCAGTTCCATCTATTTACCAGCAAATGCCATAATTTCATTTTTCTTATGGCTGAGTAATATATTCCATTGTGTATATATTCCACATTTTCTTTATCCATTCATCTGTTGAAGAGCACCTAGATTGGTTCCATAGCTTAGATATTGTGAATTGAGCTGCTATAAACATTGATGTGGCTATTATCACTATAGTATACTGGTTTTTTTTTGGTAAATATTTTTAGTTGTAAATGGACACAATACTTTCATTTTAATGTGGTACTGAGGATCAAACCCAGTGCCTCACATGTACTAGGCAAGTGCTCTACCACAATCCTAGCCTGTATGCTGATTTTAAGTTGGGATTTTTTTAATATTTAATTTTTAGCTGTAATTGGACACAATACCTTTATTTATTTTTATGTGGTGCTGAGGATAGAACCCAGGGCCTTGCAAGTGCTAGGCGAGCACTCTACTGCCGAGCCACAACCTCAGCCCCACCTTTTTTTTTTTTTTTTTTTTTTTTAAAGAGAGAGTGAGAGAGGAGAGAGAGAATTTTTAATATTTTATTTTTTAGTTCTCGGCGGACACAACATCTTTGTTGGTATGTGGTGCTGAGGATCGAACCCGGGCCGCACGCATGCCAGGCGAGCGCGCTACCGCTTGAGCCACATCCCCAGCCCCCTCAGCCCCTTTAAGTTGGGATTTTTAAAAAAATATTTTTTAGTTGTAGATGAACACACAAGATCTTTTTTTATTAATTTATTTTTTATTTGGTGCTGAGGATCAAACCAGTGCTTCACACATGCTAGCAAGTGCTCTGCCATTGAACTATAGCCCCAGCCCCTTAAGTTGGGATTTTGATTGAAATTATATTAAATGTGTAGATAAATTTGGAAAAAAACAGATATCTTTGAAATATTAAATCTTATAATCGATGAACATGGAATATCTTCTAATTTTTAAGAAATTCAATTTTTCTTAGTAATGTTTTGTAGTTTTCTGTCTAAAGGTCTTACATAGCTTTTGTTAGATTTATTCTAGATATTTGATGATCTTTTTTTTTTGCTATCTTAAAAATTCTTTTTCTTTTAAAATTTTCTTTAAATGGCATATTTTAAAATTTTACAATCATACTGATACACAGAAACAATATATATTTACCTTGTGTCCAGGTATGTTTGTTTATTATTATTTTTGCAGTGCTGGGGACTGAACCTAGGGCCTTGTGTATGCCAGTCAAGTGTTCTACCATTGAACTACAACACCTACAGCACCTACTCTTTAATTTTATAAATTACTAAAATGCCTTGCTAAATTTACTGGCAGACATTACTACCTTATATACATGGTTTGATTACACTACTGGTGTGACTGCACCATGTACAGCCAGAGGAATGAGAAGTTGTGTACCAGGGCTGGGGATGTGCCTCAAGCGGTAGCGCGCTCGAGTGGCATGTGTGCAGCTCGGGTTCAATCATCAGCACCACATACAAAAAAAAAAAAGAGAGAGATGTTGTGTACGCCGATAACTGGAAAATTAATATTAGAAAAAGAAAAAAAAAGAGAAGTTGTGTACCATTTCTGTACAAAGTATCAAATTCATTCTACTGTCATGTATAACTAATTAGAACAAATTAAAAAGTAAATAAATAAATTTACTTATTAACTTCATAGTTTATAGGTTCTTTGGTTTCCTACATATACAATCCTGTAATCTAAAATGATATTTTCCCTTTCCATTCTTTATGCTTTCAGTTCCTTTTCTCGCCTTACTGCACTCACTGGGAAATTAGTACAAAACCGAAGTAACTCTATGGCGACAAAGGAAAGTCTTGGTTTTATTTCCTGGGGCGGGGGGGATAGGGGTACCTTGGATTGAACCCAGGGGCACTTAACCACTGAGCCACACCCCCACCCTTTTTTATACTTAGAGACAGGGCCTTGCTAAATTGCTGAGGCTGGCTTTGAACACACTCTCTTTTTTTTTTTTTGGTATAGGGAATTGAACCCAGGGGATGCTTAACCACTTAGCCACATCCCCAGCCATCTTTTTTTTTTTTTTTTTTTAAGAGAGAGAGAGGGAGAGAGAGAGAAAGGGAGAGAGAGAATTTTAATATTTATTTTTTAGTTATCGGCGGACACAACATCTTTGTTGGTATGTGGTGCTGAGGATCGAACCCAGGCCACACGCATGCCAGGCGAGCGCTCTACCGCTTGAGCCACATCCCCAGCCCCCCAGCCATCTTTTTTTTATATTTTATTTAAAGACAGGGTCTTGCAGAATTGCTTAGGGCCTCACTAAATTTCTGAGGCTGGCTTTGAACTTTCGATCCCCCTGCCTCAGCCTCCTGAGCCACTGGGATTACAGGTATGCAACACTGCCCCTGACTGAGGGGATGCTTTTAAAATTCAATGAAGATATTCCTAGATATACTTTCTCAGATTAATGAAGCTCCCTGCTATGCCTAATTTGGCCAGAGTGTTGATTTTCATTTTCTACCTTTTTGAAATAATCATATAGATTTTCCTGTTACTCTGTTTATATGCTAGGAATTTATCAATTTTATTGACATTTTCAAAAATCTACATTATTGTTTTCTCTTTATATATGTTTATTTTCTAATATCAATTTCTGCTATCACTTTCTTCTCTTATCTTTCACATTGCATTGACCGATTTTCTTTTTCTTTCTTTTTTTGGTACTGGGGATTGAGCCCAGGGGCACTTTACCACACTGAGCTACATCCCAGCCCTTTTTAAAATTTTATTTTGAGACTTGCTGAGGCTGGCCTTGAACTTGCAATCTTCCGGCCTCACCCTTCAGAGTTGCTGGGATCACAGGCATGAACCTTTGTACTGACCTCTGTGACTGATCTTCTAATGTTAAACCATTGTATTTTGGAAGAAGGCTTGCTCATTAAATGCTATCCTTTTATATTATATTATCAACTTGACAATATTTGGTTTATAATTTGCATCTATGTTCATGAGAGATTGTATTTTTTTTCCTTTCTTATGTTCTTGACAATTTTTTTGTGGTGAAACATACATAAATTTAAAATTTACCATTTCAACAATTCTTAAGTGTATAATTCAGTGGCACAACGTGCATTCACACTGTTGTGTAGTTCTTGCCACAATTCATTGCTCTCTTTTATTTTTTTTTCAGTACTGAGGATCAAATCCAGGGCCTCGCACATGCCAGGCAAGGGCTCTACCACTGAGCCACATCCCGGTCTTTGCTTGTATCTCTTCTTGAAAGATTTTTGTATCAAGGTTATGCTGTCCTCCTAAACTAGAATGAGAACTGTGCCTTCTATTTCTGTTTTTTGGAAGGATTTGTGTAAGAATGGTACTATTGTGCTCACTTCAGCAGCACACATGCTAAAATTGGAACAATACAGAGAAGATTAGCAAGGCCTCTGTGCCACATTAATTCATGAAGTATTTCATGTTTTTCAAAATAACTAGAAGAGTCCTGAAGGTTTCCAACCCACAGAGATGACAAATGTTTGAGAAGATGAAAATACTAATTACCTTGATTTGATTATTGTACATTATATACACCATATTAAATTATACTATACCCCATAAATATGTACATATATGTGTCCATTTAAAAAGTAAAAAAAAGGCATTTTTCCTTTAAGTCTTTCAAGAATTCACCTATGAATTTATCTGTATATAGATATTTTTAGAAAAGTTCAAATTCCATAATCAATTCATAAAAAATGATAAAACCACACAGACTTTCCTATTTCTTGCTTATCAGGTTTGATGTTTCATTTTTTCAAGGTGTTTGTCTAATTCATCTAAATTATCCAAGTTCTTTGGCACATATACACTTATTACCTTTTTAAAAATATTTTTAGTTGTAGATGGACACAATATCTTTATTTTTATGTGGTGCTGAGGACTCAATCCAGTGCCTCACACATGCAATGCAGGTGCTCTACTGCTGAGTTACAGCCCCAGCCCTTATTACCTTTTTTTTTTTTTTTTTTTAATGTCTGGAGCATCTTCAGCAACATACTCAATATCATTCCTAATACAGATAATTAGTATTCTCCCCCTACATCCTGCTTTTTCTCTCTTCCATGTGTACTCTTAGTCTTGCTAGAAATTTTATCAATTTCATTGACATTTTCAAAAATTTACCTTATTGTTTTCTCTTTATATATATATTTATTTTTAGAGAACTTTTTAATATTTATTTTTTAGTTTTCGGCGGACACGACATCTTTGTTTGTATGTGGTGCTGAGGATCGAACCCGGGCCCCACACATGCCAGGTGAGTGCGCTACCGCTTGAGCCACATCCCCAGCCCTACATATTTATTTTCTACATATCAATTTCCCTATCACTTTCTTCTCTTATCCTTCTAATTTCCTGGGGTTTAACTTTCTCTTCTTTTAGCTTCTTAAGATTGAAGCTTAGATCAATGACTTCTCAGCCTTTCTTCTTTTCCAAAATGTGCATGTGCCTGTGGATGTATCAGCTTCCCTCTGGACACTGCTTTAGCAACATTCTGTAAGTTTTGATGTGTCATGTTTTCATAGTCATTTATTTAAAAGTATTTTCTAATCTCCATTATAATTTCTCCTTCTACCTATGAGTTATTTAGAAGCAATGTCTTCAAATAGTTTAGAATTTAGTTTTTTTGTTTGTTTGTTTTAATTCCTAATTAATCCTGGGTCAGAGAATGTATTCTATATTATTTCAGTCTTTTAACATTTGTTGATAACTATCTTTGTAGCCTAACACATAATATGTGCACAAAAATGTTTTCTGCAGTTGTTAGGTACAGATTCCTATATAGGTCAATTAGATCAAATTGATTAATTATGCTGTTTAAATCTTCAAAATCCTTACTGATTTTTTTGTCTGTTCATTCCAGCAGTTATTGAGATAGCTGTGTTAAAATCTCTAACTAAAACTGCCTATTTCTCTTTTCAGTTCTGTCACTTTTACTTTGTATATTTGGAAGCTATGTTATAAATGTGTACATATTTGCATATATAAATTTATGCATATAAATTTAGGAGTGTTTTTCTGTTGAATTGACTCATCATTAAAAATGTCCCTTTTATTTCTAGTAATATTTCATAATTACAGTCTATTCTCTTGGAAATTAATAGCAACATCAGCTTTTTTTGGTTAGTGTGTGCATGGTGTACATTTTCCTTTCCTTTTATCCTTTATTTCAACCTTTTTTGTGTCCTTACATGTATAGTATGTAGTTGTGTTTTCAAAATCCAATGTGAAAATGCTTTTTTTTTTTTTAAGTATTGGGGATTGACCCCAGGGCCTTCCACATGGTAGGCAAGTGTTCTAACACTTGGCTATATCCCCAGCCCTTTTTAAATTTTTATTTTGAGACAGAGCCTTGTTAAATTGCCTAGACTGGCCTTGAACTTGCTATCCTCTTGAGCAGCTCTTGAGTAGCCAGGATTACAGGTGTGTATTACCATGCCTAATACTTGCTTTTCTTCTAATGTCTCTGCATTTAAAGAAGGAGCTTTAGGAGGCAATGTTAACCTAGAGGATAAGTGTTAAGAGTGGAATTTCAGAGTGTGTGGCTCAGTACATCCTCAGAAAACACAGCATCCCATATGATAGCACTAACAACAGGAACAACAACAATATTAATATTTCAGCTAATACTTGTATTTGTCTTTACGCTAGGTACTTCATACACACACTAAGCTTTGTAATCTATTTTAACCATGAATATGAACATAGATAAACACTAAAACTGCCGCAGTCTTGGCTGGGCACAGAATCACGAGCCACCACACAGCCTTGTAGATTCAAACAGCAAATCTTTATTCCCAAACTCACACCGGCCTCCACACATGTACTGGGGCAATCCCAGTTCTGCTGCCACCCAATTCACCTCCTCCACGAGGCTTTTTTCCCAAAATGCTCTCTGAATCTCACGAGAACTCCAAGGGAGCTCAGGTAGCAGGAACGCCCTATTTCCAGCAGCAATAATCCTCAACATGAACTTCCCTAAAACCCAAGGTCTTAAACTGGGAACGCCCTAAACCCAAGGACCGGGATACTATACTTCCTCAAACTGCAGGATACACCCTAATCCTGGATCCACCCTGGTCGTTGAGCAGGGTCACCTTTCTCAAACACACATGCAAGCTCAACAGCGAAATTAACATGGGGTACGCTGGCAAGGCAATTTCGATGCGTCATTTCTACTTGGTAATGGCCGTCAGCATCTCCCCCCTTCTGATTAATTAAACAACAAGCAATGTGGCTTAAGGACCGTGCCTGGTAGGTTGTCCAATTCAACATATGGTTCTTACCCGTCATGGGAAAACTGACCTTTAGGCGTCAGCCTCCTGTCTTAGGTTGAATCCACTGCAATCAGATCAACCCGTCACTGACTACCGGTCCAGCATTCAGCCATGCTTGTGGATAGGCCTATGCATCAGTGGGGGGGTGAGGTTCTTGCCTCACCTCTGTTGGCCCCCAAATTTAGCCTTGGTGCCAGTTGGGGGGTGAGGTTCTTTGCCTCACCTCTGTTGGCCCCCAAATTTTAGACCATCACTAGTAGAAGGGAGGAAGATACAGAAATGCCACGACACCAAGGCAATTGACGGCTCCTTTGGAAAAATTGCGTCACTGGTGACACCATCAGCAAAGATATGCCAGCAGTACCATAATTCGCTGCATCAGACGATATTTCACAATGCATGCAACTGATATATAGTCCAGGCAAGTTCTGCAGGCAGTTCAAATCGGAGGAGTCTATCAATATGTCCATTTCCTCCCAAAGTAAATCGAGTCCTTGATTGAGCATAACTTGTTGAGTTATATTCATTGATGCATCAGTTTATCAGTTACTGTGATGGCTATCATAGAAGCTGTAGTTTGGTTTTATCTTAGTCTTCACTGGCACTGGGATGGAGATGGGAATTCTGGCAATGATGCTAAAGAGACATTATCCTGAACAGAATTATTAAATATAATGAAAAGGAAAGGTGAAAGTAAACAAACAGATCTGTTAACCTCCTAAAAAACAATCCTTAACAGCTGTTTACCTAATTTAAATTAGTAAGCAAACAGATCTGTTAACCACCTTTAAAAACAATCATTAACAGCTGTTTACCTAATTTAAATTAAACCATTTAAATCACGTGAATAAAAAAAAAATTTGGATCCATTTTTTCATGAGCGCTCCTCATATATGAAATATGGACATACACACATACAGACATACAACACAAAACAGTGCACACATAATATACAACACATAAGACAATAAAGGCCTTGTAGTTTTACCTAGGTGAAATCTCCATTGCAATGTTTAAAAACTCTAGTCAAAAAATAAAACCCAGTCAAAAAATAAAACTGATCAGAAAAACATTAACCTAGGTTTGTATGAGCTTAAAAAATAAAATAGAACTTTACGATGTAGGAAAAATGCAATAATAAAATAGATATTGAAAAAAAGCACCGTGGTTAATCACTGTCGCAGATGTAAGAATAGCCAAGCTGGAGCTCTGGATATCAGCTGTTATGGATTTGAGTCAAATCATCTTCTTTTTCTGTAGAAATTGCTTTAGTTAATCTCTCTGGAATCCAAATCGGCTGCTGTTCTCCCTGTGGAAACACACAAAGGGAACCCCGATTCCAGACAATAACTGGATCCGGGCCTTTCCATTGTCCTGTTAGAATATCTTTCCAAAGTACCTTAGGCTTATGTACATTTTTCGGGTACATATGTCTTTCCGCAGCACTAAGTCCTGATGAATCCAAATTTAAAAAGTTTAGAGTAAAAAGGGTTATTTTAAGTTTATCTTTGGGGGATATATACCCCTTACCAATTCCCTCTTTTTGCTTTAATAGGTACGTTTTAATAGTTTGATGAGCTCTTTCAACTATGCCTTGTCCCTGTGGATTGTATGGGATTCCTGTTATATGAGTAATACCAAATGATGAGCAAAATTGTTTAAAAGAGGCAGATGTATAACCAGGACCGTTATCAGTTTTTAACTGTTTAGGAACACCCACAGTGGCAAAATTTTGTAAGCAATGAGCTATAACATCTTTAGTTTTTTCTCCGGCATGAAGGGAGCCCATCAAAAATCCAGAAGAAGTATCAACTGTAACATGTAAATATTTTAATTTTCCAAATTCTGGCAAGTGTGTGACGTCCATCTGCCAAATATGGTTAGGTATCAGTGCTCTAGGATTGACTCCAAGATTAACTTGTGGTAGAAAGGTCACACAATTTTGACATTGTTTTATTATATGCCTGGCTTGTTCCTTAGTTATTTTAAAACGCTTTTGTAAAGTATTAGCATTAACATGAAACCTTTTATGAAAATTTGTAGCTTCTTCTAATGTAGAGAAAATATGTACGTCACGTGTAGTTTTATCTGCTAAATCATTGCCCAAACTAAGGGCTCCAGGCAATCCTGTATGTGCCCTAATATGTCCTATAAAGAATGGATCTTTTCTGTCCCATATTAGACTTTGTATAGTGGAAAACAAAGAAAAAACAGTAGAAGAAGGGGAAATCCTACCAGCATCTTCAAGGGAATTAATAGCATTAACTATATATTGACTATCAGAAAATAAATTAAATACAGAATCTTTGAACATCACAAAAGCTTGTAAAACTGCATTAAGCTCTACCTTTTGAGCTGATTGTTTGGGTACTAAAAATGTAAAAGTTTGATCAGGGGTAACTACAGCTGCTGTACAATTATTAGACCCATCAGTGAATATATTTGGAGCATTCATGATAGGTGTTTTCCTTGTCATTTTAGGAAAAACTACAGGATGCTTAGACCAAAAAGACAACAAAGGATTCGATGGCAAATGATTATCAAATGAAACATTAGATTTACACATGATTATTGCCCAAGTATTTAACTCATTAGCTAACTCATCAATTTGATCCATAGTATATGGAGTAATAATTTTATTGGGAGAAATTCCAAACACTCCCTTTGCTGCTCTTATTCCTTTGAGTATTAATTGTCCTACAGCCTCAGGATACCTAGTAAGAATAGTGTTAGGAGAATAAGATAAATGTATCCACAATAATGGACCTTCTTGCCAAAATACTCCTGTAGGAATATTTTTTGTTGGTAGTACAATAAATAATAAAGGCAAACTTATATCAATTCTATCTAGATGCATATTTTCCATATATGCTTCAATAATTTTTAATGCCTTTCTAGCTTTAGGAGTTAACATTCGGGGTGAATTTGGATCTGATGGACCTTTTAGAATATCAAATAAAGGTCCCAACTCTCCTGTTGGTATGCCTAGATAAGGCCTTATCCAATTTATGTCTCCCAATAACTTTTGAAAATCATTGAGTGATTTGAGTTGATCTACTCGTATTTGAATTTTCGGCGGACGGACCATGGTTGAGGATAATAGAACTCCTAAATAATTAATTGGAAAATTTAATTGTACTTTATCTATTCCTATCTCTAGATTATAATTTTTTAATAAGTTCGTAAGTGTGGCATAACATTCTAGCAATATGTTTTTATCTTTATGTGCTAATAATACATCATCCATATAGTGAAATATTTTTAGTTCAGGATTTTGATTTCTAAGTGGCTGGATTGCTTTATTTACATAGATTTGACACATAGTTGGACTGTTAGCCATACCTTGAGGGAGTACTTTCCACTCATATCTCTCATCAGGACCTTCATGATTTAATGCAGGGATAGTAAATGCAAAACGTGGACTATCCTCGGGATGAATTGGAATAAAAAAAAAAACAATCTTTAATATCTATGGCTAAAACATGCCACGTTTTTGGTAAAGCAGACAATTGAGGAATCCCTGATTGAGCAGGTCCCATAATAACCATCTCATTATTAATGGCTCTTAAATCTTGCAATAATCTCCATTTACCCGATTTCTTTTTGATGACAAAAATGGGAGTATTATGGGGAGATACGGAAGGTTGTAAATGTCCTTCTGCTAATTGTTGTTTGACCAGATCATGGGCTACTTGTATCTTTTCTTTAGTCAAGGGCCACTGAGTAACCCACACTGGTCTTTCTGATTTCCAAGTAATTTTGATTGTCTCAGTGGCCCTTTCTGAAAATCCGACCCATGTCTGTCTGTTCCTTGATCTAATTGAATTGGTGCTGTTATACCTTGTTCTTGTTTTCCTAATCTTTTTTCTTTCTTAACACCTTGTCTAGCCCTAGTAGTGGGCGCATTAGAATTGATGTTATTTGTTAACATCAAACCTAGTTGATCCAGGACATCTCGTCCCCATAAATTAATAGGAAGGTGATCCAAAACATATGGTTGTATAGTTCCTTCACATCCTTCAGGATCCTTCCAATCTAATACCATAGAACTTCTATGGGGATTAGTCGCCACTCCTAGGCCTCGAAGCGTTTGAGTGGCTTGTTGTAATGGCCAATGTTTTGGCCATTCTCGACGAGATATGATGCTAAGGT
Organism: Spermophilus citellus; assembly: GCF_964194105.1. Lineage (NCBI taxonomy): Eukaryota > Metazoa > Chordata > Mammalia > Rodentia > Sciuridae > Spermophilus > Spermophilus citellus. Next base: position 250,823,056 of record NC_138183.1, on the reverse strand, counting down.
CAGCACCTGTGTCCAGTAGCCCATTAAACTCGTGACCTTGAATATTTAGTTTTAGCATTGGGCGAGAATCTAAATTTAAAGACAACATAGCCCAATCTACACCTGTGGAGCCTAATCCCTTAGAACCTCTTTCTACATTATGACTAGAGAACTTATTATGTAGGCTGGGTATTATTAACAATTGTGCTATTCTATCTCCAGGTGAAATTACTGATATACCTCCTGGAGAACTAGCTATAATTTTTATTTCACCTACATAATCGGGATCAATTACCCCAGGACTTATCATAAGTCCTTTTAATGTAGATGAACTACGTCCCAATAATAAGCCTACTGTTCCTTGGGGAAGAGGTCCTTTTACTCCTGTAGGAATGATTTGAACTCCCATCTCTGGAGTTAATACTGCTCTGGCAGAGGCGCAGATGTCCAACCCTGCGCTCCCTCGGGTTTGTCTGATGAGGGATTTAATGGACAATGTGTCCTGGGCACCACCCTGATGGTGTTGCTGGGTTCCTCCACTGCCCCGTATATTTGTGGTTTTGGGCCCCGGAGCATTGGGCCCCTCACTCCGTTTTTTGGCAATGAAGCCTGATGTCTTTCTCCACGATATTGTGGGTAAATACCTGATCCTTGTCCGTTTTTTGATAACGGAGTACCTTCTATGGTGGTTTGAGAACGGCATTCATTAGCCCAATGTCTCCCTCTACGGCATCGTGGGCAAATACCCGGTATTCTATTCCTTTGATTTCTAGTTTTGTTAAAACCTCCTCTTATAGGGCAACTCCTTTTAAAATGTCCTGTTTGTTCGCAATTATAGCATGTTTCTGGCCTGGCATCTAAAGCCTGTTGTACTGCAGCTGCCAAGACTTGCCCTTGTTCATTAATATCTCTACATAGTTTAATATATGTATTTAAGTCTTCATGTCTCCATGGTCTAATAACCTCTCTGCAGCAACGATTCGCTTGGTCATAAGCAAGTTGTTTTATTAATGGCATTGCTTGATCTGTATCCCCAAAAATTTTGGCGGCTGTTTGAATAAGCCTATCTACAAAGTCAGCGTAAGGTTCATTAGGTCTCTGTATTACCTTAGATAGCTGACCTTGTGAATCTCCATGTCCTTGTAAAGTCTTCCATGCCCTAAGTGCGTCTGCAGCAATTTGTGCATATATAGCAGGATCATATTCAATTTGTTGCCGTTGACCCTCATAAGGTCCTTTTCCTAAAAGCATATCTAGATTTCTTTGAGGGTAACCGGCTGCTGCATTTCGCCTAGCTGTCTCCGTGCAAAATTCCTCATTGGCAACTTTCCATAACAAATATTGTCCTCCGTTTAGCACAGATTTACACATGCTAGCCCAATCTGCTGGCGTCATGTCCAAGTTAGTAATGGATTCGACCATGCTTACCGTGAAGGGAGCTTGGGGACCGTAGGTTGTTACAGCCTCCTTTAACTGCTTCACTGTTTTAAAATCTAAAGCACGGTGAATTCGCTGCCCTCCTACCTGTTCAAGTACAGGGCATGCTAATCTTTGAGGTCCTGTCTCAGGATCCCACTTATCAACTACGGGGTTTGAGGGCCACTCAGCTGTTTCCATCGGTGGGGCTGTTGGTTGAATTACACCCTCTGGTAATAAAACAGAGTTAGTAACAGCCTCTTGTTGTGGCCTTTTTCCTAATAACCCCTTTTCCTTTAAATTTTCTTCCTCTCTCTGACTAGCTCGAGAGATCTTCTCTTTTGCTTGATCAAAAATGCCTTTCTCCATGGTCTGAATCTCTAACAATTAACACCTTTTCAGTTTCTTTTTTACTAATTTCTAATCTTCTATAAAGATAACGCAACCCAATAAGATAACACAAAACAAAACCGCAACTGAATGAAACAAAAACTGAATAAAAATTCGCTGTATCAATTTTCTCTTTCTCTGGGCTGACAAACTTCAAACCTTGAGCCATCCATTTTTCCAAGTTTGCCTGAGAAATTTCTAGGGACAGGCAGCTTGAAACAAAAACGAAATAAATCAAAACAAGAACACATTGCTTTTTAAAATAGTCACCCATTCTCTCGTCTTCCCTCAGGGGCGAGGAATTTCACTTACCTCCAAGTTTCAGACGCTCCGCGTACGGGCCACCAAATGCCGCAGTCTTGGCTGGGCACAGAATCACGAGCCACCACACAGCCTTGTAGATTCAAACAGCAAATCTTTATTCCCAAACTCACACCGGCCTCCACACACGTACTGGGGCAATCCCAGTTCTGCTGCCACCCAATTCACCTCCTCCACGAGGCTTTTTTCCCAAAATGCTCTCTGAATCTCACGAGAACTCCAAGGGAGCTCAGGTAGCAGGAACGCCCTATTTCCAGCAGCAATAATCCTCAACATGAACTTCCCTAAAACCCAAGGTCTTAAACTATACTATACTTCCTCAAACTGCAGGATACACCCTAATCCTGGATCCACCCTGGTCGTTGAGCAGGGTCACCTTTCTCAAACACACATGCAAGCTCAACAGCGAAATTAACATGGGGTACGCTGGCAAGGCAATTTCGATGCGTCATTTCTACTTGGTAATGGCCCTCAGCATAAAACAGTCACTTGTTGTTTTGTTTTGTGTCTATCAGTCCCTCCAAATTCCACTAGAATCCTCTCCTCACTTCTGTAACACTCCCAAGACAGGCTCTCCTAACTCCCCTTACCAGCATCCCCCTCCAAACACAAGCAGTCTGGTTCACTGATACAGTAGGCCTCCTAGTCACCTGCCCTGCTTCCTGATATCTTAGTATCACTGCTTTCAACTACACTGCTGGGTAGCTGCTTGGGGGAGGTGGGACCTTCAGGGTGTACCCTAGCTGCTCCATTCTCAGCCTCAGCCACAGCCCACAAAGTGTGCACCTCTGCATGCCTTAACCATCTTTGGCACAATGTAGATGCTCAATGACTATTTGTAGAATGAGGTTGAAAGGAAAAATGAATGGTCTTATGATTATATGAACATAGATACACAGGTGAAGCCATGCGTGCTTTCAGGATTCCCCCACTGCGGGGGCGGGGGGAAGAGGACACCAGCCCCTTCACAATCCCTCACATCCCTTCTTCCTCTTCTTCCCCATCTAGCCAGTGCGAGTCAGTCCTAGGGAGGAGTGACAGTGATGAATCCCTTTCCATTTGCGCAGGCAAAGGTAAAACCCTGTGTCTCTTGGCATCCTCACCAGTCGCCATACAGCTATGCAAGGGCCACAGAGGCGCCCCATCCCCTGGTCCACTGTGCGCTCGCTCTCTCACTCTCCTTGGATATCAATCGGGTACCATGGAGTGAGGTGGTGGTTGGAAGAGGGTTTACATCTTTTCTTTACCTTACTCTCCTTCCCAGCCTCCAGATGCTGCTCCTTCACGCTACTCAGCAGCAGCACACACATTCCGTGGATGGACGCTGCCCGCGCGCTCCCGCAGCTTCGTCACTGTAACTCGCCCGGATGAAGGGACCGAGTGGGGATCCCATCAATTGCTGGGGACACCTCCCCCTCCCGGCCTGGGAGTTACCTGGGGTCCGGGTGATTCCCACCCTGTCCCGGGCAGCTGCGCCTTCCGATTGGGTAGCAGGTCGAGCTTGCGAGACTCCATTGGCAATAACGCCCAAGTCTTTTGTGTGTGTGTGTGTGTGTGTGTGTGTGTGTGTGTGTGTGTGTGAGCGCGCGAGAGAGATCCCAAGCCGGGCTTTTAAGGGGCAGCGCGGAACCGAAAGAGGGCGGGTGATACACGAGCACTTCAGGGCCTCGGTCACCTCGGTCACACTCCAGGGCCTGGGACGTCACGAGTCACGGCCACCGCCCCATCCCCCGCCCCCGGAGCTGGTGGACTCCGGCTCGTCGCGGTTCCCGGCCCGGCTTCCAACGGCCACGCGCGCGTTTTGCGCGTGCGCACTAACTCGGTCTCGCGCCTTCCAGGCGGTGGGTGAGGCGGTGGGTGGGGCGGTGGGTGGGGCGGGGCGGGGCGGGTGTGAGGGTTAGGGAATGATTCCCCGGAGTGGAGCCAGTGGGCCACCGGCCAGGGCAGGTGGCGATGTCTGAGCAGAAAGGGATTCCGTTAATAATTTCGCTCAGGGGCGCGAGGGAGCGGCTGAACAATCAGTTGAGGCGGCTCAGCAAGGCCCTCACCCCAGGAGGCGCCGTTCAGGCCTCCATCCGCTGGCATTCGCCGGAGCGGGGCTGCAAGAGGGCGCAGGTGCAGCGAGAGAAAGTGAAAATGTGGGTACCCTGGAACGGGCTAATCGTGATTGGAAAGAGGGTGGAGCTTCTGGGCAGAAAGACGCAAAAGCCTAGAACGCTGGACCCGAGGGTTGGTCCTGAGAACTTGCGACCAGAAAGTGTGGGAAAGACCGTCTTGAAAGAGAAGGCAGGCCTGAGTCAGGAAGGGACCGGCAGTAGTACAGCAGATGCGTTGCAGGATTCTGCAAGAGAGATTTGGGGAAAACAAGACGTCAAACGCAAAATTGGAGCTGAATCTAACGCTGCAGGGATGACCTCAGAGTCTAGGAAGGGGTCTCTGTCTGAAGAGATGCCCACGTCTACTGGGAATAATGTGGGGACCAGTGGAGAGGACTTGCGATCCAGAGAATCTCAATTGCAGCAGAACGAGGGGCAGAAGTTGAGTGGAGAGAAGCGGGAGTCCAGGGGAGAAAAACGGGGGTCCACTGTAGAGAAGCAGGAGTCCACTGCAGAGAAGCGGGGGTCCACTGCAGAGAAGCGGGGGTCCATTGCAGAAAAGCGGGGGTCCACTGCAGAGAAACGGGGGTCCATTGCAGAGAAGCCAGTGTACAGCGGAGAGAAGCGGGGGTCCAGTGGAGAGAACCCAGTGTACAGGAGAGAGAAGCGGGGGTCCAGTGGAGAGAACCCAGTGTACAGGAGAGAGAAGCGGGGGTCCAGTGGAGAGAAGATGAGGTTGAGTAGAGAGAAACTAAGGTCCAGTGAAGAGAAACCAAGGACTGATGGAGAGGATTCGAGATCCATTGGAGATAAAGCGGGGTCAAGTGAAGAGAAACTGGAATCTAATGGAGAAAAACTGAGCAGAAGTGAAGAGAACATTGAAAGAGTGATAGAAATTACTGGTGATGAAAGAGGGATAGAATTTACAGATGAGGAGATGGAAATTCCTTCTGAAAGTACAAAAGTGAGAGATGAAGAACTAGAAGGGATTGAGGAAGGAATAGAAATTGATGAGGATAGCGTTAATGAAGTGAAAGATATTACTGGTGAATTCGTTTCTATGGAAGAGAAAAATATTACAGGGGAAGGTCCCAGTGGGTGAGGCAGATGAAGGATTGCAGCTAAAGAAGGAGATATCCAGGTAGGGGAACTATTGAAAGTCAAAGAGGAGACATTAGAGTCATTATTAGAGACATTATTGATCTTGAAGGGGTAAAGAAGAGTGAAGAAAGAAGAGTCTAGAAAGAAGGATGTGGGAATGGAGCAGAGCTACTGGGCATGAAGGCAGAGCCAGTACCAGTGGAAGGGAAAAAAAATAGTGGTAAAGAGGAAAATAAGAACATTCTGAGGAGAAAGAATAGATTTGGTAATGATAGAAGAAAATTGGATTTGGGGTTCTTAAATAGCTCTTTGAGAAGTGGCTTTAGGATGGGCTAGAAGGATTTCATCTGACACATAATTAGGGAGACAATATGCAGGCATGGCCTGATGAGAAGAATTACAACAGGATAAAGGATAGATATCGAGGGCTGTGGAAGAAGCAGCAGGCCTGGAGTAAGCAAAATGAAAATGGATCCTGAAGAATGAGTGGCTCCAAAGTTACAAAAGCAAGTGAAGAGGAGATGAGCAAATGAAGGGGAAAAAACTCAAAAAGTAAGACGCCATATTCCATAATGATGGTTATGTTTGTTGGTTTTAAATTTACTTCCTTCACTATTTGTGTACTGGCCACTCCCATGAAGCCAGTTTTACCATCTACTGTGACAGGCCTCTTGCAGGATCCTATACACATCTGGATCAAATTCATCCTTATGGATCTTCTAAATAGCACCAGAGTTGTACCCAGAATAATTGCTGGGCTGCACTGTTTAACCTACTTTAGCAGGGCCAGTATGTCCACAGGGTACCCCGACCTCCACCCCAAATTTGAATTACCCATGCTTGAGATGGGGTTAGTTCAATTATTTGTACCTGCTCGCTCGTTCTTTCTTTCTTTCTTTCTTTCTTTCTTTCTTTCTTTCTTTCTTTCTTTCTTTCTTTCTTTTGCCATTGTGTCCAGCAGAATATTTAGTTTTTTTTAATATTTATTTTTTTACAACCTGTACACTCAGAAAAATGAGAAATTATATCCCATCTGATTCAAATGTATGATATGTCAAGATCATTGTACTGTTATGTGTAACTAATTAAAGCAAATTAAAAAATGCAAAAAAAATTAATTTTTAGTTGTAGTTGGACACAATACACTTATTTTATTTATTTATTTTTATGTGGTGCTGAGGATCGAACCCAGGGCCTTGCACATGCTAGGCGAGCGCTCTACCGCTGAGCCACAACCCCAGTCCCCTGCTTTTTGTTTCTATCTTTGACTTCTTAGTTATTTATTTATTTTTTTAGTTTTAGTTAGGTGGGCAGAATATCCTTTTATTTTTTATTTCTATGTGGTGTTGAGGATCGAACCCAGCTCCCTGCGCATGCCAGGCGAGTGCATTACCACTTAAGCCACATCCCCAGCCTTTTGACTTCTTTTTTAATATTTGTTTTTTAGTTGTAATTGGACACAATACCTTTATTCATTTTTATGTAGTGCTGAGGATCGAACCCAGGGCCTCACACGTGCTAGGCAAGCGTTCTACCGCTGAGCTAAAACCCCAGCCCCAGCTTTGATTTTTTTAAAAATATTTTTTTAGTTGTCAATGGACCTTTATTATTTTTCTTTATTTATATGCAGTGCTGAGAATCAAACCCAGTGCCTCACACACGCTAGGCAAGCGCTCTACCACTGAGCCACAACCCTAGCCCATTGATCTTGACTTTTAATTATTTATCTAATCACATGAGGTTTTCCACAGCTCCCCTGTATCTCATTAAGGGTCTTCTTTTTATATGTCATACACTCTCTGCTCTTATCCCAAGGAGGAGAGAAGGTCCCCTGAGTGTATAATGTGAAGACTTCAATGTTAAGTCCAAGTCTTAACTTGGCCTGTTCGATTGTTTGTCTCTTGGGCAAGAATGTAAGAGGTGGCTAAAAGCAGAAATAGGATGAAAGAAACACTTTACCATTTTTCTCCTCTGTGTACTTTTAAAAGTCTGCCAAATTTCTGAGTAGAAACTTTATCCTAACACAAATATCATAACACAAACATATAATAGCTGGTGTTATTGATTATATTTTCTGCATACTCTTGGGTAATTTGTCCCAAAGACTCCAGAAGATCATTAAACCCCTTGCCATATTTTTGTTCATGTAGTCTAATCTAGTAGAAAATCAATAGTCCTTGTTTCCCCCTCTCTCCTCTTCTTCCTCCTCTTCTTCCTTTCTTTTTCATCTCTCCCTGCCCCCCTCCTTTCTTTCCTTCCTTCCTTCTTCCTTCCATCCTTCAAAATGTTTAAATTAAAATGCTTATTTTACTCCCTTATTCTTAGTCAACTGCATCATCTAATGGCTTCCAAAAAAGGGACCATGGGAGGTAAACTTTGTGATAACTGAATCTGTCTGAAAATATTATTATTTTCTCATATTTGATTAATAGTTTAGCTAGGTATAGATTCTAGGTTAGGAATATTTTTCCCATAGAATTTTAACTTCTAACACTATCTTCTAACTCCAAATGTTGCTGTTCAAGATGTTGTTCAAGATGTTCAAGATGTTGCTGTTCTTTTTTTTTTTTTTTTTAAGGTACTGGGGGTAGAAACTAGGGGTGCATTACCACTGATCTACATCCTTAGGTCTTTAAAATTTTTTTTTTTTTAATTTTAAGACAGAGTCTTGCTAAGTTGTTGAGGGCCTTGCTAATTTGCTGAGGCTGGCCTTGAGCCTTGGCCTTGAGATCCTTCTGACAGCCTCCTGAGTCACTGGGATTACAGGCATGTGGCATTGCATCTGTGTGTTCTTTTATTTTGACTGTAAGGATATATTTTTCTTTCCCATGAAAATTACCTGTTTTCTGTCACTTCATGGCTAAACCTATATACTCATCCCTGCTGCATTCCTCGACACTAAAACACTCAGGATCACTCCAGGGGAACTTGGGCTGCATGAAATAACCACACAAGAGACAGAGATACCTTTTTCTTTGGGGTCCTGTGACGGCTCCTCTGACCTTAAGGGTCCACAGAAAGAGAGAGAGCCAACACATACTGACCCTTTTATTGAGAAGAAGCCATTCAAATGAGGCCAGGGGTCAGGTTTCAGGGGGCTGAGTCTAACTTCATGATGTCTGCTGTCAGCAGGTTGACTGACATCTAGGAAGGCCACACCCAAAGGCAGAGCAAGAGAAGGGGACACACAAAGGGTAGGTATTTCCAAGGAACATTCTATCCCAAACAGGGCAAGGGAGTAATATCACAAAGGGACAGGTGAGCATAGCTCGACCCCTGGGGTTGCAGGAAGGCACGCCTATGCATGAAGACACATTCTGCTATTTCGAGGCTTGAGGATCGGGCAGTGTCTGGGGTCACTATGAATGTGGCCAGATCACTATGAAAATGACCCACAGAGCCTCCACTGATCACGAGAAGAAATGCTGGTCACTCAGCGCGACGGCCCCCCCACATCCCATTTTCTGTTGATGTTGAAACTTAAATTATGCATCTTATCCTTTTATTAACCTTATCCTTTCTATTGAATTTTTGAATTTTTTAAAATATTTATTTTTTAGTTATAGGTGGACACAATATCTTTATTTCATTTTTATGTGGTGCTGAGGATCGAACCCAGTACCTCATGCATGGTAGGCGAGCGCTCTACCTCTGAGCCACAACCCCAGCCCCATGCGTTTTTGAATTTTAATGTTTAAATTTTAAATTGTTGTCACTGTTTCTATTGTGTGTGTGTGTGTGAGTGTGTATGTGTGTATAGCATTGTCATCTTGTTTTGTGTACATATTCTCTTAGCTCTCTTAGGGAGAGAAAGGGAGAAAAAAATGAATTGATAGAGTCTGTTAGGTTTTACTACATGAACTATATTTTTTCTGTTTTTGTTTTTTTTCTGTTTTTCACACTGTTTCCCTTGATTTTGCCTCCCCTTTTTTTTCTTTTGAAGTGTATGTATGCTATTGGAGATTTTCTTCAACAGCTTGCTTTTCATATTTGATACTGAGACATTAAGCAGAGTTAATTGGAAACTATTCACATAGATGGGGCATGTCGATTGATGGGCTTCACCCTATTGTGGGTGACTGGGACAAGCAGAATTTTTTTCTGGGTACCCCAAGTGTCAGAATGTGTAGATCATATTGTAGGGACTATTTGGTTTCTCCAGAGAATTTTCCAGTTACCTGCATAGGGGAGTACTTATGGGGCCACAATGTTGAGATTGTAGCAATAGGGAAGGGGGTATAGGGCTGTAGAGGTAGATGTAGTAAGATATATACATTTTAGCCCAGTTTTTATGTTTTCAGCTCAATGGTAAAAAAAAGGTTGGGGAGGGGATTTGTGAATTTAATTGTTTTTTTGGTACTGGGAATTGAATCCAGGTCACTTAATCACTGAGCCATATCCCCATCCCTTTTTATTTTTTATTTTGAGACAGGATCTCACTTAATTGCTGAGGCTGGCCTTGAACTTGCGATCCTCCTGCCTCAGCCTCCCAAGATGCTGGGATTACAGGCATGTACCACTGTGCCCACATTTAATTGCTTTATGTACAGACTTCTAAACAGTTTTCCTGCTTCCAGCTCCATGTCCTTGTTCTATCAGAGGTGTCTGGTCTCTCCAGGTCCTGAACATTGGTGAAAGATGACTGTTATATTTTTTGCATACATTCTCCTCTTTAGGCATTTGAGTGTGTGTGTGTGTGTGTGTGTGTGTGTGTGTGTGTGTGTTGCTGGGGATTGAACCCAGAGTGTTGGGCATGCAAGGCAAGCACTCTACCAACTAAGCCATATCCCCAGGCTCTCTTTAGGCATTTGAGTTGCAGTATCTTCTACTGGGCTATTAGTTCCATTCCATCTTCCAAAGCTGGTTGACATCTCTAATCCACCTCATTTTTTGTGGGTTTATAACATTTTTCTTTCTTTTTTAAATATATATTTTTTAGTTGTAGTTGGACACAATACCTTTAGTTTGTTTACTTATTTTTATGTGGTGCTAAGGATCAAACCCAGGGTCTCGCACGTGTGAGGCGAGTGCTCTACTGCTGAGCCACAACCCCAGCCTCATTTTTATTTCTTTATTTTCATCTAACTGGGGTTTAGAGATAAATACATGAATGCATTCAGTCTGCCACATTGCAGCACCTTGCTTTTCTTCTTAATGATTTTTCCTATGTGAGAATAGTTAACATAGTAAACAAGTCACTGTACTATTGTGACAGGGTCTCATTAAGTTATGTAGTGCCTCACTAAATTGCTGAGGCTGGCTTTGAACTTGTAACAGATCCTTCTGCCTCAGCCTCCTGATCTGCTGGGATAACAGGTGTGAGGAACCATGCCTGGTTGTTATTGTTTTTTGAGACTGGGTCTCACTTTGTAGCCCAATCTGGCCTCCAATGCCCACACTTAAGAAATCTTTTACCTCAGTCTCCCCAATATCTGGAACTACAGGCATATCACCTTTTGAATGTTTTCATTTATATGGAAAAATAGAAAGATTAAAACAATGAAGCTGGGAGCACATGCCTATAATCCCAGTGGCTCAGGAGGCTGATGCAGGAGAATCATAAGTTTGAGACCAGCCTCAGCAACCTAGTGATACCCTGTCTCAAAATAAAAAATAAAAATGGTTGGGGATATGGCTCAATGGTAAAGTACCCCTGGGCTCAATCCCCAGTACCACAAACAAAAAACTGCTTTTGTTGGCTCAGGATATACTCAAGGGTTTACTAGTTGGATGAGATTGTTAACATTTATTTATTTAGGAGCTGGGATGGAACCCAGGGCCTTGCATATATGCTAAACACACTCCACCATGGAGGTACCCTCAGCTCCTGTTAACACTTTTAATCTACACAAGTCTACCTCTTGTCTTGTTTTTAACAGTTTGACTTTTTTCAGGAATCCAGGCATTTTTTTTTCTCTCTCTCTTTGGTGCCAGGGATTGAGTATATCCAGGGCTTGTATGTAACTAGGTAAATGCTCTACCACTGAGCTATACCATCCAGGTCCCCTCCCTTTAAAAAAAATTTTGTATAGGGTCTCCCTAGGTTTCCCAGGCTGACCTTGAACTTGAGATCTTCCTGTCTCAGCCTCCTGAAAAGCTGGGGTTACAGGCACGCAGCCTTATGCCCAGCCCAGGCCAGTTCCACCTTCTGGATTTATCTGAGTGGGTTCTGAGGATGGCAGGTGGTTCCATCTTCTACCTGCTGTAATTCCTGTAGTTTTTCAACTGAAAGTTGGAGTTCAGGATCCTCATTTTTCTTTCTCTGTCACTCTCCTCTTTGATTCAGTTTCCTCCTGTAGTTGTTTGTTACTATAAAGTAAATTCCATGGAGCAGCAGCAAGTGTCTGTGGGGACCTGTTCTGGCCTGCTGAATGACCAGCACATAGTAGGCACTCAGGATGTATTTGTGGAATGAATGAATCCTTCACATTCAGTGGCTTTACTAGTCTTGGTATCATTTAACATCTATTGAAAAAAAATCACTGTAATAATTTACCCTGTTTCTGAGAATGCCTCTTGTTTTCGAAGGCCTCAAAGTCTGAAAATGTCTTTATTCCACATTTGAACTTGAGGTTTGTCCAGGCCCAGGATTTGCTCTCTACTATGTGGCAGACTGAAGGCGCTCTTTGTTTCCTTCCTTCCAGTGCAGCCACTGGAGTCCAGATCTATTTTTATGCCGGAGCCAGTTGCAGGGCCAGCCTTTATGTGGATGTGGCCTCTTTTTTTCTCTCCATCTCCACTCTTTCTGCCTTTTCCTTGGTGAGAAGTTGAGTGCTTTCTCCTTCTTCAGTTCCCATAGATGGACAATAGAGATACTAAGAATAGATGAAGTTGTAAAGATAAACTCCATATATCTCAAGCCTAGTAGCAGAATTTAAAAACATTTTTTTAGTAGATGGACAAAATATCTTTATTTTATTTTTTATTTATATGTGGTGCTGAGGATCGAACCCAGTGCCTCACACTTGCTAGGCAAGCGCTCTACCACTGAGCCACGACCCCAGCCCAGGATCTTTTTGATGAATGATAATAAAAGCTAATATTTCCTAAACTCTTGTCATAATCAGAGTATTTAATAGGTACCATGATAAAACACTTTACCTGTTCTTTATCATTTAATCTTTCCTACAGCTTTTTGCAGTAAGAACCATTAGTCTGGGGCCGAGGTTCTGGCTCATTGGTAGAGCGCTTGCCTAGTATGTGTGAGGCCCTGGGTTTGAGCCTCAGCACTCCATAAAAAATAAATATATATGGGCTGAGTATGTGGCTCAAGCGGTAGCGCACTCGCCTGACATGCGTGCGGCCCGGGTTCAATCCTCAGCACCACATACCAACAAAGATGTTGTGTCCGCCGAAAACTAAAATAAATAAGTATAAAATAAATAAATAAATATATAAAATAAAGGTATTATGTCCAACTACAACTAAAAAATAAATATTAAGAAAAAAAGAACCATTACTCTATCAAGTGCACCAACTAGAAACTGCAAGAGCCAGGCCATCCCAGAGAGCCTCACCCCAGAGCACCCGAAAAGCTCTCTGTTGAACTGCTGCCCCCATTCCTTCTAGACCAACCCCAGAAATCACAGGCTGCCAAAGCAAGCTCTGCTGTGCTGCCTGGGGGAGGAGGGGGAGATGAAGTTGAGTCACAACCTTCCATTCATTTTGTGAATGCTTTGTGGCATGTTTTTAAGAATACAAATTCTAAAACAATGATGTTTATTTTCTTCCCCAGGTCTGTGCCTTCCAGAGAGGATGGCTTCCAGCCTCCTTTCTTGACTCTTCGGCTAAGGAATTATTCTCTCTCATAAGAGGCTTGCATGGACACAAGGGCAAGGTTCAGGCAGTTCCCTGTGTGTGAAAACCTCTCAGACTGGCATGTTGTACAAATTATGATCCAAATCATCAGATTTCTGTTCTTTGTCTGAATGACATTTTCACCTGGGAAATCATGCATTCCATGGAGGCCACAGAAAGACAAGTGAATGTCAAGGCTCTGTGACAAATGCCAGCCACCTGTAAGTGCATATTTTCAACTATCTAGGTAGCTAGAGTTTTAAATATAACATCTTTTTATGCTAAAATGAACCAAAATGCACACATTCCAGGGAACTGAAGGCTTTTTTTTTTCTTGGTGCTAGGGATTGAACTCAGGGGTACTCAATCACTGAGCCACATCCTCAGCCCTATTTTGTATTTTATTTAGAGACAGGGTCTCACTGAGTTGTTTAGCGCCTTGCCTTTGCTGAGGTGGGCTTTGAATTTTCAATCCTCCTGCCTTAACCCCCTGAGCCACTGGGATTACAGGCATGTGCCACTACGCTTGGCAAGTTGAGGGCTTTCAATTGATTTCTTTGGCTGGGTGTTGGGGAGTACTGGGTATAGAACCCAGGGGCATTTTACCACTGAGCTACATCCCCAGCCCTTTTTTATTTTTGTTTTGAGACAGAATCTCACTAAACTGCCCAGGATGGCCTTGAACTTTTGATCCCCTGCCTTAGCCTCTAGAGTTCTTGCTGGGATTACAGGCGAGTATTGCAGCACCTGCTCTTTTAAGTGATTTTTATGGGCCTTTTTTTTTTTTGTATTCTTTCTTTCTTTAAAATATTTATTTATTTGTTTTAGTTGTAGTTGGACACAATACCTTTATTTTATTTTTTTATATTTAATTTTTTTTTAGTTTTCGGCGGACACAACATCTTTGTTTGTATGTGGTGCTGAGGATCGAACCCTGGGCCACACGCATGCCAGGCGAGTGCGCTACCGCTTGAGCCACATCCCCAGCCCTATTTTATTTATTTTTATGTGGTGCTAAGGATCAAATCCAGGGCCTTACACGAACTAGGCGAGTGCTCTACCACTGAGCCACAACCTCAGCCCCTCCTATTCTTTGTGGCAAGTATATTCCAAAAGATCCCTATTTCTTGCAACAGGATATATTAAAAGTGATGTTATCTTTGACCTTGTTACAATGCCTTTATTAATTTATTTAGCAAACACCAAGAACTTAACTGTGTGTCAGCTAGAAATTTTTTTAAAAAATGTGTAAGGCAGCTGGGTTCACTGTCACACACCTGTAATGTCTCAGCAAATTGAAAGGCTAAGGCAAGAGGATCATGAGTTTAAAGCCAGCCTCAGCAGTTTAGTGAGGCCCTAAGTACCTCAGCAAGACCCTGTCTCTAAATAAAATATAAAAAAGGACTAGATATGTGTCTCAGTGGTTAAGCACCCCTGGGTTTAATCCCTGGTACAAAAAAAAAAGAAAGAAAAAAAGAAAGGCCAGGTTCTTGTCCTTGGTCTCCTATTTTTTTTTCCTGGTGCTGAGGATTGAACCCAGGGCTTTGTGCATGTGAGACAAGCACTCTACCAACTGAGCTACATCCCCAGCCCCTACCTTGTGTTTGGCAGATGTCAGCAAGTGGACTACAGGGCATTTTGAGATGGGCAAAAGGGCACTATGCACCAGGTGTGGAGAGATGCAGGGGAATGAGGGCTCTACCGAAGGGGCTGGTTAGGGGGACAATCAGAGAAGACTTCATGGTGGAAATCACTGTTTTGGTCTGGATTTAGAAGGGTGAGATGTGGTCAAAGGTTGACATGGAGGACAAACAAGGTAAGCAGAAAGAATACTGTTGCTGAGATTTGATGACAATCAACAGCATGGCTTTCAGGAAAGGCAAGGACGGGGTGGGGTGTGGCTGGGGCATAAAAATGTTATAGATACTGGTAGGATATGAGCCTGGGGAGAGCCTTGATTAGAGAAGTAGACTTTGTTCTGCAGGTGACAGGGAGAATGAATGCCAGCGTAAGCTGGGAGAGGGAATCACATGGGAGCAGCTGATTTCCCGAGGCTGCTCAGGAAAGCAGGATGCATGACCAATAGATGATTGTGATAGTTCAGGGTGGAGAGGGTGAGGGTGGGGTCATGCCTGGGATAGATTTGAGAGGTTTCAGAAGTCTTATTTAGCAGGATTGGCTGACTGGCTGTGGACAGATGGAGAAAGGGACGCCAAGCTCATGACAGCAGTGGCTGCCATGACTACCAGGTGCTTCCTCCACAGAAGGCACTTGTGTGCATCACCTCATTTAATCCCACATCAGCCCTGTGGGAGGGATTGCATTGTTGTCAGCAATTTTTTTTGTATGGGGATACTGGGGATTGAACTCAGGGGCACTCGGCCACTGAGCCACATCCCCAGCCCTATTTTGTATTTTATTTAGAGACAGGGTCTCACTGAGTTGCTTAGTGCCTTGCCTTTGCTGAGGGTGGCTTTGAATTTTCAATCCTCCTGCCTCAGCCTCCTGGGCCACTGGAACTACAGGCCTTGCGCCACCATGCCCAGCTTGTCTGCATTTTAGGGGGGGGGGAGTTGGAGCCCAGGGTAGTCCATCCCAATGACCAGCTAGTATATGGTGGTAGTAAGTGGTGGAGTTAGGATCTGAACTGGAGGAAATCAACGCCCTAGCTTCTCCATCATCCTGGATCACCAATTCTAAGTGGTTGGGAAGTGAAGCACCTACCCAGAAACGAGTTAACAAGTGGTGGATTGAGGCCTGAAACCTGCTAGAACCACTTACTATTCCAAAGAGTGCACAGTCAGGCTCCTATGTGCCATATCAGGCCATAGATGTATTGTGTTTGGCTCATATTTTTTAAAATATTCATTTATTTATTTTCGGTACCAGAGACTGAACCCAGGGGTACTTTTCCACTGAGTTACATCCTAATTCCTCTTTTTTTTCTTTTAATTTCAAGACAAGGCCTTGCTAAGTTGCTGAGACTGGCCTTGAATTTGTGATCCTCCTGCCTCAGCCTCCTGAGCTGGATTACAGGAACGTACCACTGCACTCAGCTCAAACAGTATTTTAATACCACTTTTAGAACTAATTTCTAACTTTTAAAAATATGGAGATTCACATTAACAACTCAGTTTCTGGCTTTTCCTGGAAAGTGAGGAGATCTAAATACACTGGCACCATGCAGCCTCCAGACAGAGCTGCCTGTCCACGTCCTTCATCTGCCTGAAACCCACCAGCCTACCTGGGGCCTCTGCCCACCTCCACAGGCCCACAAGTGGGCTCCACCACAATGTGTGCTGCTCAGCTGGGATTAGATGCCAGGCTGTCCTTTAATCCCTGTCAAGCCCTGGTCTTCATAGATAGCCAAATGCCCTTTCCAAGTTTTAGGGAATGTAAGGCAAAAACAACCACGGTTTTACTTTGTTTGCTTTTTACCTTCATGCTGTGGGAATTGAGAAAAACTCAATACCCACCCATGCTTGAGTGCCCAGGGCTGGAGGAGGGTTAAATGTGGTTCCTGCAGGACAAAGGTGAATGGTTGTAGTTCCTGAAACCAGCACAGATTAAAATGCCAACAAATGGCACTCAGAAAATGGCAAAAGTCATGGCCTATTATTAGTATGCAAAGTATGCTGTGATGTTTTTGTTTAATTTGTTTGTAAGGAATCATTTGCTTTGATTTTGAGCTATGTACTTTGGATGTGTTATAAGGAAGTTTTGAGGGGGATGTGTGTGTGTGTATGTATGCATGCCCACATGGGACAGTGCTTGTATATGTGGGGTCGGGGGGCCACAGCTTACATAGCTTAGAATTTCTTATAGGTGCTCAGTTCCAGAAGAACTGTTCTAACAGTTCTTCTTCTTTTACATGCACTGCACCTAGGCATTAAAATAAATATTTTAAATTAAGAAAAATAGTAACAGGATTTGAAACCAGATGGCATTAGAAGAGACAGACAGAGAGAGAGGAAAGAGGGAGAAAGAAAGAGAAAGTCCAGGAAATATTTCCTTTAGAAAGTTTTATGATTTATTAAAGATTGAAAACATGTTTCTGTACCATTAAGTTAAAATGTAAGGCTTGGACTGGCAAACAGGCATTTGTCAAAAATGTTTTGTCAATAATTATTTTAAGATATAACATATAATTATTTTAAGATATAAATTATTTTAAGATATCCCATGGCTGTGGTCAGTTTGGACAAATGACCAATCTGCAATCTGTAAACTGCCATCAGATGCAAGAAGTCCACCAACACTAGAGCTGCCCGGGTTTGACTCCTAGTCTGCTCTTTGCACTCCGCCTGACAACCTTCCCTCGTGCCTGGCTGCCTGATCCAGGCACTGGAGGAAGGTGAATGTTGATGCTGGCCATGATGTTTTCCAAGGCCACTGGGTACAATTCTGGGGTTGCCACTGAGTCTCAGAGTCTCATTGTTTTGCAAGGGTCACTGCTCTGTCACACCACACTGCCCCGACTTGTTAGAGGCAAGCTTTCCCCTGGGAACGAGAGTTAATCAAAAAGTTCCTGTTGCACATCAATTTGGTCCTGGGTGTAATTTCTACTCAGATTACATGGATCTTGTGAGGTCACGCTCTGCTGCTCCCTGGACTCTGACCGCTGCCTGGCACCTTCTCATTCCTCCTCAGAGACACCCTTCCCTGCCAAGAGCAGGCCTAGGGTGGGACCTAGACATGGACTGTGGCCAATTCTTCTGTTCTCAGATTGTTTCTTGACAGATGCCCAAAACAAGAAGCTGGGGATGAGAGGAACCCAGGCAAGCTCTGATCCTGAACTTGGATATAGTTCCCTAACAGCTGGCATTTTATCACAGTCACATTATAATTTTATTTTGTTGTGTTGCAAAAAAACCTAGGTTCCTCAAAAGATTTGGCCAAGTTCATAGCAAAGTTCTAGTACTTATTAATTTATTTAACACAAATTTATTAAGCACCTATTATTTTTGTCAGATACCATTCCGGGAGTCAGGATTATTATGATAGAGAACAAAATAGATGAATGGCCCTGTTCTCTTGGAGCTTACATTGTTATAGAAAGAAAAATGATGAATGAGTAATATGTTCTAAGAAATTTGAAGAAAAAATTGTAATCCCAGTGACTCAGGAGGCTGAGGCAGAAGAATCATATTTGAGGCTGGCCTCAGCAATTTAGTGAGGCCCAAGCAACTTAGCAAGACCCCATCCCCAACACCAGACCAAAAAAAAAAAAAAAAGAAAGAAAGAAAAAGAAAAGAGGGGCTGGGGTTGTGGCTCAGTGGTAGAGCACTTGCCTAGCATGTGTGAGGCATTGGGTTCAATTCTTAGCACCACATATAAATAAAGATCCATTGACGACTAAAACCTAGAAATAAAAATAAATTTAAAAGAAAAGAATGAAAGATATTTGAAGAAAAATCAAGCAGGGTAAGAGAGAGAGCACAATAATGGAGAGGTGGGCTGCTCTTAGGAAGGCTTTTCTGATGGGGAGACTTGAAGCAGAGTGGGAAGGAGGCCAGGTGCTGCCAGGGAGCTGTCTGGAGGAGTCCTTTCGAGGCAGGGCAGCAGGAGGGCGTAGCTTCCCAGCCTGGTGTGTTAGTGGCCTGGTGAGTGGCAGCTTCTGACTGACTGTGTCCTGGTTGGTCCTTGTCTGCCCGTGGTGGGCTTATTGGGAGGAACCAGTGGAATCATTTATGTGAAAACATTTGTATAAACATCAAACACTGTATAGGAATATTCTGTTTATGTTGTCTCCATCAAGTATTTGTAAAGTGGCTAAATCATCAAGTATTATTAACTGTAATTATTATATTGCAGTTCTGCCCCTTCATTTTCTTATTATCAAGGTGAATTTCACCTAACATTAACATTGTTATATGTTACAATCAGTGGCATTTGTTCCATTCATAATGTTGCCCAGCCACCACCTCTCTAGTTCAAAACTTTACCATCATCCATGCTCTTTTTTTTTTATTTTTTCTTATTTATTTACTTACTTTGTGGTGCTGGGTTGGAACCCAGGGCTCAGAGCATGCTAACCAGGCATTCTGCCATTGCCCCCATATTTTTCAGTATTAATTTATGTTGTCACTCCTGAAATAGGATTTCCCCCATTTCTGCTTTGTTCTTTCCATTTCTGTCTGACCTGCACTAGTTCCTATGATTCCTCCTTGTCCTTATTCAACAGGTATTTATCAAGGGCTGGGGTGTGGTTCAGGGGTAGTGTGCTTGCCGAGCATGCCAAGGCCCTGGGTTCCATCCCCAAAACTGCCACCAAAAAAAAAAAAAAAAAAAAAAAAAAAGGTATTTATCAAGCATCTAGTACACAGTAGGCATAATGCTAGACAGACTCTGGGAATTCAGGGGTTTAGACACTGAACAGATAATTGACAGGAAATTTAATTATGATACATGTTTATAAGAAAAAAAACGCTGTAAATACTGTGTTAAAAAATTTGTGTGGGCTAGAAATGTGTGAGGTCCTGCATTGGGTCCCCAGCACTGCAAAAAGTTTTTAAAAAAAGTGAAGTTATTAGAGCTGCTGGGAAAAAAGCTGCCACATAATTGTGTTCCCACGGCAAGAGACACTGGGGAGAAAGATCTCCTCGGGGAAGTGAAATGGATTTTGTTTGGGCAGAAGCAGGCGTGGTACCGGTAAAAACAGCAGGGCCTCATTCATTTGCTCCTGAGAACGACCCTTTGACGTGAGCAAGGATGACCGTCACGCCCCTTTCACAGACGTGGAAACCGAGGTTCAGCCGGCTGTGCCTTTCTAATGCCACCTAGGGGTTGTAGCTAGCGTGTCGCTTTAACCAACGACGGCCTGGTGGAGCTGAAAGCCTTTTGTCCAACAGAGGGCAGCGGCGCACTGGGCCGGGGGCAGGAGACCGTCAGCGCCCCAGCAGAGGGCGCCGTCCCGACGGCCCGACTCCGGGAGTCCGGGTGCAGGAGCCCAGCGCCTGCGGGCTTCTCTACGCTAGTGCGTGCTTGTGTTTTCTTAAACGCTTGTTCTTTAATCAAATTGTAGGATAACAAGTTAGAGCAGCTACCCGAGTCACCCGCAGCTGTGAGCCAGTGACCACCGACACCCGGTCTGCCCCTCCCCGGCCCGCGGCTTGCCACGCACCCTGCCCGCGTCCTGGCGGCCGCACGTCGCTCATGTAGGAGCAGCCTGGAGTTTCTTCAGGCGGATGACCTGGCAGCCTTTGCACCCCACCCACAACTGGTTTCGCTTTCCTAATGCTGTTAAAAGTGCCTTCTAACTGGAGTGGGGTGGCGGAACAGGTTTCAGCATTTTACTTACTTTTTTATATGCTCATTTAAGATTTCTTTGGTTAGTCCCTTCCCTCCCCCTCAGGAAGATGCCCAGCACTGCCCTCTTCGGCGTTTGCCCAAAGTCCAGGTTCTAATAGCTTTTGACTGTGGTTTCATTTTAACCATAAAACCTTCTTTTGGAATAATTACTTTTTAATTTTCTGAAAAGGTCCGGTTTAGTGCAGGGCAATAGTGGGTGAAGTTATGTTCATTTACTGCTAACCTATTTCTTTTTTTAAAAAAAGAGGCTGATTTGGGGAAAATGGAAATGGAAATTATAACTAGATAGATCAGTTTGGACATTTGTTTGAACAGCTGCTTTAATCAATTTAATAAGCTCAGGTGTCTAGGGAGTGCAAACCAGAGGAGAGAATGGGGGACCTGGAGGCCCCTGGGAAATTGCTGAGCTGCATATGGCAGAGAATGGCCTCTTATCAGAGCTGTCCTGTGGGCACCTGTATAGCCTCTATTTTCCATGACAATATGCATTTCTGGGACAGAAAACACAGCCCTTTGTCTGATGGCATATCAAGACCCTCACCAATTCTCATTTCTGAAGATATGATTTCTTAAGAGTATGTTTTCTTAAACACACTCTTCCTTAAGAATTGCCTGACCCAGGCAGCAGTGGCAGAGCTGGGTCCAGAGATCCCTGTGCTCCTTGAAATAGTTCTACTTCCCCTTCTTCCTTCATAACTCAAATCCTTTGATAATGATTTCTTGTATTTGTAAAACCCCAAAGGATTCTTGATGTATCAAGGGCAGAAGTTGATTATCTCCCATTTTGTGGTTTATGTGGCAAACTTCTTATTTGGCAATAAAAAAAATCAAAGATGAGAAGAAAATGGGAAGTATGGTGGAGATCATTCTAGAAAAGAAATACCAGTCTTCACTGAAGCAAACACGTTGAAGACTTACTTATAAAAATGGTCTCTACTGTAGATTCATACTTGGCTTACTTAAATATGGAGCTCTTCTGGAGCATTTAGTAGGATGGAGGACAGAAAAAACAGAGATATCCGTGGAAAATTAGTCTTATAATATGAAAATCAAGGGTCTGATTACCCAGTAGGAAAGACATGAGTCTTTGGGGCTGGAGGTGTAGATCAGAGGCAGAGCACATAGTCAGTGAGCACAAGGCTTAGCAGCCATGAGATGAGCCTTCCACTTAGAAAAATCTGACCTCATGCAGACATTTATAAAGACAGATGCAAAAAGCCAGATATATCCATGCTAGCCTGTTAATCCCACAAAAGCTCAGAGGGGCAGGACGTGTGTCTTTCACAGCTTGTCACTGTTGTGCTTCCTGTCCACTCTGTGAATGTCCCATCAACACATCTATCGGTTGTATTTGGTGTGTCTGAGCAGAACAATTCATCCATTCATGATCTGAGCTGGCAGAGTCAGAGAACTCTGCTCCTCACTTCTCTCACCTCGGAATTGGATGGAAGAAGAGAGAAAGCAAAAGTTTCATGTGCCCAGAGGAAAACAGGTATTGCAGAGATGAGAGACGAAGAGAAGAGGAGGAGGAAGAGGGGGGGAGGGGGAGGGGGAGGAGGAGAAGGAGGAGAAAGGAAGATTGCCAAGCTAGTGGGAGTTTGATCACTGCTGAGAATGCATATCTGTGTTGTCATACAGTTTCTCGCCCAGCCTTCCAACTCAGCCCTGTGCTGGCATCTCGGGCAGCTCCTCTGTTTCTCAGGCCTTGCCCACTTCCTGAGGCCACTCTTCCCATTTGGCTCTGGGCTGCCACATGGCAGGACACCTCTTTCCTGAGTCTTTCCTATGCACCTGCAAGGGTGGGAGATTGAAGTGGCGCTCTCAGGTGATGGTAGGCTCCCTGAAGGAAGCTGTCACCCCTCGGCTGTACTTAGTGATGTCTCAAGGAGCCATGGGAGGTGACAGTTGGGCACTCATTCAGTTGGGAGGGAGATAGCATGGATTCTAGATGCCTTTCTAATGGAGCTAAGTTACCCTGGCCAAGGGCTTGTCTGTGTCTCAGCTGGTTTGGGGATAGGAGAGTAGGATTGGAAACTTTTTATTATTATTATTATTATTATTATTATTATTATTATTATTATTGTTTGGACTGAACCACTGAGCAACATTCCCAACCCTTTTTGTTTTTTTATTTTGAGGCAGGTCTCAATAAGTTGCTTAGGGCCTTGATAAGCTGCTAAGGCTGGCTTTGAATTTGCGATCCTCCTGCCTCAGCCTCCCCAGTTGCTGGGATTACAGATGTGTGTCATAGCACTTGGCTAAGGGACTGGGAACTTTTGCACCATGAATGCTTGGCATGTCATGATGGTTTTCCCAGAGCCACATAACCAGCACACATAGGTTGAGGCTTCTCTTTGTCTAGATGCTATCCTCAACAGCATAGGAAAACCAGTGAGAACAATAGAGACAGAAAAACAGAAGATCCCGTAAGAGGCTCAGGTGCCAGAAGTCCTGGGATATTCAGGGGGTGGCTATTGACTGAGGGGTCCTCTAGGGGCATGAGGAGAACATTCTGCATATTGGCCATTGAGACATTCCCTCTGAGTACTCAAATCCTGGAGAGAAAGGAACCCAGGGCTTAAGTCAGAGTATAGGGAGTTGACCTAATTGTAAGGTTGTCTGTCTGTTTAATTAACAGATAGTTCTGTGGAGAGAGACAGCAAGGTCACACATAACCATGAATATTAGCAACACTGTCCTGGGGCTCTGGAAAAACTGATGGCCAAGTGTTCATCTGAAGACTCGTTCTGTCTTGGTCTCCAGGCTGGCATGAATCGGGAATAAAGGAAAATATGGAAGTGGCATCCAAATATTGGTTCTGAAAAGCCAACGGACTGGGAAGAACAGGTGTGCACCTTGAGGTCTAAGGAAGTCGAAGATGCATTACCTCGCCCTTCCCCTTGGTGCCTTGTGGGGCCCTGGAGGCCATGTCGGAATCACAGCAGCCACATGTGGGACAGCGCTGCTGACAGGGTGTTCCTACACTAGACTTACCCTGTCAGCAAGACACTATGTACAACATTCATTTGCCAAATTGTGGCACATTATGTAAATCTCTTTTAAGCTCACTTAAATTGTTTAGAAATATTGTAGATAGGAAAAGCTAGAAACACATTTAACAAACCATGATTACTGAGATTAGAGTGCTTTGAACTTGAGCATTAGAGAAACTTGTGAACTTGTAGGATTGACCAGGACAAGTGCCCATCTCTTCCGAGAAGCACTCAAGTTTGTTGAGGGTAACAGCCTTGGCTGAGAGGCATTCTGGGAAGCTGGGAGCAGATGAAGGGGGAAGGAAGGAAAGAGCTAAGAAGTCAGAAAACATCTCCCAATACCAAGAGTTAGTTTTCCCTGCACAAAATGCTGGAGGTAGAGCTGTCTGGGTCAGTTACCTGGGTACAAGAACAAGCTGCCAGGAAGAAACCCGCACCACCCTGGACAAAGCAATGGGGGGAATGCCTCATGGCAGCCGCTTTGATTTCAAAGACAAAATAGTTGAACCCCAGACCTCACTGTAGCTGTGAAGCGTCACTCTAAATTTATAAGCTCATTAAAGTAGTATTTTTGACTGTCTACATGTTTGGCTGTACAGAAAATACACAGAATGCTTCCAGCCACACCTAAGCCGCCTTAAACTACTTGGCTGACAGTTTTTTCTTCCAATTATTCAAGTGAGTGTCTCTGTTATTTATGAAGTTTGTGGAAGGCAGGGAAGCGATTTGTGGTTTGGTACCCTTGGCAGTGTAGAGGGATCAAGTGCAGTCCATCTCTTGAAATCATTTAACTGTCAGACTATCAGACTGCCGGAGTTGAGAATCATCCTCTTAAAAAAAAAAAAAAATCCTGTGTCTGTCTGATTTGGTTTGGCCAAGGGGCCAGAGAAAGGGCTTCTGAGTTCATTTTCATTCCTTCACTGACAGTTTAGGTGGCTGGTTCATCTAAGAGCTCCCCCTCCCCTTTTTTTCCTTCCTCCCTGCGATGCTGGTCAGATGGATGAGATAATCCTTATAAACTCCTTTAACTATGTCAGTCATCATGTAGCCCCATGCATTATTACATGTGCTTCATCACAGATGCCCTCTGACCAGAGTTTCTGTCCATTGGCCTGGAATGATGCCCAAGACAGAAGGGATGCTACTGACACAGTGGCACGTGGTCGTGTTGGTGGGAGTTGGTGGCCCCTGAATTTGATATCAACAATCGTTTCCAGAAATGAGTTAAGTGGTAGCTCTGCCACTCGTGTCTGCTCATCACCTCCAGGTTGACTGCATATTTCCAGCCTCTGTTCCGGGAACTAATAATAGGTGGAATGAAAAGGCTGTTTCCTCTGATGCGCTTTTATGAGATATTTTCAAAGATGAGGTGGCAGGGAAATGGTTAAACTGATCACTTGTGCAGGAAGGCGTCAGGGTGACAGGGCAGGGAAGCCCCACCTTCTGCTCAGGACAGCCAGGGACCAGGGACATCAAGGCAGCCTCAAGCCTTGTAACCTAGATGCCATATGCTTTTCAGGTGATGATGCTGTGTCCGCCGCAGGGAGAAGTGTGGTCACAGGACAGCTGCGGCTTGGCCAGGTAGCCCTCTCCACATGGACTCTCCTGGATGATGGCTCTTCACTGAGCCCATCACTCAGTTATTGTTAGGGACTGTTAGATGTCTCCTTTGCCCTAACCCACTCACCTTGCATGGGTGATAAAGAAGCTGGATTTCTTATGAGAAGGATATTATGGCTGTGCCCTAGAGAAGGAACCACTGTCCCCATGCAGGTCACTCACCCACAGTGGAGCCTCAGGGACAGAGGAATCTTGTAAGACGATGTCAGGAGGGAGAAAAGGTGCAGAAGAAGACTCCGGGGTTAGCCCAGAAGCCCACTGGGAGTTTATTGAACCTGCTGAGAGGAGCCTGGCGGTGATTGGAGTATGGACAGGATACAGCAGAAACTGGGAGATTGTGAGGATGGCGCTGTGGCTCTAGAGCCTAGAGGAGGAGACATTAAATCATACTAATTAGTTTAATTCATGCAAAGTGAACAGAACATTCCAGAAGATGTTCTTAGGGAAAAAAATGTGAACTGCCACACTGGGACCAACAAGGCCTGGTAGCCAATGCATTGAGAAGATATACAAGTAACCTCAAAAGCCCTTACCCTGCCTGGCGCCTTGGCACACTCCTGTAATCCCAGTGACTCGAGAGGCTGAGGCAGCAGGATCTCAAGTTTGAGGCCAGCCTCCACAACTTAGCAGGACGCTGTCTCAAAATAAAGATAAAAGGAGCTCTGGCAATCCCAGTACAAAGAATAAAAAGAAAAACTCAAACTCTTTCTCTGGCCCTGTGGGCAGGGCAAACTGGACCAACACCTGATTTTTTTTAGGAATGGTCCTTGGCTCTGGCAGTCTCTGATGTTCTGATAGTTTAGACTGAGTTCAAAAGCTGAGCCAAACTTGACCCGTTGGTACCCATAAGGGCACAGTAAGCCTTATTGTTTATTTGTGCAGGTGTGTGCCATTAGATTGTCTTCTGAGCATTTTGGATTTGAGATTAGGTTAGCCAAGTCAACAGCTAACAATTTCAGGAGACTTGGTTTCATGCAGGTCCTGGTCCAGGAAGATGAGAACCCCTGTCCCCTGCTTTTCCAAGTGGCCCTTTTCCAAGTGCCATCTCCCATGTGGCACTCCTGGGAGGTGCGTGTGTACGTGTGTGCACATGTGTGTGGAGGGGTGGAGACAGGAGAAAGTTCTCTGTGTGATTGCTACCAATCTTAGCTTTGGGCTGAGACAAAGTGAAGCAAGAGTGATACCATGTGCCAGGAATAAGAGCAAGTGTGGTATCCAGTACTTTTTCTCCTTGGTTCAGAGGACTGGAGAGAAGGCTTAGTCTGCAGTGTTCCCCTCTGAGACGGAGAGCAGGAGCCTCGATCAGGATTCCACTCTGCTCCTTTGCATGAAGGGATCTGCTGTCTGGGATCTGGATGCAGAAGTGGGGCTTTGCATAAATTTTTTTAACTAAAAATCAAGGTTAAAAATTAGAACCTGATGGAGGACCCAGGTTGCTACTCTAACCCGATAGTTGCCCTTCAGCTTCATCTGGAGAATGATCATGCCCCATGGCCTCAGTGGGGCACATGGAAGACTGACAAGCTCTCAGTGAGGCTGCTCCTGTGGCAGGGTTCCTGCTGCCCCAAGTCCAGCCCATAAAGTCAAAGGTGGGAACTAAAAGGCATCTTCCCATGGGAGCGAGGACTCCATGGGCTGTCTGGACAGAATCACTTTGATGCAGACCAGACCTGTACCTGCTGCCCTTGGGGAAGAACAGGGCTGGGCTGCCATCTGCCCTCCGCCAGTCTTTGTTCTCAGTTTGGACCCTACTTGGTCTTCCCCTTCCTGCCCAGATGCCACCAGTTAGACGACTGCTGCAGGCACAGGAGCGTCTCCAGGGCACAATGGCATGCCAGGTCCCACCTAACATCTCTATTCCTCATCTGGGAGTGCTGTGATCAGCAGGTTGGTTCAAAACTAGGAGGGGTTGGGAAACCCCTCAGGCAGGAGATTTGGAAACAAGATTCAGCTTAGAAAACACCTAGTGGGTGGGGTTCTAAGGAATGAAGGAGGCAGGAAGAACTCCTGTCCAGACACCCTGCTGGATAGCAGGGATATACAGAAGAGCCAAGAATGGAGGGGCAGCGGTGCAGCCTCCAAAACGCAAGTGCCAGGTTGTTCCTTGTCTGCCTGTCCCCACCCTGATTGAGCACCCTGTACCTCTCCACTCACCAGGGGAAACCATGTTGGCCACGGTGTTCGGTGTCAAGTCAGCACCAGCAGCATGTCAGCAGGTCAGCACCAGCAGGCAGGGACCAATCCAAAGCTCCTGCAGGAGAGGGAGGAGAGGAGCTGGGATTGGCAGCAGTGTTAGGAGAAAAACTCGGTTATGTTGGATAATTCAGAGACGGGATCATGAATGGAGAGGGGGATAAAGAAGCTCGTGAGCCCATAGCCTTGGTGGCCCTGGTGGGAAGGGGCAGGCCCCTCCCCTATGACTGGGTCCTCCCTGTACTTGAGCTCACCTGGCATTCAGGGGCTCCTGGTGGGAGGTGCCTATGACATGAGGGGCACAGAGGTAAATGCTGGCTGGATCAAGAGCCAGAGAGGTGAACAGAAGGAGCAGGAAGCTAAGAAAGGAGGAAAGAAAGAGGACTAAAAAGACCCTGAAAATGGAAAAAATGGGGGTGGGGTGTCCTGGAAGGAGCAAAGGGAAGAATGAAGATTCTGTCCCTGATTTGAAGGACGTGGAGTGGCACAGTCGAGAACGAGTCTCCAAAATGGCCAGTACCTGGAGAGCTGTCATGATAAATTCAGCCGTTCCGTCTAGGAGGATGGAGAAAGCGGATGTTTGGGACCATACAGTGTGAAAGCCCAGAGTGGGATGGCAAAAACTAGCTGACTGGCGTGGACAGGAGGGGGCGTATGAGTCATGTGCAGGTGTACCTGCCTCGTGCAGGGTGGGGACCCATCTAACTGGAATCAACGCCCAGCCTCTCCCAGTCTCCTTAGATGACAAGCTTTGGCATCCTTGGTCCACCCAACTCAGCCCTCAGGCATTTTGCCAAAACATCAGTAAACAAGTACAGGTGAGGGAGGTCACAGGTCTCTGTATTTTGTACTGTTTTCTCCTTCCAGTGACCAACACGTGACTAACCAGGAATTTCTTGGGCTTTATTTGTTTATATTTGTGTTTCTTTGTTTTGGTATTAGGGATTGAACCTAGGGACCCTCTACCACTGAGTTCCTACACTCCCAGCCCTTTTTATTTTTTCATTTTGAGACAGGATCTTGCTAAATTCCTGAAGCTGGCCTCTAACTTGTGATCCTCCTGCCTCAGCCTCCTAAATTGCTGGGATTACAGGTGTGTGCCTAGCTTAACAGGAGCTTTATACTCTTTCCTCAGAGAATAATCAGAAGGTGGCCAAAAGCCTTCTTCTGAGCTCAGAGTAGGTTTGTTTTTATATTCTATTTCTATGGATCAGCAAACCAAAGTTTGTCTGAACCATGTGGGAAAACTGTCTCCTGCCTCCGGCATGTCCAATGCCCTCAACAGCCCATGTAAATTTACCCTCAGCAGCTGGTCCACTTTCTTGCCCAAGTTAAATCATAAATGAATGTTATTAACTATTATATCCAACATTTGTTTAGGGATTTATACTTTCCAAAGCAACTCATAATCTTATTTAATCCTCACAGTAATCCTGCATCACTGTTATTTTATTTTAAAGACATTGACTCTCAGAAAGGTATTTTCCTTAGGGCCAACTGGCTGACCTCAGATTCAAACTTGCAGACTCTGACTCCAGGTCCTTTGTGTTTTCCATACAATGTCATGCCCCCTCCATAGATTTTAAAGTAACACCAAGGTCAGGATTCCCTTCCTGGGGATCTTCCCTCAGATGATTTGTCCCCTTAGCCTTTCTCCCATCATCCCCATCTTCCCTCACTTCTTTATACTTTGTGTGTGTGTGTGTGTGTGTGTGTGTGTGTGGTGCTGGGGACTGCACCCAGGGCCTGGTAAATGCTAGCTAAACACTCTGCCTCTGAGCTACATACCCAACCACCCCCATCTCACCTCACTTCTGAGACCATCCAATAGAAGAAGAGGCTACTTCTCAGCAACATACAGGTAAAGAAAATGAGTTTTCCTGACTGAGGACCCTTCAGATTCACCAATAAACTTCCTTTACCCTGCAAAAGCAATATGAAAACATTTTTATATTCTATAGAGACGTTAAAAATATAGAAAAAATATATAGAGAAGTTTAAAATATAGATAAAATGCAGAATAGAATAGAATAGAATAAAAATGCAGAATAGAATAAAAAACAGTCCTGACATCAGCAATAACAGCATTGTAAAAATGGTGGCATGTCATCTTCCATTACTTGTATGATGTACACATGAACTTACTTTGTTTACAAAAATGGTGCATGTACCCATCCCATGATGCTGTTTGGAAACTTTCATATTAACTTAATATATTACCAGCATTTTCCTGAAATGTTTTTATAACATCATATTCAGTGAGTATATATTTTAAATTTTAATGTACTTTAAAATCAAATATTTAGGTTGCTCCTACTTTTTCAATATTATAGCAACCTGTTTTTTTATAGATTTCTCTTTATAGGTAAATTGTATCTAATTTTCATTTATTTGATTATTAAAGAATTTGAGTATTTTTCATATGATTTTTATCACTTAAAGTTTTTTATGAATATCTAATACTAATTTGTCAGTTTCCGTGGTGTGTGTTTTATTTTTCTTGTGGATGTGTAAGAACTCTATTCACCTCTCCCCACCACTGAAGCATCTTACTCAACTGCCACCTTGCTCTGCTCAAGAGCTCTTCATATGGCAAAGACACATGTTAGCATTACCTCTTAGTGACCCACTTTGCATCTGTGTGTGTGTTGTCCCCGTCACCCCTACTCTTCCAACCTGGACCATGGGTGTTTGGGTTTTTTCTTTCCTCCTTTTCTTTGACAGATTAACCCTAGTCCATGCATTCTTTTTTTTTTTTTTTCTCCTCCTTTTGTGGTACTAGTGATTGAACCCTGGGAGTACTACTACTGGGTTACATCCTCAGCCCTTTTTATTTGTTTGTGGTGTTAGATTGAACCCAGGCCCTTGTGCATGCAAGGCAAGCACTCTACCAACTGAGCTATATCCTCAGCCCCCCATCCCTTTATTTGAGACAAGGTCTCGGTAAATTGCCCAGAGTGTTCTTAAACTTGAGATCTTTCTGTCTCAATTGGTTGGGAGTACAGGCTAGTGCCACCATGCCCAGCTCTTTTCTATTTTGAGACAGGGTCTCACTGAATTACCCAGGCTGGATTCCAAATCCCTCTGGGCATAGTGGTACATGCCTGTAGCTTCAACACTCAGGAGGCTGAGGCAGAAAGATCACAAATTCAAGGGCAGCCTTGGCAACTTAGGCCCTAAGCAATTTAGCATGACTCTGTCTCAAAATAAAAAGCATTGGGGATGTGGCTAAGTGGTAAGCGCCCCTGGGTTCAATCCCTAGTATCAAAAAAAAAAAAAAAAAAAAAAAAAAAGACAAAAGAAGGAAAGAAATTCCAGACCCCATGAGTGTAGTCTCAACCTTTCTATTCTGACTTCCAGAACCTTCATCTTCTCCCACTCCCTCTGACAGGATCTGCTGCCTGGGGAGTACGTTGCACCCTAGAGCCCCTGTTTCAGAAAACCCCGATGTGAACCCCCTAGAACTCTGGGAGAACAGTGGAAGAGCAGAGACATGGGAATTTTAGCATGAGCAGTGTCATGGCAAGAACAGAGACCCTCAAGTTTCTGAGCAAGGCCCTTAGTGGTGGGCACACGGCCACAGGCTGCCGGCAGCAGCACGCCCTCCTCCTCCCCAGTCCCAGGCAGTCCGCTCCTTTGCCCTGTTATTACCGCTGGCGGGTCATTTGTGCCGCGGGCAGAAGGGACTCAAGTCCTTCCAGTTCTCCTGGTCTCTTCAGCAACTCATCCGCTGCTGCGCGTGGGGAGGGGAGGCGCCCAGGCCTGTTACCTGGAGTCCCCAGAGGTGGAGGCGACAGGGAGGGGGCCGGGCGGGAGCCGGCTGGACTGGCCGGGCAGCGGAGGTGAGGACAGCATGAGTTTCTTACAAGACTAGAAAACTGGGGCTGTAGGGTGGAGGTCGGGTATGATGAGGGTTGGTGCTGGACTCCATGTCTCTGGTGGCTTTGGAATGTCCCACACCACTCTGGATCACCTGAGCAGCTTCTCTCTGCTCTCTCGCCCCTTCTCCAGGTTTGGAGTGTTTAAAAGACAGTGTAGCTGCAACTTTAGGGGGAACAAACACACCTGGCATTCTGTGGCAGGAGCCAGACTAGCACCTGGTCCCCTGTGAGGCCTTGGCTTTGCCCTATAGTGGAGCCTTGGGGTGTCCATTCTCCTTTCTTCTATTTCCACACTTTGGGGAAGACAATATGATGTCGGAGACTGTCCCTGTCTATAAAGAGACAGTAACGTACCGACACCTCAGGGTTGTTGGAAGTTTCAAGGAGATTCCATTCAACACACCAGATGGACAGAAGGTGGGTACTCAACCCTGCTCATGTTTCTTCCTTCCTTCCTTTTTCCTCATGTCTGTCATCATGGGATGACATTTGGAACTTTAGAGATTTCTGTTCTAGGCTGGAGTCTGTAGCAGGGTCAGTTCTGGGTCCCAGGAGGAGCCAGCTGTTTCTGTTCTCACTGCTAGTGTGTCCTGCATTGGCTGGGGCCATGTTTGTTCCCACTACCCATGTGAACTTCTGGAACAAGGTCATTTTGTTCAGTCTGGCATCCCAAAAAACCTCCACAGGGCACCTGGCATATTGTAGGTGCTCAGTGTCCAGAGAACAAATGCAGATCTCTCATTCCATAGTCAAAAGCCCAACCTCTGAAGTCCAGCAGACCTCTGATCAATCTGGCTTCATTGTTCACTAGCGTTGTGTGACCTTAAACAGGATGGTTAATCTTCCTGAGCCTCAATTTCTTTGTCTAAAAATAGGCACAATAATAACTACCTCCTTAGATTGTTGTGAGGATTAGCGATGACATCATAGGGAAGCCTAGCTTGAAACTGCCTGCGCGTAGTAGGAGCTCAATAAATGCAAGGGATGATTAGCTGTGGTGACAGGAATGTTTACATGTGTGCCTAAAGCAAAACCTAACTCTGAGGATTCTTAGGTTTTTAATAAGTGACATGTGGCCTCTCTCGGTGCCCTAGGACCTACACCCCAATTGCTGTTCTATGGGATGGGACATGCCGCTGTGACACTAACAGGTGGAGTTACCCAACAGCCTGGACATTCAGTGACACTCACCTGCCATGGCGTCCTCTCTAGGTGGGAGGTGGCGTGTCAATGCCCCTGAAGTCCTCAGACAGGAGGGAGTCTGAACACAGGTAAGCAGCCTGCATTTGAGGTTTTACACAGTGACAAGTGACCTGACTCCCCCACCCCCCCACATCTGAGTACATTTTAAGATTCCTGATTTTGTTTTATTCTATTTTAAAAGAATGAAGAAGGAGCATATGCACCATTTTACAGCAGTCCCGCTTATCCTTGGTCTCAGTTGCCCAAGGTCAGTCACAGTCTTAAAATACTAAACGGAAAATTCCGTATTTTGAGAGAGAGAGAGAGTGCACATGCACACATTATCACAGTATGCTGTTGTAATTGTTATATTGATTGTTAGCTGCTGTTAATCTCTAACTGTGCCTCATTTATAAACTTCATCATAGGTCTCTGTGATAGAAAAAAAGCAGTGTACACAGGGTTCAGTACTCTCTGTGGTTCAGGGATCCACTGGGGGATTGCAATGCATCCCCTGAGGCTAGCGGGGACAACTGTATTCAGTGAGAAGAAGTCAGGAACACATGGAACAGCCACTTGCCTCCCAGCTCTTACGCTCAGGGAACAGCCCCGAGACCTACTTCAACGTGCCTCCTTTGCCCAACCCGATCTCCACACCTGACTCAGCCTACCCTCCTGCTGGCAGCCACTTGCCCACATGCCAGGAGCCTGCAGCCCACAGACACTGCCCTGGGGATCTTCAGGCCTAGAGGACACAGGGAGGCCAAGCAAGAGCACCAGGATGGGCCAGAGGTGCCCAAGGAGCCTCACTGCCGAAGGAGGGTGGGCGTCAGACAGACTTCAGGACGGGGAAGGGGCTGTCAGGGGGCACGAAGGAAGCAGGTTGGTTTTGGACGTGAGAGTGGGACATCCTGGGTCAAGTGGCAGCCATTGCCCCAGGGTCTGGACCCAGAGTATAGGAAAGGGAGCCCCTTCCCACAACAAGCCTGGCCATCATCACCCCAAACCCAGAGTTGGCACAGCCTGCACCTGCTCTCACCCTTCTCTGGGCTCTCTCTCATACCTGGTCTGTTCACTAGCATTCCCACCAGATCTGCCTTTGTGGGAATGGCCTTTGGACCTGAAGGTCATGACCATGGCACTTTGGCTGGACCTTATAAAATTTCATAGGTGGAAGAGCTTGGGGATCATTTTTCCAGCCTGTGTGGTCCTAGAATTGAGAACTCAGAGATTCTTCACAGTGGCTTCCCAGGCTCTGAAGATGGTGCCAGCTCCTCCCTCCCAGGGTCAAGCTGTGTGGGGCTCAGTAAGGTCCTTTGCCCTCTAAGACCGGGTCAATGCCCTTCTAACTCTTGCTCACCCAGGGTTCTGCCTTGTGGGGAGCCAAATGGACAAATTTTTCCTGCCTCCTGGGCTGGTGGCCTTTTGGTGGCCTTCTTCCCCTCATGGTACCTCCCAGCTTCTGTTGTCCACATCTCTGAAGCAGTCTGTCAGGGGGCTTCTTCTTGTGCTTTACCAAGATAGCGCCTAGAGGCTTCAGAGAGGGTCATTTGAACTTAGGATCCACCTCATTTTATAGATGAGGAAACTGAGAGGTTGCCACTTGTCCAAAGTCACACAGATAGTGGGAGAGGGCTAGGCGAGCCTTGTCTCCTGATGAAGGCCAAAGCCCTTTCCCTACGACTTGCTGACTCTGGGGACCAGCCCAAAGCAGAGGCACATGAAGTGTGGTTGAGGCCACACCTCTGATAACATCCAAGATCCTGTTTGCTCTTTTTTTTTTTTTGGCTGGAGGAGTCAGCACCATCTCCCTGTTGATGTATCAAACTTTAGATCTAAATTTTGGTACCAGGGATTGAACCCAGGGGCGCTTAACCACTTAGCCACATCCCCAGCCCTTTTTTATATTTTATTTAGAGACAGGGTCTTTCTGAGTTGCTTAGCACCTTGCATTTGCTGAGGCTGGCTTTGAACTTGCAATTCTCCTCCTCAGCCTTCAAAGCCACTGGGACTACAGGCATGCGCCACTGCGCCCAGCAAACCTCTTAGGTTTTTTTTTTTGTTGTTGTTGTTGTTCCAATAGTAAAAATACCATACTCATTGTAAAATTGTTAGAGAAGATATTCAACTCTGGAGTGTAAACCATGAGGAGCACTTGCAGCCCTAAAGTTCCCTATCTGACGCTTGCTGCTTTGTTCTGAGGACAGCAGGACTCTGCTTCCCTCCTAATGAGGCCTTGCCCAGCTCCCCTGTGCCCCTGAGGCCTGTTTTATTCTCAGTGCTCATTGGCACCCAGGCAGGTTTCCCAAAACCCCTGTGGTGAGACTGACTGACTGCAGCGTGGGACGGGTGGTGGGCCCCGCTCATTTCCTCCAGTTCTCCCCTCCTACCCTGTGTCCTCCTCTGTTAGCTGGGTCCTCCCATCTTCCCCACCTGGTGCCCCCTCTTCCAAGATGCAAAAGATTCATTTCAGGGTTGCCTGGCCTTGTGGTTCGGTCACACCATTTGTGTGCACTAATCCCCGCTCTCTCCCAGGCTCTTGCACTGGCTTGCTCTGAAGAGTCTTAAGAACCTTAAAGCCTTCAAAATGTGACCATCTGGGCCAACCCTGCTGAGGAAGTTGGCATAGCAGTTAATCACCTGCGCCCCCACAGTGGGCTCTGCTCCACTCAGGTGTGTGAAATGGGGTCTGGGCTTCTCACAATGAGGTTTCTCCTCACACGTCCAGGCACCAGCCTTCAAATGCCTCCCAGGACATACACCGGTGGCCAGAGCCTGGTATCTCTCCTCCCCATCCATCTGTCCAGGGAGTGATGGAATGACCCTGAACTAGGACTCAGGGACCAGAGTTTCCAGAGTGATCTTGGGTGGGTGATGGGCAAGCCAGGTAATCTCCAAAGTTCCCTCCAGTTTGAGTGCTGAGAGGTGCCACTCTCTTCTCCCAGTTCTCTATCCACAGCAGGAACAGCACTTCAGGCACACATCGCCAGGCTGTCTGTTCTAGCCCAGCTCAATGCTAATGGGCCTGAGGCCTTGGGCCAGCTCCCCTCCCTGACTTCTTTCATAAGTGTGCCTGGCACCGATCAGCACTGTGAGTGTGGCCATCCCTAGGGTGTGCATTGTTCAGACCTCCCTCGTGTCTGACTGGAAGTGACTGCAGCTCCTCCTCCTTTGCTCCCATCCTGGCAGGGTGTTAAGAAGAGGCTAGGACAGAGGCAGAGCCACTGTGGAAAGCTGCAGGTTCTGGGTGGTGGAGGCTCTTGGTTGGGATCCTGGGGTGGTGGGCGGAGGAAGGGAGCCTAGGAAGAGGGCCCCAGCTGCCACAGCCTCAGAGCAGAGCAGGCTGGGTGGGGCAGAAGCACCGGTAGGGTGAGGCCTTGGCAGACACTTAATCTAGCTGGGTCAGAGTCTTGCCTTGCCTCCAGCCCACGGTAACCATAAAGGGACAGGGTCTGGGTAGAGTGCAGCAATTGTTTTGATGAACTTCTCTGCAAAAAAGACTCATAAGATAGAAAATCAGAACACAGAAAACATTATTTTTCTGATTTTACTAGTCGAAGGGAAGGTTATAAAATAAGACAAAAAAAAAAAAAAAAAAAACAGTCTCATGAGGCTTCAGCTTGGTAATGAACCCAGAGAGACAGAAATGTAAACACAAACCGCTCCCAGCTAAACTCTAGAACTTTCAGAATAGAGCAGCTTCCACACACATAACAGTAAAATGAAACTGGTCTGCAGAGTTAGTCTATATCCAGCTCCAATCAAGAAGCTCTTTCCTTTCAGCTCAGCCCAGAGTGGGGCAGAGCTGGGGTCCATAGAGTCGCTGCACCTTCCCGGCAGGGAGGCCATGGTGGTTCTGATGGGTTTGGCTTCTGTGGGCTGCTCAGGCTGCCCAGTCTGCTACGTTCTGTGGCCTTATGGTGGATCTGCTGGAGGGCAAAGGAGGCAGGCTGGCTGTGGCCTCTGCCCATCTCCTCTGACCCACTAGAAAAACACCCTTTTGACTCACTGCACTTTGCTGTTATCAGCAGGAAACCCAACTACGCCGAGGGAGCCTGACCACTGCTCAGAGGAGCCAGCCAGCTCATGTACTCAAAACCCAGCTTTGCCATTTAGAAAACAGTCAGGAAAAAGGCTACAGAGAGAATTTATTAGCCATCTCACACTCTGTTCCCTCTGGAAGTTTCGGTTGTCTTGATTTTTTGGTGCCAACTGTTGGTTGCTGTGTTCGGGTGTCTGACTCACCCAGGAAAAGGGCTGGCTTTCCAGCCCTCCTGTGCTCGCCACAGCACCGCAAGTAGCAGCCTCCTTGTCACAGACTCCCCATCCTGCCTGGCTGACCTCTGTCATCAGCCTGGGACCACCAACGAACAGTGCCAGCAGGCTCTTCAGGAAACTTGGGGACTGCCGGGAGAGGATCTGGGAGGCAGAGCCCGAGGGAGGAGCAGAAGTGAGGTGCTGCCCAGAGAACAGGAAGGAGAGGGGGAGCAGTGCACCCTCCGGAGGGCCCGAGGAGGTCTTCAGTGGAGATCTCAGGGAACAGGGGTGGTTCGGGCAGGAGCCCCAGACCCAAGGCACAGAGAAGTTTGAAATGTCCAGGATAAATAGAACCATACAGGGAGGAGAAAAGCCAGCTCCATCCCTCTGTTAAAAACAGTCGCCATGGGCACCAAATATATATTAATATCTGTACATTTGTCATCTTTTAAAAAAGGAAATAAAACCTCCCTGGCACCTTGATTTTTTAAAAATGAGGTGATACGTGAAGAGGCCTCCTGTGTGCACCTGTGTACACAAACGAGTGACACACCTATTTGAGCACGCACAGAGCAGTGCTGCACACACATATGCACACGGCTGTGCACGCACGCGTGGCCTGCAGGCACACAAGCCTCCGTCAGTGCCCACGTGGGTCTTTGCAGGGTGCTCCTCGCCAGTGTTCTTGACTCTGCTATCCAAGGGGACCTGCAGCCTCTGTCCTGCACTCAGGGCCCAGGGCAACAGGATCCGCTCTCACCGCATTTCCTCTGTGAAGGAAGTCCTGGTGCCTGTCTCTGTAGGTGGCAGCTGCTAATCCGTTGGCCTCACCCCTGCCCAGACATCTGCTTGTCTTTCAGGGGCAGATCAACTCTGCCCATAAGACAAACAGGGAAATAGCCGAGGTCAGCATCAGCCTGCGTGAGGGGGACTGCACGGACTCCAGTCCTGATGTCAGGTTTGTGAGGAGAGGCCACAGGAGGGCGGACTGGCTGGGCAGCAAGCCTGAGCTGCTCAGAGGTGGGGACTGCCCTGCAGTAGGGATGTCACAGTGTTCTGCAGAGCCACAGCCACCTTCTTGGAGGTCTTGCGCAGCAGCGGGCTGTCAGGGTGGTGCTCCTTCAGGTGCAGGATGTGACCCTCCTGGCTCTCAGACGTGCAGCCACACTCCTCGCACACATACAGCTTGGCCCGGCGCTCCTTATACGCATACTTCTGCTGCACGCCATGGATCTTCTTGAGGTGAGACTCCAGGGAGCAGCGCTGGGTGAAGGCCTTGTCGCACAGGCTGCACTTGTAGGGTCTCACACCTAAGCAAGACAGGGGCCAGCATCAGGGACCTG
Source organism: Spermophilus citellus (assembly GCF_964194105.1). Classification (NCBI taxonomy): domain Eukaryota; kingdom Metazoa; phylum Chordata; class Mammalia; order Rodentia; family Sciuridae; genus Spermophilus; species Spermophilus citellus. Next base: position 250,785,176 of record NC_138183.1, on the reverse strand, counting down.
ACAAGGGACCTTGGAGCCTGTCAGCAGCATCCAGACACAGAAAGGTCAGGACATCTGACTCAGGCAGAGGGATGGATGAAGCCTGTCCATCACCACTTTTCCCGAGTGACTCTCAAATCAAGTCCACATCCCTGATCTCAGGAGGACTTCTACCCTGAGCTGCAGGATGCCCCTCCCACCATGGAATCTTCCCACATGGCCTGGGTCAGGCAGTCCTGGGGTGCTCCCTCCTGGCCTGGGCCTGTGCTTACCAGTGTGGGTTCGGACGTGTCTCTTGAGGTCAAAGGTATCGTTGAAACCCTTCCCACAGTACGTGCACAGGTGCCTCTTAACATCATTGTGACATTTCATATGGCGATTCAGCATACGCTGGTAGGTGAAGGCCTTCTGGCAGATGTGGCAGGTAAAGAGGTCTCCACTAGGACTGTCCCCCAGGGTCACCTGTGGGCAAGGACAGCATTGTGACAAACATCCAGAATTTGGGACTGCCAACCCTAGCCCTGAGGAAAGCAGTGTCTATGTCCACAGGCCACAGCCCTGGGCCCTCTGCTCAAAGATGGGCAGTTTAGGGGCTCAAAGGAACCTCTGCGTCATGGGTCCAGCATCCTGCTTGGTTCCTGAGTTCCCTTTTAAGGCCATCACCCAGGCCCTCCTTAACCACTGGAAACAGGCAACTGAACTACCCAGAGACAGCTGTTCGTCCAAAGACAACTTCACTCTTCATGGAGGCTAAATCTGCATGTCTGACTCTAGTGTCTATTAATTCATTCCTGTTCTGCCTCTGTGACAGAGTAGATGACCACCCAGGGAAAGGGTCTCGATCGCAGCCTACAGACTGAAGCATGCAGCAAGACTAGAATCTGGCCCAGGCCAGCCAGCTCCCTGGTTCACTTGAGCCAGGTGGCATGGTGTGGGTCAAACCCCTGTGCCATCCATCCTCTGGCCTGTAAATCTTTCTGATGTTTTTCTAATTATGGAAGATTTCAAATTTATACAAAAGTATGGAGACAATATCACAAGCCTGTGCCTGTCACTCGGGGCCACTCCTGTTCCTTCTCTTCTACCCTGCTTCCCCTTGCCTTGTCCATTTGAAGCAAGACCTGGGTGCATGTAACACCTTGGAAAGTATGCTGCTCAGAGTGGCTACAGCAGCTCCCCAGGTGAGATCAGCACAGGAGTGGCTGAACAGCCAGGATGATGGAGTCTCTACTCTCACCTCTGTTACCATCCAGAGGGTGCTTGTGCTCTGTGGGTGGCCTGTCTCTGGCCGCTCCTCCTGAGATCCTGGGCCTCTGTCGCACTACACCTCCCATTTGGCACCTGGGAAATGTCAGGATGCAGTCCTCCAACTCCTCTACTCTCCCCACCCACAGGGGTCCAAGAGTCAGGGGAAGGGCATCAGGGGCACAAAGAGCACCGTGTTCCCTCCCAGTTGCAATATGGTGTTCCAGCCTTTGGTGACACACATCACTAAAGGAGCACCCTTCCCTAGATCACTGTGCAGATGCTGCCCCACCCTGGAGTTTCCGGAGTGCAGACCCAGGCAGGCTGGGCCTGCTGTTGGTGCTGTCCTTGGGAGCAGGGGCACCTGCGCTGCCTCGTGCCTGTACTGCGTAGGGTGCCGGGGCTGCTCACCCAGGCCCAGCTCTAGTCATGTCCTTAGACACTGATCAGGCTGGAGACACAGATCTAGGCAAGGTGGTTGCTGCTTCAGGGAACAGTTAACTGCTAGGCCACTCAGACCTCATGCTCAATGCGACCCAGACAGGAGATGCAGCCAGGCCAGACTCCTGCCTCTCTGCCTTGGGGGGGCTCTTCCTACAGCTCTCCTTGCTTCTTGTGGCCAGACAAACCATGCGGTCAGTGGCCATTCTCACTTTAGACTTACGTCTCTTCCATCTGTGCTGCAGTTAAATTCTTCTCTGCAGAAGCCTTGGCCCAGGGCCCAGGTCAGTCTGCCTACATTTCATTGGCGCCATATCTCATGGGCTGGACATAGGTCTCCATATGTGCCCCTGGTCCCTGAGACAATGTGACAGTCATTACCTTCATCTTAGTGCGTAGGAAGCCCTGATCTCTGCTTTGGGGGTCAGTCAGGCAGCCCACATCTTCAGAGGGCAGCTGGGCCACCACGCAGGCTCCTGGGGCCGTACTATAGCTGGAGTCCCGAAGGCTCATGTCCAAAGCCAGGGGGCAGGAAGGGGGTTCAGCCACTGATGGCTCTGGCTCCTGGTAGGGCTGTGGTGGGCAGAAGCCCAGGCTGACTGTGGAGAGAAGAGCCGGGTGAGGATTTCAGGAAGGTTCTCCAGCAAGAAGGTGGCTAGAGCCTCTGTCCCAGCTCTCACAGGCATGCATAGAGTAGGGCTTCTCCCAACCACCACGTGCTACACCTCCCTTCTGCCCCATTAAGGTAATTACAGGTGACGCCAGCCAAGCGCCACTGCCCGCTGAGTAATTTGTGTCTTAGCGGAACTGGGAGGACCAAACTGCCCTGCCAATTATGGCTGCAGACCTATCGGCCTGCCCCACCTGGGCCAGTCCCTCTGGATTCCAAGCTTGTGTGTGCTCCTGCTGGGACAAAGGGCACCACTGGAGGCCCTGGCCAAGGACAACTCCTTGAGAGTCATCCTGGCCCCAGAGGGTGATGGTCTGGGCCCCTTCAGGCCTCTCCTCCAGGCAGATTTAGCCATTGGCCTTGGGTTTTTAGGTGGTTCTAGACCCTTCCTCCTCTAGCCTGCTAGTCCCTGCTGTCATAGCCCATCAGGGCTCCAGGCTCCCAACTCCAGCCCAGCCCAGCTCTGCAGGCAAACAGGCCAGGTAGGTGGAGAGGGAGGAGGTCAGGGAGCAGCAGGTGGATGCTCGGGCAGCCTGCCCGCGCTTATGCAACCCTCCCCCACGGCGGACCGCTTGCTGTGGCAGCCAGGCTGGGCTCCCTCAGGCAGTGGTGGCACCGATACCTGGCAGCCACTCCCTGCAGCAGACACATCACAGTAAACGGGCCAGGGAGGCTTGGCTGCAGACCCTCAGCCCTGGTCCTGATAAGAAGTGACCCAGAGGAGTCAAGTCTCGAAGCCAGCAGAGCTGGGCAAATGGTCTAATATTTTAATTAAAATCTCAGTACATCCTAAGGTCTGAACTTAAAACCTATAAATTTCAGAAAGACAAATCAAGAGGGACAGTAAGGATGAGGGAGCATGAGAGAGAGGTGCATATGGGATTTCAGTCCCACCAGCAAGGTCCTCTGCCCCGACCCCTCCAAGCTGGAAAGACAGTGGTGAGGACCAGGGCAGGGCCGCTGCCCTCACCTCTTCTGCAGGACAGATGGGGATGTAGCAGAAGGAAGAGGACTGGGATAATGGAGGCTGGGTAAGTATGAGGGCACCGAAGTTTCGGGAGAGGCCCCAGATCTCGCCCCCTCAAAACACAACAAAGCTCTGATGGGGGAAGAATGTGCCTGCCCGCGCCCAGAACCCGTTCTACGGGCGCTGGCGTCCGTCTGTCCGGGGGACTTTAATGAGCCACCTCATTCCAGGGGTTGATTCACCAGCGCCAGGCCCTGGCCTGGCCCCTGAGCTGGCGCCCCACCTCTCTCTGAGCCACACAGGCTGGTGTCAGGCCCGAGCTCTGGGGGTCCAGCTGTCAGTGGGGGTCCTACGTCTGTGCACAGGGGACCAGGCTGGGTGAGCTGGGGCACAGCATTGGCAGCTACTGGTGCCAGCTTACCGGCCACTGATGACCTTGGCCAAGTATTCAAAACTGAACAGCAATTTCCATTTCTCAACCCAGGTGGACAAAACAGGGACCTCTACTCTCCTGGGTCTGTCAGTTTGGGATGTTGTGAATGAGGAGCCTGAAAACCCAAAGCCAGAACCCAGCTCTGTCTGCCTTGGAGCAAAGAAGAGAGGAGGGGCAGCAGGTGAGATGAGTTAGTTTGAACTCAGAATGAACTGTAGAGTGCTTGCCTAGCATGAGCCGGCCCTGAGTCTGATTCCCAGAACCCCCCCACCCAAAAAAAAGTTTTAGCCTGGCCTGGGGGCACACACCTATAATCCCAGAGATTTAGGAGGCTGAGGCAGGAGGATCACAAGTTCAAGGCCAGCCTGGGCAACTTAGTAAGACCCTGCATCAAAATAAAAAATGAAAAGGACTGGGGATGCAGCTCAGAGACAGCACAACCCTAGGTTCAATCCCCCACCCCCAAAAAGAAAAGAAGTAGAAAAAGGGGGGCTGGGGTTGTGGCTCAGCGGTAGAGCACTCATCTAGCATGTGCAAAGCCCTGGGTTCGATCCTCAGCACCACATAAAAATAAATAAATAAAATAAAGATATTGTGTCCAACTACAACTAAAAAATTTAACAAATTAAAAAAAAGAAGAAGAAGCTGTCACACTTTGTTCTCTGGCTTCACTAGAGGGGAGGCTCATGGTTGGGGTCCTTGGGACCAACCTGTAGGTAGGCAATCCCGTGTCCTTTGTCTGCTTCTGCCCTTCCACACACACTTGACATAGCTGGTGCTGAGCATAGACAGGGTGAAGCCTCCCTGGGTTGGCTCTTTGTGCCACCTCTACCCTGAGCGAGGGGCAGGTAAGGCTGCTAGGGTGGGGATATTGCCTCATCCCGCCCACCCCGCCAAACCTGTCTCCCTGCCACCCCCGTGTGTCCCTGCTGGGCTGCATACACAGGAGTGCACATTAGCATGCCACACGTCTGAGTGTCACTGTGATAGGAGGCAGGAAGCAGAACTGGTCAGGCCCTGCTGGTGCTGCTCTCTGTTCCTTAATTAGATGTTTCCAACAAGGTGGTGGCTGCTGTGGCCACTCACTGCCCACCCACAGCTGTGGAGTGTGGTAAGGCCAAACTAGCCTGCCTCCCCTCCTCCCTCAGGAGCTCATACTTTCCCTCCTATTGGCCCAATGTGCCTCCAGACCAGTCCAAAGCGATGGGATGGACAAAAAGGGACTTAGGTCCAGGGCAGCTGCCTATACAAGGGTCACATTCTGCCTTATCCTCCAAAAGTCCCCCTCTTAAAACCGAGCATCATGGCACATGCCTGTAATCTCAGAGACTCAGGAGGCTGAGGCAGGAGGATTGCAAGTTCAAAGCCAGCCTTAGCAATTTAGTGAGGCCCTAAACAACTTAGTGAGATTCTGTCTCACAAAAAAAAAAAAAAAAAAAAAAAATTAAAAGGGCTGGGGATGTGGCACAGTGGTTGAGTGACCCTGGGTTTAATCCCCTGTACAAAAAAAAAAAAAAGTTCCCCCTTTCTTGGGTTGAAAGTCACTGGCCCAAATAGTGGCTAGGATACTAGGTCCTGCCCCATCAAAGGCCTTAGACAAGACTGGGCAGGAGGCCTGATCCCTGGCTCTCTGGGGAGAGAATGGGGAGAGCAAGTGAGGCAGATATGAGGGTGCCCCACCTCCTGGGTGCTGACCACGCAGGTGCTGGTGGGGTCAACTCTCTTCTGGGTGTGTGCACAGCCCAGGCTGGTTTCAGGCAGCCTTGTACCCTTATCAACAAGGGCTGGGTTCCCCTGTGCCCAGTCCTGCAGGTCAGCTGGCCATCCTCTGAAAGGAGCGGTATCTGCTATCCAGCAGGGCAGCAGCCTGGGGACACATGGACCTATCTTTCGGCCTTCTGCTGCCATCTCTGTTGGGCGATATCTGCCCCGTTCTTGATTGCTTTTCATTCAGTGTCCATGGTGAAGTCAGAACTGTGCCCTCAGTCCTCACACCAGTGTGTATGGCTTGGCCAGCCAGGAACTGCACTTCTTGTGGCATCCTTCATCTTCCTGCCCAGCACAGGCCTGTGGGGCCCTATAGGATGCCAGAGGATGAACAATGGTAAAAAGGAACCCAACACCAATGATGGCCAGGCTTCAGTCCTCATCCTCTGTGCACCCAGGGCACTTGCTCTCACCTGCTCTCTTTCTGGGACAGTCTGGCAGCTTCTGCCACAGGACACCCAAGCTTGGGACAAACAGCTTAGCAGCGTTGGTGACAGTGCCTCATGGGACTGGTAGGAGTCCTACCAGTTAGGGCACAAGCTGCTCTTCTGTCCCATGCACTAACTGGCTGTCCCCTCCCAGCCTCTCTCCCAAGAGGACACAGCAAACCCACTCCACTGCCCAGCACTTCCAGAAGTCACTAGAACACTCACTGGAAACCTAGCTTCTCCCACCACTCCCACCACTATTCTGGGGTCCAGAGCTGATTTTCTCTGCCTTTCTGACTCAGCCTGGAAAAAGAATGGTCAAGTCCCACACTGCTAACAGCAGAGCGAGGCCCAGCTGCATTATCTAAAGGAAACCCCGGGCTCCTGCAGCTCAGCTCCACTGGCCTCCTGGGCTTGTGCCCTGCTGCAGAACCAGCAGAACAGCGGCCGCTGGCAGCCAGAGAGGAGGCCCAGGAGTGGGAGTCTGGGGTTCTGGAAGAGGCCCCAGGGATGCTCCTGGAGTTTCAGCCTTCTTGACATCTAGACTTCACTCAGCAGGGGCCAGGCTTGGAGGGACGCATCATCCCTCCAAGTGGAAGTAACAGGTACAAGTACCTGGTTCATCCTCCAGAAACCAGCATCCTCCTGTTACTCCACAGTCAATACTGACACAACTGAGGAGAGAAGCCCATACCCGGGGAGGTGAGGGAAGATAAGGGGTCAAGGCCCCCAAGAGGGAGCATCCTATCCACTAACCTCCCCCTGATCCCAGGGCAGATGGGGCTCTCTTCTCCCTTGCCTGCATTCCAGACCCAGCTGACCAGGGCTTCCCCTTAGCTTTGGGAGGATAATGGGGGCTCAGGGAAAGATTCTGCCCTGGGAGAGGAACCTGTAGAATTCTGCCTGGGGGAGGAAGGCTGAGGTACTTATGAGACTGGGACTGGGCCCAGTACTTTCAGCCACTCATTCCAGGGAGTTTCTGATGCTCTGAGTGTCTCAAGGGCCCTGGCAGGAAGGTCAACATTCAGACACCCGCATGTTCCCCTGCCCTCCCTGGGAAAGGGGTCAGTGCTTAGCTGGTCACAACGTGCTGAGAGTCTGTGAGGTGGGGGTGACGGAAACGTGCCCAGTCAACTCCTGGGGTCATGGTTGGTTGGTGATGGAATGGCCCAGCCAGAGGATAGGCCACCACAACACTACCCCCTCCAGCCATCTGAAGCGTCCGAGCGTGGCCCAAGGACATTCCCTTTCTCATTTCCAAAAATTGTGGGAAAATTCTCCAGTGGATCACGTGGCCTTTAGAGGTAAAACCTATGCCCTTTACTTGGCCCACAGAACTCTCATCCACTGCCAGAGCCACGGGGGCAAGTTTTACCATCGCCCTCGAGGTCAGCCTGCCCTCCATTCCACGACCATCTTGCAGAGTGAGCATCTGTACACTCCTCTACCTGGATGGTAGTGGCAGATGAACTATCCACCTAGGAGTCGTCCCCTGCCCCTGATGGGACAATCCCGGGGCCCAGGTCTCTTCTACCATTCCCACTTTGGCCACCAAAACTCTTATGGCGGAAATTGTTAGGACCCAAGGAAGTCAATGATTTGAACAAGCGGAATTTCTTTGTCCTTTGTAAAAGTCAATATGTGATCTGTTACTAAATGGGATGTGAAATAAAACTAAAAATAACAGCACTCTGAGCCAGGCCCAAGGCTCAGCTCACCTTTAACACAGTCCAAGTTCAGTTTATCAGATCCCATGGAGCAGCTAAGCAGCAAGTCAAACACAGGTTGGGGAGGAGGTAGGAGCAAGGAAGGGGCTGGCCTCTCCCTGGTCCTTCCGGAGGTGGAGCACTGGCCAGCTAAAAACTACAGTCCTAGCCCACTCCCACCTAGATAGGGAGACACTCATTTCCTTTTTTGCCTCAGTTTCCCTACTGGGATCATTCCAATGTTTAAAGAGGCTACAGAAGGATGGCCCAGCCCCCATGAGATAAGCTTAAGCTGTGACACATCCCACCCTGGCTTCAGGTCATAGGATCCTGGCAGCTCAGGCCACAAAAAACCTACCCCCAAACCCCTGCCCCCAACAGTTTAATTCAAGAGGGAGACTGAGGCAAGAGCCCTCACTGGCCCCTCATCTGATGCCCTCATTTCCTGACTTTCCTTAAGGCCCAGGCGGTGCCAGGGAATCTGCAGATCAAGGGTCAAAGTCGGTTGGTTAATTACCACCTTTCCTTCCTTGGAGGCACTGGGCAAGGTATTGACTGCAGCCCCCACCCCACCCCCACGGTCCGAAAAGGGGAGTTGCCAAGGCAACTGACCAAAGATTTTGTTGGGGGAAGGGGGAGGACAGAAGGTGCAAAAGCGTCCTCAGGGACCCTAGGAAGATGCCTCAAAGGAAGACAACTCGGGTTACTCTTTCAAAGTGGACGCGGACTCTGTCAAGGCGTCTTCTCAAAATAAACTGGGTGCACCAGCTTCCCCGGGCTTGTCTTTGGCTGGGGCGGGGGGGGGGGCTCCTTAAAACTACTTTCCGCTCCGTGTATCCTCTGCAAGGTTGAAGGATCGCGTTTCTAACAAAGGTGAGAACCGATCCCATCTTTGTCTCAAGGGTAGGCTGGGTGCAAGCGGGCGCCTTCTTATCCCGCTTGCGCACTGTGCGGACCTCGGAGCTAGAGCCGCAGGGCAACTTGGGGATACTCGCCCGCGTCCCCACCTGGCACCAGATTTGTGGCGGAGGGAGAAAGACCTATGGAAGCGGCTAAGGCTCAGAATCTAAGTGGCAAAGCCTCAGCTGAAACTCCATCTCGTTTCCTGCCCCCTAAAGTGGCATCGCTCCAGCGCCCTCCTCGCGCTTCATCAAAGTCTCCGCTTTCTGGATTTACGACTCGAGAGCCGAGGGTCGCCAGAGCGGTGACACACCCCGCTGCCTCCCCTACGCCGTGGCTCGGGCCGGTAGAGGGAGATGGCCCCCGCCCCCACCCGACGCTGCTTCCGCTCGCGAGCCCTCTCCTCCCAGAGCTCGGGGTCAGCCAGCCGCGGGCTAACGGAGCCGCGGCCGCGGCAACCTGCATCCTGGTGTTCAGCGGCGGGCGCAGAGCCGCTCATCTCCGCGCCCCGCCTTCCCGCCGCCACGGGCGCCGCGGGCTGCAGGCGCCTCACCTGGCACGTAGATCTCGCCGCGCTCCTCATCTGGCAGCTCGCTCCAGTTCCTCTTGCACGTGGAGACGCACGGCTTCTTCACCAGGAACGCGCGGGGCATTTTCGAACGCTCCTGGCCCGGCGCGGTCCGTTTCCGCAACTAGAACCGGGTCGTCCCACCTTTCCCGGGCCGGCTCGGAGGCGCAGGAAGCGGACAGTTCAGGGGAGGAATCGTCGAGGCGCCCCCACGTTCCGCGGGAAGACAGTGCTGGGACGGCGCGCGCCCGTTCCAACTTCGCGGAGTGTCGCGGTCCCTCGGTAGCAGAGCCCTTGCAGCCAAGTGCACTGGGCGACGGGGTAGGCGTCTCCTGACTCGACTGGCGTCCCCTCGGCCGCTCGGGAAGTCTTAAAGTGCGAGCCGGACAGACAGGTTCACGCTTTATTGGCTCGCGGCGGTGTGTGTTGGTGGCTGGGCGGGGAGGGGGGGGTGATCTGATCTAATTAGCTTGGAGTAGCCTGGGGAGCGATGGCGCATGCGTTGGGAAATAACGGTGACAACCCACCTATTTGTTACCTGTCGAACCGGTTTCCATTCCGCTGCCGGTGAGGTGGCCTCGCGGCCCGGGCGGGGCGGACGGGCGGGGGCGGGCGCCGGCACCCAGTCCCCTGCAGCTCCAGCTGCCCAGCCGACCCGGCCACCGCCCCGGACCTGCCAGCCGGGCGTGCTAGCGTTTGCAAACGGGAGTTTCGGAGGGAGCTGGGAAGTGGAGGGAGGGGAGGGCAACGTTATTTGCACCGGCGCTCGCACGCCCAGCGGGTGATGAAATGAAACTCGCCCAACTGGGCCCGGCCCAGCCTGACGCGCCCCAGGCGCCTAGGGAGGCGCGAAGCCGCCGGGCGGGAACCCGCGGTTCGGCCCTCACTTGTTGAACCGGGCCTGCGCCCAAGCGGCCCGGGATCCCAAAGGCCCGACTGAGCAATTCGTGGTTCAATCCAGAGGTATTTGCTGGGTGCAGGCTTCGTGCGGAAAGGCACGCGGGGCCGCAGGAGCGCGCAGTCGGGGAGGCGGGACGCACATGCGAATATACAGCCAGCGCCCATTGGGTCCCCAGGACCCCAGCTAGAGTCTTCAGCCCCTTCTGCCCGGAGAAGGCTTGGGAGTAAGCATTTAGACTGCGCTGTACCACCGACATGGTACAAAACCCCAGCACCTTGGTCACTGGGCTTACAACATCGTCCAACTCTCCTGTCTCCTGTCTCCTGTCTCAAAGACGGGATGTCAGGTTCCGTGAGGCTGGAGGAGAGCTGAGGGTGAGGAACCCAGACGTGCTCAGGCCCAGCCTTTTCTTTCTGCAGTCACCGTTCCCGAGGGGCAAAGGTTCAACCTGGGACCTCTGACTCCACCCTACTCCACTGGCCACATTCTACTGATCCGGAGGCTCAGTTGGAGGGATACCCCACATCCACCACCCTGCCCAGGAGTGCTTGGTGGCCTCTGTGACTGGGTTTCTTTTACTAGCTGATTCACTAAGTGCAGGGATAGGAGCCCCTCCTAACGTTTTAGAGTCCCTACAGCACCTACACCTTTCTCACATAGTATTAAGCTTTTGCTGGAACAGGTTGTAGGGAAATGAGCAATACAGGAGTCAGAAGAGAAGTGGCTGAAGCTCTCAGGCATCTAGTTGAAGGTGACATATTTTCAAGAGTGAGAGGCTGTTTTTCAGAGACCATTTACATCCCCCCACCCTGTGGAGTCAGTCCTCTAAGTAGGTGAGGAGAGACCTTGCAGGCAGCCAAGCCTCCTCCTCCCTGACTCCCAGAGTCTGAGTTTGGCAAAGGGGCTTTCCTCTCAGGTGTCCCTCCAGGGTTACTGGGAGGAAGACATGAGCTCTTGCCAGGGGCTGTTAATGTCTGCCCCTTTCCTTCCTCTTCCAGGGCTCTGTCTTCAGGAAGCCTACACTTCCCTTGTCACCCTCCCCTCTGATCCTGGTCACCCTCCCCTCTGATCCTGGACCCATTCCTCCAACTGACATTAAGTGAGCACCCACTGGGCATTGACATTTGACAGTAAATCCTGGAGAAACATTGATAAGCATTGATAAATAATCTAGGAGAGAGGTGAAATGAGCTTCCCCATTCCACAAGTTTTTCTTGAGCACTTCTGTTGTGTTAGTCCCTGATGGGTTGGTAGGCAGTGGGTGCTCAGGAGCATCTATGAGGTCAACACAGATGACCCCCCCAACATAAATGCAGGCTGTCTCATCAGGGGAGAAACTGAAACACACAGGAGGCCAGGTGGGGAGGTCAAATGGGTGGGGCCAGCCAGTCCCACATCTCCACTGGTGCCAAGAGAGCTACAGTGGACAGAGTGAGGTCCCAGGAGGAAGAGTGCTTTATCCATGCTGGCCCCTGCTATAGTTCCAGCATCTACTATGGAGCCTGGAATGAAGATAGTTATCAATTAATACTTGTGGGATGAATGAATATCCTATTTTTTCTTGACTTGTGTGACCCATTTGCCTTGCATGTGCCAACTTTTGGTAGGGACAGACAGAGCTGATTTCCTAATTATGAGGAAAAGAGTCTTGCTAAACTGTGATAGAAGGTCCTGGGTGCTGGCTGTCAGGGAAACTGGAGAGTGGTGGGGACTGTGGAGAACATGCCTTTTATCTAACAGCATGTCATTTGGGTACTGGAACACAGCATGGCCACACCTTCCCATTTTCCAAACAAAATTCAGATTTGTGCGTGAAGCCTACTGATTTTTAAATGTTACCTCATGTTTTTTTAAAAAAACATAGACTGGGTCAAACAAGACACTTCTGTGGGTTATATTTGACCCACAGGCTTCCAGTGTGTGGGCTGTGGTTCAAGGGCGGCTCCAGAGCCAGCAAAGTATGTGAAATTGGGTAAAACAGAGCTAAACTGTGAAGTGCGTGAGGATGGCCACCTCCTGCTGTCACTACTGTTCACCCAGCACTCCGCAGGAGTCAGCTAGCTATCATTCATCAGTGCCTTAATTGCATTGACAGATATGTATTTCTTTTCTTTTTCTTATGGAGCTGTAGATTGAACCCAAGGGCACTCTACCACTGAGCCATATCCCCAGACCCCTTTTAAATTTTTAGAGAAGATCTTGCTAAGTTGCCCAGGCTGGCCTTGAACTTGCAATTCCCTGCCTCAGCCTTCCGAGTTGCTGGGGTTACAAGTGTGCCCCACAAAGCCCAGCAATTTTTTTTAAAAAAATTTAGTTATAGATGGACACAATACCTTCATTTTTAAAATTTTATTTATGTGGTGCTGAGGATCGAACCCATGCCCCACACATGTGAGGCAAGCGCTCCACCACTGAGCCATAACCCCAGCCCAAGCCCAGAATTTTTTGAGTGCCCACTATGTGGTAGACCCCAGGATTCTGCAATACAGGATAAACAAAGAGATAAGAAAACAGTGCAAACCAGAACCTTTAGGGTAGCTGGACATGGTGGTGCATGCCTGTAATCCCAGCCACTTGGGAGGCTGAGGCAGGAGGATTGTAAGTTCAAAGCCAGCCTCAGCAACTTAGGGAGGCTCTAAACAACTTAGTGAGACTCTGCCTCAAAATAAAAAATAAAAAGGGCTGGGGATGTTGCTCAGTGATTAAGGATTCCTGGGTTCAATGCCCGATACCAAAAATAAAAACAGAACCTTTAGGGTGATGTGGTGCTAGCAGATGGGGGTGCTGAGATCTAAATGAGAGGCGGGGGTCAGCTATGCAGAGTGGGGAAGAGCATGATCAGAGAAAGGAACAGCTGGTGCCGAGGCCTTAGCAAGAAGGAGCCTTTTCCGAGGCACGAGGCACGTAACAGCTGTAGTGGCTGGATGGTGAGGGGAAGGGATGGTGTGGGAACTCAGACTGCAGACAGGTGAGCCATGCCATGTGAGGTTCATTGGGGTGGGAAGCTGTGGCCTCCCAGAGCCATCAGACCTGCTAGGGGCAGAATGGACTGTATCAGTGGGGAGGGTGGTGATAAGGAGACCAGAATAGGAGCTACTGCAATAGTCCAACAGGAAATGACGGGTCCCATTCAAGGCATGAGGACCCATTTCAGCTGGATCCTGAGAGGTCATCTCTTGTTGCTACAGTGGATGGGTGTGAAGGAAAGACTGGCCACAGGAGGCAAGTAAGAACCATGATCCTCAAAGTGCCATCAGAATGTAGTGCTCAGGTCCCATCCCAAGGAACACAGGGAGAGCTAGGGTGGAAGCTGGGTGGTGGGAAGAGAGCGTTTGAAACCACTGTGTTCCTGGTTTCCTGTTTTCAGGGAAGGTCTCTGGAGGAACCAGGATGGGATGCAGAGGGGAGGGGCTGGGGATCCTGGAGGCTTAAGGCAGAAAGGCACATGGGAGAGATATCCTAGTGTCTGGGGACGTAGGCCAAGCTCCTACCCTCTCAGGACCTGTTTCTCTACGTGTAAAGTGAGGCTCTGGGTTCTAGCTCTGCCCTCAGCCATCAGGGGATGCTTTGGGTTTGCCTTTGCTCAGATGCCCTTGCAAACAGCTGTAAAGCAGCTAGGGGCCTCAGAACAGGTTGGTTGGGTCCATCAGCTGCCTTTCCTCTGTTTGGCTGTAAGCAAAGCCCCTGACACACTGTGAAGTGCCGTGGGTGGCACTGACTCTCCATCTCTTGATGAGTTCCTGGCTGGGGGCCTGCTAGAGGGGGTGCTGCCCTGTGGCAGAAGGCTGGGGAGGGCAGCTTTGGGGCCATCCAGACCCCTGTGAGGGCAGGATGGGCAGAGGAGGCCATTTGGGGCCATCCAGACACCTGTGACCTCCTCCCCCAACACCCACCCACTGGCAAGTCCCATCAGTTTCCAAATCCATGTCCACCCTGGAGCTCCTCACTAGGACCCTGAATCCGCCTCACGAGCAGCCCCCAGTTCCCTGTCCATGCTCTGAAAACCCAAGTCCTACCATACCTCCCCTCACCCCAGACAGCATCCTGGTGAGGCCTGGTGTGCCCTGGCCCTGCTGACCTCTGGCTCTGTCCTGCCCACTTCTCTGGGTGCCTACCGTATCTCCCTCCTCAGTCCCCTGAACAGGCTGCAGCCTCTTCTAAGCTGAGCCTCTCCTGTGGCTCCTCCTGTCCAAGGCACTTACCCATGAGGTGACTGGCCTGATACCTTTCCTCACTTCCCATTACCTGATTTTGCTTTCTTTGCAGCACCTTTCATGGTGATATTTGGGTTTGTCTTTTTTATTTGTTGCCTGTTTCTTCCAGTGTTCTGTTTGTGAGGGACCCTCTTGGTAACATTTTTAAAGCTTTATACAATTCACACACCACAAAATGCACACACACTCTCTTTTTTTTGTAAAATATTCATAATATAAAATTTACCATCTTTTCTTTTTTCATTTTGCAACACTGGGGATTGAACCCAGGGGCGCTTAACCACTGAGCCACATCCCCAAGCCCTACTTTATATTTTTTATTTAAAGACAGGGTCTCACTAAGTTGCTTAGGGCCTTGCTAAGTTGCTGAGGCTGGCTTTGAATTTGCAATCCTCCAGCCTCAGCCTCTCAAGCCACTGGGATTACAGGCATGTGCCACCACACCCAACAGAAATCACCCCCTTATAATGTGTACAGTTCAGTAGTTGTCAGTCACCTCAGAGTTGTACCAAGTCTAGAAAACCTGTGATCCTGGCAGTCACCCTCCATTCCCCAGCACCCTGCCCCTGGCACCCACTATTCCTCTTTGTTTCTGGATGGGCCAATGCACTCCTTTGTTTGAGGCTTCCCTGGCTCCCCTGCATCCAGTGCTGTGGGGATGGGCTGGCTGTATCCCCATTTTACAGATGAGAAAATGAGATTCAGGACCCCTCAGGAAAACTGGCTTTCCCTTTTCCAAGCCTTATGCCTAGGGTCTCCCCAGAACTTGGCAGCATGGAGGAGGACGGAAACTCAGCAGGAAGAGAGGGAATACGGGAGGGCACTGAGTGGGGAACTCCTTGCTCAGCCATCTGACTGTGGCCCCACCTAGGTCCTTGTAGCAGGAATGCCACTCTCCTAGGCAGGCCTGATGTTGAGGCTGAGCTCAACTCTATGCCTGGCCTATGTCAGGGACAGAGCCATCACCACTCTCCTATATGGGAACAACTACCAGGCAGGCAGGTGGAAGCAGCAAGAGAGACAGTGCATTTTGTGGTGTGTAAATTGTATAAAGTTTTAAAAATGTTACCAAGAGGGTCCCTCACAAACAGAACACTGGAAGAAACAGGCAACAAATAAAAAGACAAACCCACATACCACCATGAAAGGTGCTGCAAAGAAAGCAGAAATCCAGGGACCTGGACACCCAAGAGGGTTGAGGGTAGCTGGTATGTTGGGGGCAAGTCAGACGCAGAGAGGGGCTGTTTGCTGAAGTCCAGATCTACCTGTGAGGGCTCTGGGTCTTCCTACAAATGACTGTACCTCTCTGGACTCCAGACTCCCATCTGTGAGGTACCCATCCTTGACTGCTCAGGCAACCTCAGGATTGTCCTGAGCCTCAGTGAGTCCATGTGACACATCTATCTCAGTCCTGGAAACCAGACTTGGGGCCCCCTCTTTCCAGATCCCAGACCAAGGGGGCCAAGGCACAGGTAGGCTGGAGTTTGGCAGAGGCATGCTGTTGAGAGGATGGGACCAGAAGGAGCCTTGTCTCTCACAGAGGTGAGGGCCCAGGACTTGCAGTTATCGGTGCCCTCTGGACCTCAGACAGGAAAACCAGACAGGCTCCTACTCCAGGCTGCCTTCCCTACCCAGGGGTGCTCTCATCCTGGCCTCTTTCATCTTAGGTTTAATTAGCCAGGTGCCCCACCCCACATCCCCTTGGGCGGGAGTCATCACTCCCATTTTATAGATGGGGAAACTGAGGCACCTAGAGGGAAATGGATTGCTGCTGTCGCCTGTGAGTCAGCTGTGCAGTCCAGCCCAGAGGAGCCAGGACCAGGCCTTCTGGCTTAACCTGTCTCTCTCCTCATCTCCGTCCCCGCCCCCACCCGGGTGCCAGACAGCCTCCTTTCCAGCTCTCTACCTCACCACTCTCATTTGGAGTGGCGGCAGGATGGGGCGGGGAGGGGCTCGGGCAGCCTGGAGGAAGAGGAGAGGCGAGTTGGCATGGGGGCTCCTGCGTTTCATCTTCAAAGCTGCTCATTAGAGCCAGAGGCCTTAGTCAGGCGGTGGGCGGCGGGGTTTGGACGCCCTTAGTTCTGTGCCCTGGAAACCAGCGGTCAGTGGGGCAGCCGCAGCCTGGGCCTCTGGCATAGGAGGCGCCGCTTGGAGAATCCCAAGTCCACCCGCCAGGTGCCCCCAAATAGCTGTGGGCCGGCCCTCTTGGGCGTTAGGAATGTGGTTCTGGACTGTCCTGGGCCGTGGTTTCTCCGACCGTGCTCCGCGAACCCCGTGACCCGCCAGACCCTGCCAACCCGCTCGTCCCGAGTCTGGGTCCCGTTGTTTCCCCGGCTTCACTTGGGCATGTGGGTCCTACCGCTCGCTGGACCCGGCCAGCCGCCCTGACCCCGCCGGCCCTCTGTGCGGTCTCGGACAAAGGTCAGCGGCTTCCGCCAGGCCGCGACCCCGGCGCCGGCTAGGTGCCCCCAAGCTGAGCGGGTGAGGGGCGCGGGATCGGCGTCGGGGACGCGAAGCCAAGAAGCCCTGTGGCGCCCGTCGGACCGGTTGGGCCGGGGCCGAGGCGCGCACTTCCTGCGGCGCCCGGGACCGCGCTTTGCGCACCCCAGCGGCAGCCCGAGGACCCGCGGGCCGCGCGCTCGCGGCGCTGAGTGCGGTGCGCCCGGGCGCCTGCGGGGGGCGCGCGGCCCTCCTGGCTGGCCCGGCGGGCGCCGAGGGTCCTGCGGTCGCCGCCCCCGCGACGGGAGCCCGGCCCACCCAACTCCACGCCCCTGCCCGGGCCCGCGGCGGTTTCGGGGCCGGGGGCCTGCGCGGCGGGACAGTTACTCAGCCCCAGCGAAACCGGCGAGTCGGCACCTGCCGGCCGGGCGGGGCAGGCGGCGGCCCCGTTACGCCCCGCCCCCCGCGGGCCCGCCCGGTCTCGGCCGCCCACGCGCCGCCCGCCCGCCCTCCCGGAAGGAGCCGCCGGCCAGAGCGCCCGGGGCGGCTGAGTCAGGCGGTGAGAGAGGCCGGCCCGTTACTGTGGGCGCTGGGGGCCCGGGCGGCGCTGTGGTTTCGGTGCCGGCCGCGGGCGGGCGGGCGGCCTAATGAGCGCTTGGCACGCACCCTGCCCGCGCGCCTGCCCCGCTCGCCCGCGCTGCTGCCCCGAGAGGACCTTGGCTGTCCGCCCCGGTGTGGCCCCCGAAACCTTTAGGTTTCAGCTTGCGACCCAGACGCGGGGTCTCTGCTGGGATCCGCGAGCGGGCGCCAGGGTGACAGCAGCCTTCTTGGCGATGGAGGAAGGCTCGGGCGCCCTCTGGCGGCCGTGGAGCCCCGCGCGTCCGGCCTGACACTCCCTTCTCTCTTGTGCACAGGACCCTGCGTGCCTGACCATGGGGCCCCTGAGCCGGGAAGCCTGGGCCCAGCGTCTCAGGGCCTTCCGGGCCAGCCCGTCAGCCTTCATGGCAGGTGCCGATGGGGAGGATTTGGGTCGCGACCTGCTGAGTGACCTGAGGAGCGAGAAGCTGAGCGAGCAGACCAAGGTAGGCCCTGCATGCGTTCCCTGCCATGGCCCATGTGGTCACCCCAGCCTACTGCACCCTGAACATCATCTTCATGATTCCCTCCTAAATCCCCCATCCCAGGTTTCCTTGCTGGCCCTGAGCTTGGAGTATCCAGCCCAACTGTGGCCCGACGTCCCTGCTGCCGAGGCTGCTGCCACCTCCTTGTTGGACATCCTGGTCCTCCTACCCCCACGGCCCTCAGCTCTCCGTCGGCCCCTGCTGCTGGCAGCCACCACAGTCCTGGCCTCAGGAAGTGTGCTAGGCCCCACCTCGGGAGCTTCTTGCCGACTCCTGCCCCTACTCCTAGGCTTGGCCACAGGTCGTGATGTAGGGCGAGGGTTCGGTCCCATCTCAGAACAGCGCCCCCTGCAGGCCACCGCGTGTGAGTGCCTGCGAGAGCTGGAGAGCTGCAAGCCTGGGTTGCTAGGGGGCTTCCTGGGGCTGCTGCGAAGTCAGCTGGGGCAGGAGGGCCCTATCCAGCCACTTAGCCTGCTGTTGGCACTTGCTCTGCGTAACACCCTGGTGGTACAGTCCAGGTCTGGGGCTGGCCTGAAGGGCCTGCTTATGGCGGGGGTTTCCTCCACTGGGAGTGGTACCTGGGACTGGACACTAGTTGAAGAGGGCCATGCTCACCTTCAGCCCCAGGCACCGTGCTGGCCGGCTACAGAGGAGGGGGCATGTGGCCTTGCAATGCTAGAGCCCAGGCCTGAGGAGGTCCGGGAGCTGAGGGCTTCTGTGGCCCAGCTTCTGGATACCTCCTACCTGCTCACCCCTGTGGCCCAGGCCCAGCTTCTGTGGCTACTGGGTTGGGCCCTCCGGGGTCTGCGGGGACAGCCACCAGCACTCTTCAAGCCACAGTTGGTACGGCTGTTGGGCACAGCCCAGCTGACACTGCTGCACGCAGTTCTTGCTCTCAAGGCAGCCTTTGGAGAGGCACTGTTCACCTCCCAGGATGAGGCGCTGCTGCTCCGCCGGCTCACCTTGGCTGCCCAGCACCCAGTTCTGCCACTGCCCACCCACCTCTTTTATCTGCACTGCCTCCTGAGCTTCCCTGAGAATTGGCCTCTGGGCCCTGAAGGTGAGGAGGCTGCCCCATTGCTGCTGGGGCCCCAGTTATGCCGTGGTCTCATGCCCAGTCTCCTGCATGACCCAATGGTCCTCCTGTCCCGCCTGCATTTGCTGTGCCTGCTTTGTGCTGAAGATGAGGAAGAGGAGAAAGGCCACTTTCAGAACCTACAGTGGTACCTGGAGGAGCTGCTGGCTGGCTTGCGGCAGAGGGCAGCCCTGGATGGTGGCCCACGGGCATTGGCCACTCTCTGCTTCCAGGCCTCATACTTGGTTGCCAGCTGCCTGGCTAGGCAACCTATGGTGCTGACACCTTTGATCCAGGGACTGGCCCAGTTGTACCAAGCTCGTCCTGTGCTGGCTCCCCACTTTGTGGAGCTCTTGGATAGGGTGGGCCCTGAGCTGGGGGAGCCCCTCAGGGTGGTACTACGGCAGGAGGTGGTGTCCCGGCCAGGAAGGGATGAAGCTCTTCGCTGGCACCTGCAAATGCTGGCAAAAGTAGCAGAGGGGGATGCTCAGAGTGCCACCCTTAGCTTTCTGCAGGCTGCAGCTGCCCACTGTGCCCACTGGGGTCTACAGGAGGCCCTGCTGAAGGTCTGCCGGGCCCTGCTGCGTGGGGGTGGGGGGGCTGGCCTGGCCGACTTGCTGCAGGCACTGGCCAGGCAGCTAGAGGACCCTGATGGGCGTGACCATGCCCGCCTCTACTACATCCTCCTTGCCCATCTGGCAGGGCCCAAGTTGGGGGTGGCCCTGGGCCCCTCACTTGCCGCACCAGCACTAGCCTCTTCATTAATGGCTGAGAACCAGGGCTTTGCAGCAGGGCTGATAGTGCAGGAGGCCTTGGCCCCCATTCAGCTGAGTGTGGGGCCCCAGAGAGCCTCAGGCCCTCTTCCAGTGCTGCAGCTCCAGGTGGAAGCCCTGGAGCCCGTCTACTCCCTGGAGTTGCGCTTCCTCGTGGAAGGACAGCTCTATGCACCCTTGGAGCCTGTCCACATGCCCTGCCTGTGTCCTGGACGCCCTGCTCACCCTCTGTTCTTGCCCCTGCGGCCCCGACAGCCCGCCCCAGCACGGCTGGAAGTTCAGGCCCTTTACACCACACCCACTGGCCTCACGTGCCATGCCCACCTGCCACCTCTGCCTGTGAACTTTGCAGACCTCTTTTTGCCTTTTCCTCAGCCCCCTGAGGGGGCCCAGCCAGGCTTCTTTGAGGGACTCTGGGACTCCTGCCTGCCAAAGGGTGCTGAGAGTCGAGTGTGGTGCCCCCTAGGCCCACAGGGTCTGGAAACCTTGGTGTCCCGATACCTGGAACCCTTTGTCGTGGTGGCCCGGCCCCCTACCAGCTACCACATAGCCATCCGCCTGCCCCCAAACTCCATGCTGCTGCTGCGACTGGAGGCCCCTCAGGTGGACGGAGTGCCTGTGGCCCTGCGGACTGATGACTGGGCGGTGCTGCCTCTGGTTGGGGACTATCTCCGTGGGCTTTCAGTCACTGAGTGACTCCTGGGAGACAGATGGAGTGCAAGTTGCCTAAGAGGGGCTTTTAAAGGCTAGGACACGCTCCTGGAGTGCCTTTTCCATAAAACTTACCTTCACCAATGACCCTCACTGGCTTGTTTTTTGGTTTTGGACCTTGGTAGGAACAGGCTCAACAGAGTAGTATCAGAGAAACAAAGGCCTGAAGTCCATAAATGTAGGACCCTGTAGTTCTTGCTCAGATAGGCTAAGAGTCTCAGAATTTCTGACCAGGAGGCAGGAGATGAAACATTCTGTTTCCCAGAGTGTGTCTGGCCTTGACCAAGGTCACTCAGCAATATCCTATGGAGGCTGGAGTTAGAACTTGGGCCTCCTAAACTGGGGGTTGGTGCTTTCCAAACCAGGTTCTTAGGTGTGGGAGGCCAACCTTATGGGTGACTGAGTTACACTCCCCAGCTGGGTGCTGAGGCGCTCAGTCACAGAAATGGGTGTGTCTTGCTACAGGCCCATGGGTGAAGCTATGCTCACCTGTTCCTTTGTAATATAACCCCTTGCCCTGTTTAGGATAGAATCTTCCATGGAAGTGCCTTGTGTGTGTCCCCTTCTCTTACTGTGCCCTTGGGTGTGGCCTACCCAGGTGTCAACCTGCTGACAGTGGACATCATGAAGATAGACTCAGCCCCCTGAAACCTAACCCCTTGCCTCATTTGAACAGCTTCTCCTCAATAAAAGGGGTCAGCGCGTGCTCTCTCTCTCTCTCTCTTCCTGCAGACCCTTAAGGTCAGAGGAGCCGTCACAGCAACCCCAAAGAAAAAGGTATTTGTGTCTCTTGTGTGGTTATTTTGCACAGCCCAGTTAGCCCAGTTCAACTGGAGTGACCCCTGAGCCTTTTAGTTGCGAGAACAGAAACCCGGCACTTAGAGTCCCTGTCCCAGCTCAGAGTAGCAAAAGGACATTGCAGTGACTCCTCCCCATCTCCCCAGGCCAATGCTGATAGGAGCCAGCTTAGGGGAGAGCCTGCCATTGAGGCCTGGGACAGAAAAGGGCCATGTGATCTGAGCTAGACCTAACCTGGCTCCAAAGCCTGGCCCCTAGGATCCCAGGCTGTACTTGGGAATCTCAGGGAAGAACTCATTCCCTTAGTTCTTTTTCAAAATATGCAATATGCTTAGGATTCAGATGTGTTGAGGTCAGTTCTGCTGCTGGCATCTACCCAGTATTTTCAACTTGCGTTGCCTCATGTCATCCTTGCAACAGCTTTTCAGGGCCAACAGATGAGGAAATTTGTAGGCCAAAGGGGTTAAGTGACTTTTCTAAGCTGGTTGGGAATAGTATTTTGTCATCCTGTGGCAGTTTCCATTATCACACTGTTGGAGCAAAGCTCTGCAGTAGCCTCACAGTCCCCAACCCTGTGTGCCCTGGATAGACCCCAGGAGGCTGCAGAAGCAGCCATCAGCAGCACTAGGTGGAAAAAGACCTTGGGCTTGGGCTGATCTTGGCAAAGGAACTCTTCTGCTGCCCCTGCCTCTGGGATCTTCTGGACCAGTCTTACTTCTCCTGACTGGTGGACGCTAGGAAAGGAAAGAAGGACCTGGCCAGTGGAAGCTTCATAGGTCATTGTGAAGCCAGTTTCAAGGTCAAGCTGAGATGTGACGGTGATCTGGCTGCAACATTTGTCACCCTGTTGATCACCAGGGTTTATTCAGCTGATCTGGCTGCCTAGGCAGATGTCCCTTTCTCCTTCACCACTGGATGTGTACCCCTCCCAAAGCTGTGCACTCAGTCATAGAGAAGGACCTTCCCCAGTAGAGGAGGACCATTTTCAGTCAAGGGTATACAAGTAGCTGTGCTCCCCAATCAGGCAGTAATTTGCTGTCAGCTTGCAACAAAAAGGTCTCCAGCTGTTATTAGCAGAAAAAGGATGTGAGACAGAATCTCCGCACTTAGGGGCTGGGGATGTGGCTCAAGCGGTAGCGTGCTCGCCTGGCATGCGTGCGGCCCGGGTTCGATCCTCAGCACCACATACAAACAAAGATGTTGTGTCCGCCAAAATAAAAAATAATTATTAAAAATTCTCTCTCTCTCTGTCTCTCTCTCTCTCCTCTCTCTCTCTTTAAAAAAAAAAAAAAAAAAAAAAAAAGAATCTCCGCACTTAGAAAGTCCCAAGGAAGATTGGAGACTGGACCTCCAGGAAGCCACCACTGGAGCTGGTGATTTCCAGAACATACTTCCTTGTCTGCTATCTAGCCCTATTCAGCACTAAGAAGGTGGTCCGGACCTTAGGATGGGGGTGGGACTGCTGCCATTAACACCCACAAAGTGCAGAGAGACTGAACTTCTCCAAGGCTGTGCCTCTGCCACTGAGAACAGCAGCTTTTGGCCTGGTCTCCAGACAGCTAATCAGTGGGATCAATTTCTCATATAGACTGGGCATGATGGTGCACACCTGTAATCCCAGTGACTCAGGAGGCTGATGCAGGAGGATCACAAGTTCAAGGGCAGCCTGGGCAACTTAGCTAGGCAATGTCTCAAAAAAAAAAAAAAAAAGAAAAGAAAAGAAAAGAAAAGAAAGAAAAAAAGGCTGGCTATGACTCAATAGTGCCTCTGGGTTCAGTTCCCTATATATATATATGTGTGTGTGTATATATATATATATATATATATATATATATATATATATGTAAGTATATATATATATATGTAAGTATATGTAAAATATATGTAAATACACACACACACACACACACACACACATATATATAGTGTGAGTACATGTGTGTATGAAGGCTATGAGAATTCTGATATTTCTGCAGTATAACTTGCTATATATTAAAAAATGCATTCTACATAATATGTAACTTTCAGGAAAAATTGATACCATAACATATGAATTGGGGGAGAACACCAACATAGAAGCCACAGCAATCAATAATCTGCAAACCAGAAAGTACCAGATCTGATGGGTTCACTGGTGAATTCAACCAAACATTCAGGGAATAAATTATACCAATTCTCTGAAATTTCTTCCCAAAGATAGAAGCAGAGGGGATATTTCCTAATTCATTCTTTGAGGCCAGCATCACCCTAATGCAATAAATAAATAAATTCATTACAAAAAAAGAAAATCACAAACCAATACCTCTCATGAATATTGATGCAAAACTACTTTATGAAATAGTAACAAATTAGGGGTGGGGAAGAGAGCTCAGTGGTAGAGCACTTGTCGAGCATGCACAAGACCCTGGGTTTAATTCTCAGTAACACAAAAAAATCAGCAAATTGAACAATTTATAAAAAGATATACCATGACCAAGGGGAATTTATCCCATGTATGCAAGACTGATTCAACATTCAAAAATCGGTTCATATAATCTATCACATCAATAGGCCAAAAAAGAAATACTACAGGATAATACCAATAAATACAGAAAAAGCATGACAAAATTAAATACCCATTCATGACAAAAACAGAAAACTAGAAATAGAGGAGAACCTCCACAACTTGATAAAGAACAGCTATTTATTTTTTCAGGAATGGAATATTTAATATTGCTCAAATATCCATATGCTCCAAAGCAATCTATAGATTAATGATATCATCACCACAATACCAATCATCACACAAATAGAGAAAATAATAATGAAATGTATATTTAATTACAACATGCCCAAAGCAATCCTGAGCAACGAACAAATCTAGAGGCTTCACAAAAACTGAATTCAGGTCTGGGGATGTGGCTCAAGTGGTAGCGCGCTCACCTGGCATGCGTGCGGCCCGGGTTCGAACCTCAGCACCACATACCAACAAAGATGTTGTGTTCACCCGCCAAGAACTAAAATAAATAAATATTTTTTTAAAAAACTGAATTCAAGGGATATTGAAAAGCTACAGTAAACAAAACAGCATTGATTCTGGCATAGAAACTAACAAGGATACCAAAAGAATTGAATAGAGAAAGCAAAACTAAACCAAGTACACACAGCTAAGTGATTTCTGGCAAAAACTACAAAACCTGTGTTGGAAACAAGAAAATCACTTCAAAAAACCTTGAAAAAGAAGTCCAGACATGGAGATCTTATACTTTCTTATTTTAAAGTCAACAACAAAACTAAACTGACCAAGACAGTATCATACAGAAATATTGATAAACACATAAATTAATGTAATAGAGTTTAGAAACTGAAAAAATATACATACATTTGGCTAATTGATTTTTTATGAGGATTACAAAACAGTCATTGAGAAAGTTAACATTCTGTCTAACAAATTCTGCTGGAAACCTGACTATTCACATGAAAAGTTTAAAAATGGTCCCTCTACCTTCTGCCATATACATTTTAATTCAAAACAGACCTAAAGTCAAAAAGACAAGAGCTATAACTATAAACACTAGTAGAAAATATTGTGTAAGTATTTGTAACCTAGTATTTACCATTTAGAAGAACAGCTATTTTAAAACTTATGAATAACATCATACTTAAAGATGAGAAAGTAGTTTTCCTGCTAAGATCAGGAACAAGGCAAGGATACTCCTCTTACCATCCTTTTCAACATCATTTTATAAGTCCAAGTTAGTGCAGTAAGACAAGAAAATGAAATAAGTATACTGATTGGGAAGAAAGAAAGAAAACTATGTTTACAAATGATATGACTATTTTTGTAAAAAACTTGAAAGAATCAACAACAACAACAACAACAAAAAACTCCTGAGACTAATAAATAATTATACCAAGGTTGCAGGAGACAAGGTTGATAAAATGAAAAAAAAAAGAAAATTGTTTTCCTATATATCAGCAATGAACAAGTGGAATTTGAAATTGAAAACACAATGTCATATACATTATCTCATCCCAAAATGAAACACTTGAGTATAATCCTGACGGAATATGTGCAAGATCTGTAGGAAGAAAACTACAAAACTCTGGTGAAAGAAATCAAAGAAAAACTAAATAAATTGATTGATATTCTGTGTTCATGGTTAGAAAGACTCAGTATTGTCAAGATGTCAGCTCTTCCCATCTGGGTTTACAGTTCCAATGCAATATCAATCAAAATTCCAGAAAGTTATTATTTTTATATTGATAAATTAACTCTATAAATTTTATACAGAGATGTAAAAGACCAAAATAGATAACATAATATTAAATAAGTTGGAGGACTGGCATTACCCAACTTCAAGACTTACTATATAGTAACTACTATTACTATATAGTAATCAAATAGATCAATGGACCAGAATAGAGGACCTAGCAATAGAGCTACATAAGTAGAGCCAAGTGACCATTAACAAAGGGGTAAAGGCAGTACAAATGGAGCAAAGATGGTCTTTTCAATAAAAGGTGCTGAGCATGCAGAAAATGTATCTAGATACAGACCTTATACCCCCACAGGAATCAACTAAAATAGATCATAAACCTAAATGTAAAGGGCAAAACTATAGAAGAGAGTATAGGAAAAGATGACCTTGGGTATCTAGAAGACACTAGATAGAACATCAAAGTCATGATAATATGAAGGAAACAACTGAGAATCTGAACTTCATTAAAGTTGGGCATCAACTTCATCAAAATCTTGGGCAGGGGATGTAACTCAGTGGTTGAATGCTTGCCTAGCATGTGTGACGCCCTGGGTTTGATCTATCTATCTAAATATATATAATATGTATGTGTGTGTGTGTGTGTGTGTGTGCGTGTGTGTGTGTGTGTGTGTCTTTGCAAAAGAACACTGTCAAGAGGATTATAGTATCTTTCAGTGTAGCTTCACTTCCCTAAAAATCCTGTTTGTTTCCCCTATTCACCCCTCCTTCCCCTTTCTGCTGGCAATCACTGATCCTTTTATTGTCTCCAAGGTTTTGCTTCTTCACAACTGTCACATAGTTGGAATCATACAGCATGTAGCCTTTTCAGATTGGCTTCTTTTACTAATAATATGCATTTTAGGCAGGTTGAGCCATGCCTTTTCATGGATAGATAGCTTATTTCTTTTCAGCACTGAATAATATTCCAATATATGGATGCATCAGTTTATACATTCATTTACAGAAGGACATCTGGTTGCTACCAAGTTTGGGAAAATATGAATAAAAGTAATATAAACATCCACCTGCAAGTTTTTATGTAGATATGTTTGCATCTCATTTGGGTAAATATCAAGGAATGCAATTGGTGGATCATAGGGCAGAAGTATGTTTAGTTTTGTAAAAAGTCACCAAACTATCTTCCAAAGTGGCTGTGTAATTTTTCATTCCTAGAGCAAAGAGTAAGAGTTCCTCTTGCTTTACATTCTCACCAGCATTTGATGTTGTCAGTGTTTTGGATTGTGGACATTCTATTGGTATCTGATTGCTTTTATTTGCAAGTCCCTAAATGCCACATGATGTTGAACATCTTTTCATCTGCTTACTTGCCATCAACTGTAGAACTTCTTTGGTGAGGGTCATCAAGCCTTTCGCCCATTTTTTAAATTGGGCTCTTTGTCTTCTTATTGCTACATTTTCTGAGTTCTTGTATATTTTGGACAACAGTCTTTTTTTTTTTTTTTTTTTTTAACTGGGGATTGAACTCGGGTATGTGACCACTGAGCCACATTCCCAGGCCTATTTTATATTTTATTTTAGAGACAGGGTCTCACTGAGTTGCTTAGCACCTCACTTTTGCTGAGGCTGGCTTTGAACTCACGATCCTCCTGCCTCAGCCTCCCAAGCTGCTGGGATTACAGGTATGCATCACTGTGCTGGCTTGGACAACAGTCTTTTACTTTTATCAGCGTCATCTTTTTTTTTTTTTTTAAAGAGAGTGGGGGGGATAATTTTTAATATTTTTTAGTTTTCGGCGGACACAACATCTTTGTTTGTATGTGGTGCTAAGGATCGAACCCGGGCCGCACGCATGCCAGGCGAGCGCGCTACCACTTGAGCCACATCCTCAGCCCTAAGCTTCATCTTTTGAAAATGTCTTTTGGCTGGAATTGTGGCTCAGAGGTAGAGCGCTCGCCTAGCATGCATGAGGCACTCGGTTCAATCCTCAGCACCACATAAATATAAAATAAAGACATTGTGTCCACCTATAACTAAAAAATAAATATTTAAAAAAAAAAAAAGAAAATGTTTTTTTTGCCCAGTGTTCTGGCTATGAGGCAAGCAGTTTTGCTCTTGCCAGGTGCTTCTACCTTGAGATGCTGCCTTGCCACAGGCACACAGGAAAAGGACCAACCAGTCCTGGACTGAAAGCTTCCAAAATAAATATACTAATAAACTGGTTATTTCAAGCAATTGTAGGGATAGAAAGCTGTCTGGATACATCTGTAATATATTTGTCAAAACTCATAGAAGGTATACCACCAAGAGTGAACTCAAGCAGGGCTCAGTGGCTCATGCTTGTAATCCCAGCAGCTTAGGAGGCTGAGGCTGAGGATCGTGAGTTCAAAGCCAGTCTCAGCAAAAATGAGGCACTAAGCAGCTCAGTGAGACCCTGTCTCTTAATAAAATACAAAAAAGGGCTGGGGATGTGGCTCAGTGGTCGAGTGCCCCTGAGTTCAATCCCGGTACCCACCCAAAAAAAGAGTGAACTCAGAAGATAAACTATGGACATTGGGTGATAATGATGAGGCAATGTAAGTCTACTCCTTGTTAACAAATGTGTCTATAGATTCCCTCAGTTTTCCCTACTTGTTCTCCTATCTGATTGAGTAATACAATGCCTGTTGCACAATTTTCCCAGCAGGCTTGAGCCTAAGCCAGAGCCTGGACATTCCCAGGCACTGAGAAAAATGTCTAGGTTGTTGCCCAAAACACTGAAAGAAACTAGCCCTGGCCCTAAGCCTAGTTTCTTAAATCCTCATGCACTCCACACCCCGCTGTCTGTGTAGGGCAGGCCTCAGTGGCACACTCCAGTTTCCTTCCATCGTCTCAAGGATATCCTGCAGCCCTCCAGGTTCCCGGATCAGTGCTGTGAACTGGTCATGCTGATGTTTAGAGCTCCTTACTTTGGAATCCCACCGGCCTCCTCTCAGCATGATTTGAGCCACTCCATTGTGGGAACACCGCTGCTCCCAAGTTTGGGGTGACTACAGCCCTGGCTTGGGTGGAAGGTTGACAGTGGGAAAAGAACTATCCAGGGGTTGGGGATGTGGCTCAAGCGGTAATATGCTCGCCTGGCATGCGCCGAGCGCTGGGTTGGATCCTCAGCACCACATAAAAATAAAATAAAGAGGGCTGGGGATGTGGCTCAAGCGGTAGCTCTCTCGCCTGGCATGCGTGCGGCCCGGGTTCGATCCTCAGCACCACATACAAACAAAGATGTTGTGTCCGCCGAGAACTAAAAAATAAATATTAAAAAAATTCTCTCTCTCCTCTCTCACTCTTTCTTTTTTTTTTTTTTAAGGATAGAGTGAGAGAGGAGAGAGAGAGAGAGAGAATTTTTTTTTTTTTAATATTTACTTTTTAGTTCTCGGCGGACACAACATCTTTGTTGGTATGTGGTGCTGAGGGTCGAACCCGGGCCGCACGCATGCCAGGCGAGCGCGCTACCTACCGCTTGAGCCACATCCCCAGCCCCCTCTCTCACTCTTTCTTTAAAAAAAAAAAAAATAAAGTAAAGATGTTGTGTCCACCGAAAACTGAAAAATAAATATTTAAAAAATTATCTCTCTCTCTTTCTGTCTTTAAAAAAATATGTTAAAAAAAAAAGAACTATCTGTGTGAGGGCAGAGGCCTACAGGAAATCTATGTACCTTCTGTTCAATTTTGCTGTCAAACTAAAACTACTCTAAAAAATGAAATCTATAAAAAGAAAGAACTCAAACTTTCTGATTTCAAAACTTACTACAAAGCTATAGTCATCAAAATAGTGCTGCTAGTGGAAGACTGGCATATAAACCAATGGAATAAAATTGAAAACCCAGAAAGAAACATGTGGACAGCTGACTTTTGACAAGTATGTCAAGGTCATTCAATGGTGGAAGAACAGTCTCATTAATAGGACTAGGACAATTGGATATTCATGTTCAAAATAATGAAGCTGGACCTTACTTCACACAGCATGAAAAAATTAATTCACAATGAATCAAAGATCTAAGTGTAAGAGCAAATATAACATTCTTAGAAGAAAAGATGGGGTAGATTTTTATGACCTTGGATTTGGCAATGGTGTCTTAGACCTGACTTGAAAAGCATAAGCCACAAAACTAGGTGAATTATATTTCATCAAATTTTTTAAAATTGTGCATCAAAGGACACTATTAACAGGGTAACAAGGCAACCCCAGAATGGAAAAAAAAATTGGTAATGATAACAGAGTCTGATATCCAGAAAGTATAAAAAAATTTAATACTCAACAATAAAAAACAAATTACTCAATAAAACATGAGCAAATTATTTGAATAGACATTTCTTCAAAGAAGATGTACAAATGTCATTAAAAATGTACATTAAAAGATGTGCAAAATCATTAGTCATGCTGAGCACAGAGGTACACGCCCATAATCCCAGCTACTCAGGAGGCTGAGGTAGGAAGATTACAAATTTGAGGCTAGCCTAGGCAACTTGGCAAGACTACATCTCAAAATAAAAAATAAAAAGAACTGGGGATGCAGTTCATTGGTAGAGTGCCCCTGGGTTTAATCCCAGTACTAGAAAAAAAAAAATCCTTAGTCATCAGGGAAACTCAAGATAAAACCACCATGGCACACCACCTCACAACTGCTAGAATGGCTGTAATTCAAAAGACAGTAGATCTGGACCAACTGGAACTCCTCCCTACTCATCGATGGTGGCAATGTTGAAATAATGCAACTACTTTGGAGAAAAAACATTTAGTGGTTCTTTAAAAATGTAAACATAAACTTATTACATACCAGGTGTTCCACTCTGTTTAGACTGGATTATGTCCCTCCACCCCCAAAACCATGTCAAAGCCTTAAACCACAATGTGACTATATTGTGGAGTCACTAAGGATGGGACCCAAATTAAATAAGATGGTGTCCTTAAAATAAGAGGAAGAGGCAGCAGAGAACTCCTTCTCACCACATAGAGAAGACCATATAAGGGTATAGTGAGAAGGTGGCCATCTACCAGCCAGGAAGAGAGGCCTCACCAGAAACCCACCCTGACGGCAGCTTCATCAGAATGTCTAGCCTCCAGAATTGTGAGAAAATAAGTCCCTGTGTTTTAAGCCACCAGTCTGTGGTATTTTGCTATGGCACCCCTTACTGACTAATACACACTCCTAGGTACATACCCCAAATTATTGGAAACACATTCACACAAAACCTTGTACATAAATATTGATGATAGCATCTTTCATAATAGCTACAAGTGGCTAAAGCAAGTCTCAGTTCATTTGTGCTGCTATTACAAAATACCATACAGTGGGTAATTAATCAACAATTAAAATTTATTTTTGTTTTTGCATTTTAAGTAGTAGGGGTTGAACCCAGGGCACTCATACCACCGAGCTACATACACAGCTCTTTAATTTTTAATTTTTTTAAATTTGAAGAAGTTGCCCAAGCTGGCCTCAAACTTGTGATCCTCTTGCCTCAATCTCCCAAGTCACTGGATAAAAGGCACATGCCACCAAACCAGCTGAAATTTATTTCTTGCACTTCTGGAGGCTGGAAGTTCAAGATCAAGGTGCCAGCAGGTTCATGGCTAATGGGGCCTGGTCTCTACTTCCAAGTTGGTGCCTTGCTACTCTGACTTCACATAGCACAAGACAGAAGGGCAAAATGAGGCCTGATTAGTTCACTCCAGCCCTTCTGTGAAGTTTCTAATTGCATTCATGAGGGCAGATCCCTCAAGGCCTGATCATTTCTTAAAGGCCCCACCTGTTAATACTGCTACACTGGGGATTATATTTTAACATGAATTTTGGAGAGACACAAACATTTAAAACATAGCACAACTCCAGTACCATCAGTGGATTGATGGATAAACAAAATGTGGTGTATCTACACATTATAACATTATTCATAACCACAAAATAGAATAAAAGAATCAGGTGTGGTTGGCACACTCTTTTAATCCCAGCTACTATCAAAGCTGAGGTGGGGGCTGGGGATGTGGCTCAAGCGGTAGTGCGCTCGCCTGGCATGCGTGCGGCCCGGGTTCAATCCTCAGCACCACATACCAACAAAGATGTTGTGTCCGCCAACTAAAAAAAAAAAAAAAAAAAATTAAAAATTCTCTCTCTCGCTCTCTCCTCTCTCACTCTCTTTAAAAAAAAAAAAAAAGCTGAGGTGGGAGGATCACGAGTTCAAGGCCAGCTTAGGCAACTTAGTGAGACCCTGTCTCAAATAAAAAGGGCTGGGGAGGTAGCTCAGCAATAGAGCGCCCCTGGGTTAAACCCCCAGTACTGCAAAAGAAAAATATTAACATACCGCTAGATCTTCTGTGGATCCTTAAAACATTATGCTAAGTGACCAAAGAAGCCAGACACAACAGGTCACATACTATAGGATTCCATTTATATGAAATGTCCAGAACACGCAAATCCATAAAGATGGAAAGTAAAGTAATGGTTGCCAGAGGATGGGGTATGTAAATGGTCATGAATGACATTTCCCCTTGGAGCAATGAAAATATTTTGGAATTTGTGATGATTTCACAATCTTGTGAATACACTAAAATTATTATGTTTTACAGTTAATTTTTTTTGTTTTTAGTTTTAGTTCAACACAATACCTTTGTTGTATTTATTTATTTATATATGGTGCTGAGGAGCAAACCCAGGGCCTCACACACATTAGGCAAGTGCTCTACTGCTGAGCCACAACCCCAGCCCCGACATTTTACAGTTTAATAGGGATAATTTTATGGTATATGAATTATATGTCTATAATTTATTTTTAAATTAGGGGGCATATTGAATGTACAAGGGCAGCAAAATTGAAGGACCTCTCAATGGTCAAACTGAGCAATAACAACAACAACAAAATGACACTAGTAAATGAAAACCAATGGGTAAATATCCACATAACCATGTTGATGTGAATAAGCAATTCTTTTTTTTTTTTTTACTTTTTGGCCATATTCGGAATCAAACCCAGGGCCTCATACATGCTAGGCATGTGCTCTACCATTGAGCTATACTCTCAGTCCCATAAATAAGTAGTTGAATAAATAAATGAGGGAGAAGGGACAGCTCTCAAACATCAGCTAATAATTGTAGGAGGAATGATGGAAGTAGAAAATCACCATCAGCAATAACTGTTTCAGGCAAGAATCATCAGTGAATGATCAGATAAGTAGGCAAAAGTACGATGAGGAACAAGTTATTTCTGTAGTCACAAAACAGCTCCCATAAGATGCTTATTTATTTTCTGCAGCACTAGGGGTCACACCTAGGGCACATGCTAAGCACGTGCTTTTTGATATGCACTTCACAGACTTTAGGAAATAAACAGAAAAATCCATAAAACTGAAAATTTGTTCTATAAACATCGCTAAAATTGAAAAAAAAATCTCTAGTTGAACTAATCAGTTTTAAAAAGGGGGGAAGATCCAAATTACTAATATTGGAAATTAAAGAGGGGTCACTGTTATGGATCTCATGGACAATTAAAAGGACGTTAAATAAACAATTCCATGCTTGTGAATTTGATAAATGATGTGGATCAATTCTTTGAGCAATACAAAGTACCAAAACTTACACAAGAGAAATATATAATTTGAATAGGTGTATATCTATTAAAGAATTGAATTAATAATTAATAACCTTCCAAAAAAGAAGGAAGACCCAGTGGTTTCCCTGGTAAATTCTCCTGGTAAACAACAAAACAAGGGCTGGGGATGTAGCTCAAGCTTGGTAGCCGCGCTCGCCTGGCATGCGTGCGGCCCGGGTTCGAACCTCAGCACCACATACAAAGAAAGATGTATGTCCGCCGAAAAATAAATATTAAAAAAAAAAACAAGGGCTGAGGTTGTGGCTCAGCGGTAGAGCACTCACCTAGTATGTGTGAGGCCCTGGGTTCAATCCTCAGCACCACATAAAAAATAAAAGATATTGTATCCAACTACAACTAAAAATAATAAATATTTAAAACAAAACAAAACTTTTAAGAAAGAAATGACAATTCTCTACAATCTCTTCCAGGAACTAGAAGCAGAGGAAATACTTCCTAACCCATTGTATGAGGTCAACATGCCCTTAATCCCCAAACGAGATAAAGACCTTACAAGAAGGGAAAACTACATAAGTGCAAAAATCTTCAACAGAATATTAGGAAGGTGAATCCAATATACACAAAGTTATTAACAATTTAAAACAGTAAACAAGTGGAACTGGGGTTGTGGCACAGTGTTAGAGCACTCGCATAGCACATGTGAGGCCCTGGGTTTGATCCTCAGCCCCACATATAAATAAATAAATAAATAAATAAATAAATAAATAAATAAATAAATAAATAAATAAATAAATGTATTGTGTCCAACTACAACTAAAAAAAAATTTAAAAATGGGAAGAAAAACTAAATATTTTAAAAGATTACTTATGGGAGGAGAAAAAAAAGATGGAACAAGGAATGCCACTAACTTCCTTTGAATATATATTACTTTAAAGATTTGACTTCAAAAGCATGTAAATAATCATGTATTTATAAAACAAAAGTGAAATTTTAAACAACTATCTTTCAAAGTCAAAAGCAAAATGAAACTAGTGATCCTAACTAAGGATCCAGCTGGTGGTATAATCACAGAAAGAATTATTTCAAGTGACTTTAAAAACAGTAATTTGGAGGCTAGAGATGTGTAGCTGAATGGTAGGATCTTGCTCGGCATACATGAGGCCCTGGGTTTCATTCCCAGCACCAAAAATAGAAAAAGCACAAAATGGTAATTTGACAGTACATTCCTAGCACAATATACTTTAAGGCATATGCCTCAGGATGTTAGGAAGGGCATATGCGATGTGTTTCTATTCAGTGATTTGGGGAAGGGCTGAAGGAAGCAGGGGCTTTTCTTCGGATTGGATGTTGACACTAGTGGGGCTATCTCAAGCCAAGCACAGTCGTGCCTGCCAGTAATCCCAGAGTCGAGGCAGGAAGATTGCAAGTTTAAAGCCACCCTCAGCAGTTTAGCTAGACTCTATCTCAAAATAAAAGGTAAACTATAAAAAGGGCTGGGGAGGGCTCAGTGGTAGAGCCCTTGCCTAGCATGTGTGAGGCACTGGGTTTGATTCTCAGAGCCACATAAAAATA
This sequence comes from Spermophilus citellus, assembly GCF_964194105.1. Lineage (NCBI taxonomy): Eukaryota > Metazoa > Chordata > Mammalia > Rodentia > Sciuridae > Spermophilus > Spermophilus citellus. The sequence continues at coordinate 250,750,681 of NC_138183.1, read as the reverse complement.
AATAAAGATCCATCAACACTTAAAAAATATATTTTTAAAAGGGCTGGGGATGTGGCCCCTGGGTTCAATCCCCAAAACCAAATAGAACCCCCCCAAAAAAAACAAGTGAGGCTATCACATATGATGGGATATCCTCACAAATCTTAAGTAGAAGGAAAGAAAACTAGCTGGAGTCTAGCATTGTACTTTAAAAAATAAATCTTCTGAGCACCATATCACACACCCATAAGCCCAGCTATTCAGGAGCTGAGGCAGGAGGATCACAAGTTCAAGGCTAGCTAGACCCTGTCTCCAAATAAATAAAAAAGGAAGCAGCTCATAGCACCCCTATGTTCACTAAGCGCAGTATCCTAGCACCCTTCCCCCGCAAATAAGTCACCATATTATAAAAGAAAGAGGGAATTTCGTTATTTTTGTGATTTGGATAATGCTCATATTTTGCCAGTGTTCAGACATGATTTTGGAGTGATTTCGCATACCATTGATTTCCCGCTGGGAGGCAGGGCTTGCAAAGGGGAAGAACTACGCTTCCCAGAGGCTCCGCGCCGACCTACCCCGCCTCCCGACAGGCCTTGCGCGCTTCCCGCGCCAGCTTTGCCCTCGGCCCCAAGCGGCGCCAGGAGGATGGAATGCCGCGGCGAGGCGGTGGTGGAGAAGGAACGCATCCACCTGCGCCCCGTCACGCTGTGCGACGCGGCCCCAGCCACGCTGCACCTCCTGCCCTGCGAGGTCCTGGTGAATGGGCCCGCCCCCGTGGGGCGCTTCTTCACGCCCGCCGTCCGCCAGGGCCCCGACGGTGAGCCTCGCAGCTGGTCCGCGTTCCCGGCAGCCCCCGCGCCCGCCGGGGCTCCCGGGCAGCGGGGTCCCCCGGAGGTGGCGGGGAGGTCTTGACCCGGGTCCCGCGCTTCCCTTCTGCAGGACTCCAGGTGTCATTTCGGGGCCGCAGCCTACGGGGCGAGGAAGCGGCGGTGCCGCCCGGCTTCACAGGATACGTGATGGTGACGGAGGACCGGGGAGAGAGGCTGAAGGGGAAGCAGGACTTCTCCGGGAGCTCAGAGAGTGACGGCGAGGGAGATGAGCAGGAGCTGGTGGAAGCCCCAGAGTCGCTGGAGCGAGAATTCGTAAGCGCGGGGACAGGGTTGCAGGGGGTGCGGGCAGGAGCCCCGTCCCGAATGTTGAGCCTGGCTCCTTTCCCAGGACCGCTTTATCGGAGCCACTGGCAGCTTCAGCAGTTTCACCTTGTGGGGTCTGGAGACCGCCCCTGGCCCGGATGCCAAAGTGCATGGGGCCCTCGCTTGGCCCAGCCTCGCTGAAGCGGTGAGTACACCCTCCTCTTCTTGTTTACCCCAGCTCCAGTCTTGCCCTTGGGGGATTTGGAGATTTAGGGCTGGGGAGCACTGCAGGGCCAATGGAGCCTGGCCCTGGAGAATTAGACTGGGCAGTGTGGGAAGCATGGCCTCCCTACCACTGGCCTTTCTAGAAGTGGGTATCATTCGTCCCTCCCCACCTGGCCACTATATTAGAAACTCTATAGTAGAGGTGACTCCTGTTGCAGATTCACGCACAGGTGCCTGAGGACTGAAAACCAGAGCTTGAAATTGAAAGCCACTGATTCCTTCAAAACAGTAAACCGGCTCTTCACTTTGGAGCCTGCGATTCCATCATCCCAATAAATGAGCTCTTCACAGTATCTGTGAGTCTTTGGGTACTTTGGTGCCCCTACCCAGCATGGGTCCCATTCCCACAAGAACCTCTAGTGGCTCTGGCCTATAGAAACAATTTATTGCTGGGGGCAAGAAAGGTCAGAATTTTTTGCAGCCAGTACCCACCACACCCCCAGCTCCTACTTTACAAAAGGAATTTTTACAATTACCAGCCCTCTGTACAGTGCCCCCACCCCCATCTCACTGTACACAACTGCCTGGCTCTGGTCCCTGGTTCAGAGCAGGCCTGGGCCTGTAGCCAGCTGACCCTGGAGTTGTCCTGAGCCTTGAGCTCACATTGGTGCTGTCCATCAGCTGACCCCTCCCAGGCCTATCCCCTCTTGGAGCTGTCCTCAGTCTTGTCTCCCTTAGCATGCCTCTTCAGACCCCCAGTGGGGGTAGAATGGGCTTTCAGCCCCAGTTCTACCAGTTCTGTTGGCACTGGTATGGGTAGTGCCTGGTCACCACTTTCCTCTCTTGCTCCAGTCCTTTGGAGTGAAGTGCAGACACTTGGAATCAATTCGAAGGAGTCGCTTGAGCATAGCCCGTTCATGCCCATCCACGATGTCTTCTGACAGAGTGAGGATGTACTGGCCCTGGGTAGGAGATGGGTCCAGCGGGTGGTCAGCCTATGCAAGTCCTGCCCTGAGCACCCTACTCACCTGTCTGCCCCAGCACACCCCCTACCTTGTAGTAGTTGATGAGGTTGAGATACTGTAGGGTAGAGATAACATCCTCTTTCTTGATGCTGGTGATTTCACTGATCTCACTGTGGGAGGGTAAAGGTCAGATCCTCTGAGGGTTTCCATCTCTCCCCAGAAACAGATAAGCCATGCCATGCACCCCCAGGTAGGCAGAGCCCAGCTCACTTGATGGTGATCTGTGGCCTCTCCCCACTTTCTGACTTCAGCCCCATCAGGATCTCCAATATAGTCTGGGACCAGTAACTTCGATAGGACAGGAGGCCAAGATCTGAGAGGGGCTTCTCTGGGGTTCCTGTCTTCCCTTCCACTTTAGAGAGTTCATAGCCTAAAGCAATGGAGCAGGAGAGGATGGTAAGTGATCACAAATCCACACAAACAATATATAAGAACACAGACTGCAGAGTCAAGCTACCTCGTCCCTAATACTACAGTTATCTCTGCTGTCCCTCAATTCCCTCTTAAAGGTCTGAGTATTTACCTTCATCTGTGGCTAGGGGCACTGAGAGCAGCTATAGTAGATGGGTGCTCAGGAGCCAGTGCAGGCTTATGGGTAGGGGAAATGCATAAAAAATGGCTTATGGGAAGAAAGAGCCATTGGTTTTCCTTTATCATCCAAGTCTTTTTTGGTCTGCAAGGAACTAAGAGACACCCTCATCTCTGACCCAGGCCTAAAGATGCCTGAACTCTCCATGCACTCAGATCCTTAGCTGTGACCTTGGGAGTGTGAGCAGTTCTAATGCCAGTTTGGCTTGGCTGGGTGGCATTAAGATGCAAGGACTTTTCAAGCCCAAGAGAGGTCATTCCTTGGAGCAAGGTAGCTGACCTCTGAAGTGGCCCTTTCCTTCTTTCTTATGCTGACTGAGGGCCTTGGCAAGACCCTCAATCAGAGTAGAGTGGCCTCACAACTCTTCAGCTGAGTTTACATTCTCCTGTCAAGGTCCTGGAGTATCTGCTATTTTATAGAAGCCCTCCCTCATCTTCAGCTATAATTGGCCTCAAAACAGATCTTAACCTTCCCTGCCCTTGCTACATCTTTACTGGCTAGCCTTATCTTCTTGCCCAATCTCTTGTGACTTTAACCAACCACCCTATGGCAAAAAGGACAAAGAAGCTGGTGTCCAGAGAGAGAAAACAATAAGGGAAGGAGGGCACACTTGGATTCCTACTCAACTCTGCTGGGTCCACGCTGCATGCAGAGTCCTGATCGGAGTCCCTGGAGGCTATACTCACCTCTGCAACTACAGGGAACATCCTCCCCAGTGAACATCCACCCACCCTTTGAGCTGCCTGCAATGATGTTTCTCTTGCCCTGCTAGTCAGAAATAAATACCTTGTCCACATCCCATCTCCACAGAAGTATTTACTGAGTTTCCTTAAGGATCCATTTGTTCTACCAGGCTGAGTGTTTCCTGAGAACATGACCCCATCTTGGTACTATTCAACCAATAAAATTTTTTAGATAGACCATGACCTTGGTCAGGTCAAAGTCTTTGTCTTCACCTGGCAAAGAACCTAAGGCTTCCTCCCTGTCTTCCAAGTCAGAACTTGGTTATCCCAAGAGTTCTAAGAGTGGTGAGTGGGGGAAGTTGGTCTCAAGGTTGGGGGTATTGAAGAGCCTGTGTATAAAGAGGAGCATAGTTCTGGGCTTTAAGGAACTGACCTAAAGGAATAAAGGAGCAGGGCTCAAGTCTGTGGTTACATCAGTTTGGTGAGTTAACCAGTTCTTAAATACCTACTGCCTTTGAGGCTCATTGGACACTTGGGGATATTAACTTCTAGTTCTTGCCTAACAACTTGTATGGTAGCACAAACCCAGATAGATGAGCAACAGGAGTTCACTACGTTTTCCCGGGCCCTGAGTAGGAGCAGATGAAATAGATTTGGGAAAGAGGGCTGGTACTTGGAATCTTAGCCCAGGAACAGTGGAGGCTGAGAACCTACTCCAAAAAACAGGGCAGTTACCCTGAGAAGGAAGAGGACCTTGGTAGAGTCCCACCTTTATTTCTGGCTGGCATTCCTGGTGACAGGGCTGCACAGCCAGGGTTGAAAATCACAGCAATCTGGCACATCTGCAGGTGAGGCACCACTGAGGTGCACTGACAATAGGTCTGGGCCTGCCTGCAGCCCCAGCCCCAACCGGGCAGCACACATACTCACTGAACTCAATCAGCAGCTTGCCATAGCCCCGGCGCTGGTAGGGAGGCAGGGTCAGGATGCAAGCCACATTGTAGTCTTCTGTGGACTCCTTTTCCTATTCCAGAGAAGCAGGAGTGAGGGGAGGGACCTGGCTCAGGGCAGAGCTGTGAGACAGCAAGGGTGAGTGCTGACCTTGGAGAAGTAGCCCACAATGTGGAAGCCCTTGCAGTCATACTCCGTCATGACATAGAAGAGGAAGGGGTCCGTGTCATAGTACAATGTCTTATGATCGAGGAAACACTTGGCCAAAAGACACAGATTCTGGGAGTAACTCTGCAAAGGAAAAAACCTGTCACCCTTCTGGAGAACTTCTCTGTGCTATGTTCCAGGTTGCCTGGGGCCTAACCCACTCCACCAGTCAGGCCCTCCTTGCTGCTTCGGCAGAGCTACTCGGTGTCCAGGAGCCTGTGTACTGGCCCCATGCTGGCATCTGCCTCTCTGGCAAGCTGGACAGATTCCCCCTGCTCCCTGTTCTTCCTGCACCTAAACTTGGCCTGGGGGCCTCCACTGCACCCTGCTCTACTTAAAAACTGTCAACAGTGACATGTCTCCATGAAATCAGACATGAACCAAGGTTAATGAGAGAAACTATGCCCATGTGGCAAGTCTTGGGAACCTGGCCATCAAAACCTTAACACACTAACCTGCACACTAACCTTAACACACACCTGTTGGGAACTGACTGACTCTTCTGTGGGAGAGATAAGGAATCCTGACATTTAACCAAAAAGTGGTCTTAGGCGTTTTACCAACAACTTATGGATCTTGCTGCTTCAACTTCGCTTTCAGTGGAGATTCACCTAGCTGTTTAACTACCTGCTTTGCACCCCAGCCACAGCTCCCCCACCAGGTGAGTCTCAGCAATTTCCAGGTTTCTTCTTTCTTCCCACTGGTGCAGACTTAAACTTGCTGTGACCCCTCATGCCACCCCACTGATCTTGTTCCTGTCACCTAAGCTCTGTCCCTTCTGATAGCCTGGCCTCATTCCCTTTCCTCTGCCTTTTTTTTTTTTTTTTTTTAAGTTGCCGATGGACACTATACCTTTATTATTTATTTATTTTTATGTGGTGCTGAGGATTGAACCAGTGCTTCACACATGTTAGGCAAGTGCTCTCCCACTTAGCTACAATCCCAGTCCCTTTCCTCTGCCTTTTAACCAGAGTGGCTTTTGTCTCTCAATACATGCTATCCCTGTAGGGATGTGCCTCCCCTCAGAACCTCACTGCTTGGATTCTCTTACCCACTTTCCCCTTCATGTCAGGGCTCCAAGGTCATCTCTATGAAGCATTTTGGACCCTGCTAACCCACCTTGTGTTTCATGATACTTTTCACGTTGCGAACTAAGTAGCTGCTGGCAAATCTGTGTCTGCCATGGGCCATGGGCTCTTAGAGCAAGAGATTTTCTCTTATTTCTGGTCATCTATGTTTCCCCCAGCACCTGCCCTACAGTAAGAATTCAATTAAAACAGGCTGAAATATTCTGTTGGCCAGACTGGTCAGTTTTCCTGAGCATGAAAAATGAAAGTAAGCTGCTTCTACTGCCCCCAGCCACTGACCTTATTCTTCCGTCCATCAATCTCGAAAAAGGAGATGGTACCCTTGCGGTAAATCTCATTGCCTGGAGGGTGTCGCAGGTCACACTTGGTCTGAGGAAGAGAAGATGATCAGGGGCAAGGGCAAGGTGTTGGGGCACTGAGAGGGCAGTTTCCTTGGACCCCTCTTACCAAGTGACGCTGCAGACACTTGAGGCTACGTCCATACTTGAGGCAGAACTCGCACAGGTAGAGGACAGGTAGAGTGGTAAGTTCCTGTGGGTACGGGGAGAAGTACCACGGCTTCAGGCGGTGCCGGCCCAGTTCGATGCACTCAATGTTCTTCATCCGGGTGACAATGTCGTCGTGGCTTCGATCAGACACCAGGCTACCAGTCATGCGAGGTGCCGATGGTATTCCATCTGAGCTGTCCTGGGAGTCCTGCCCAGGACCAGTGGAAGATGACAGGTTTACAAGATGGCTCAACAGGACACTATAGCTCACAGCCCTGCCACATACTTCCTCTTTCAAGCCTAATAACCACATTATGAGGAAAGCCATAATCCCCACTTTCCCAAATACAAAACCAAAACTAAGAAACTGATAATTGGAAAAGGTCACTCAGTGACTAAACTGAGCAGTGTTCTGCCTGGCTCCTAATCCCACCATCACTATGCATCACCCCTCATTTACTTTTTTTTTTTTAAATAATATATATTTTTTAGTTAATTGACCTTTGCTTGCTTTATTTATTTATTTATTAGGGAGGGTTTCTGCCAGGGATTGAACTCGGGGCACTCAACCACTGAGCCATATTCCCAGCCCCATTTTGCATTTTATTTAGAGACAGGTCTCACTGAATTGCTCAGCCTCCCCAGCTGCTGGGATTAAAGGAGTGTGCCACTGTGGCCGCCCCCACACCCAGTTATTTATTTTTCATGTGGTACTGAGAAACCCAGTGCCTCACACGTGCCAGGCAAGCACTCTACCACAACCCCAGCCCTCCTCATTTATTTACTTATTTTTTAAAAAATATTTTTTCGGTTGTTATTTATATGTAGTGCTGAAAACTGAACCCAGTGTCTCACACATGCCAGCCAAGTGCACTACCACTGAGCCACAGCACTTTTTTAAAAAAATATATTCTAATATTTATTTATTTATTTATTTTAAGTTATCGGCGGGCACAACATCTTTGTTTGTATGTGGTGCTGAGAATCGAACCCAGGCCGCACGCATGCCAGGTGAGCGCGCTACTTCTTGAGCCACATCCCCAGCCCCCCAAAAATATATATATTCTAATTATACATGAGGACAGAATGCATTTTGGTTCATTGTACACAAAAGGAGTGCAGCTTTTCATTTCTCTGGTAGTATATGACGATTCATTAAATCTTTTTTTTTTTTTTTTTGTAGCTGTAGATGGAGAGCAAGCCTTTCTTTATTTTTATGTGGTGCTAAGGATCAAACCCAGTGCCTCACATGCAAGGCACTGAGCTACAGCCCCAGCCCTTGTATTAACTTTTAAACTAGTTGCTGACTAAACTCTCCACTCTGTATATCCCCTCCTTTTCCCCTATCTTCCCTTTTGTGCTGCTCCACAGACCCACCTCATCAGTGCCCAAGCAATTCGATTTTCGCTTCCGTCCGGGCTGAGCTGCCACTGCCCTACGGGCGGATCCATTCTGCAGATGAGATGGTAGGAATAGAATGAGTGATTGTGAGATAAGCCTAAAGGAAGCTGCCAGAGTACAGAAAGGAGAAGAAGAGATGAAGTGGGGGCTTACCTGGGGAAAAACTGAAGCTGGGGCTGTCTCGCTGGGCACTGGAGTTGCTGGGGAAACCACCTCCACCTTCCGTTTCTGCAGAGAGAAACCAAGAAAGGTGGGTCAGAAGGTAGAGAAGGTGGGACCTGAGAAGAAAGCAAGGTCCCTGGAATTGCTGAGGGTACCGTTGAGCGGTGGTTGGGTTGCAGGCAGGAGCTGGAGGAGAGCGGCTGGTCGGGCTCGCCACCGGGAATGGCCTCCCGCTCCTTGGGCAGGTTGAAGCGGAGTGTGATCTGGACCGGGATTGGCAATGTCTTCCCGCTGGCCTGGGCGGAGGCCGGCTGTAGAAATAGGTCCAGGGTCTTCCTCTGGGGTGGGTATGGTGGTGGGATGGCAAAGGGGAAGGGCCCCTCAGCATGGAGTGATCAAACCCCACCCTCTGCCTTCTCAAGGACACAAGAATAGTCCCTGGACTCTGGAAGCTACATCTGCAATTTGGCCCCCATTCTTTGCAAGTTGAAGTCAAGGAGGAAGGGTGCTGCCTCCTGCCCATCCAGGAGCCCCTAAGGCCAAGAGATGAGAGAAGGAGGAGGCAGGAGAGAAAAGGTGAAGTAGGGACCTACTCACCACCTCTCTCTCCGGAGAGCCGGGGCGGGACCCAGGAAGTCCGTTCTTGGTGGGGGTCTTGGCCTCTTTCTTGGGGAACTGGATCTTCTTTAGGTCCAGACGCTCGTGGGTCACCCATTCATCCAGACGTTTGTTGACTGCAGCAGTGGGAATGGCTCAGGAAGGAATGCCAGAGGTTGTCCCCCACACTACCCTGCAGCCCCACCTCACCCAGGCCCAGAACTCACAGTCAATATAATGGACGTAGAAAAGCTTCCGGCCACTGATGTCCTTCACGCTTAGGATCTCGGCCAGGGCTGTGAGAACAACACAGGCAGGGGTCTCAGACCATGAGGCACCACCCTTCTACGACCTGAACCCCACCCCCAGGCCGGATCCCTATGCCTCACCGTTTACAAGCTCTCGCCCAAACCCCTTTCAGTCACCAAGTGTCACCCCCTCTCCAAGCTCCGCCCTGTCCATCTCGGAGCGGCTAGAAGCCACGCCCCTCCCCCCAGAGTATCTTTGCCCCGCCCGCCCCAGGATTCAGAGGCCCCTCCCCATCCCGGGGGTTCGGTTGACTCCCTCCCGCCCCTCGCCCTCAGGTTCCTTGGCCCCGCCCCCCGACGTCACTCACGCCACTCATCTTCGTTGTCCTGGTTCCGCCGCAGCACCGGTAGGCGGCAGCCCTCGATTATCTCCCCCTGGGGAGACAGCGCGGCGCCAGGGTCGGCTACTGGGGGGCCTCGGGCTCTACCCACCTCCCCTGGCTCCCTCCGCCCCGCCCCGGGCACCGGACTCACCACCTCCGCCATCTTCCCTCCCTCCACTGCCACTTCCGGCCCCTCTGGGAGAGGTCACTTCCGGGACTGACCGCGGCGCAGGCCTGGGCCCTCCGAAGCTTAGTTAAGAGAAGTCCCTGGCGAGACTCCGCTGCCCTACGGGGAGATCTACGCCTCGGGCCGGGTCCTAAGTAGATTCTCCACAACTTGCACAGCCATTGGAGGAAAACTGAGTCCGTCACGTGACGCCCACCGGGTGCGACGCGAATCACGTGGAATTTGTGTTTGGGCTCAGACGCTGTGTAGGGGCGTCGCCTAGTGGCGGCGGGAGCGAGCGGCGCGTGCTCGGCGCGGGCGCGGCCCCGGAGGGCGGGAAGTAGCTGTTTCGGAAACTGGAGGAGTGGATGGAACTAAGGGGACTGCCCCGCCAAGTTTGCTAGCTTCATTCCAAGGCATGGAAATTCACGGAAGTTTTTTTTTTTTGTTGCATTGGAGTTTAGGTTTCTGGTATTAAGAATAGTACATACGAAAGCAGGAGGATGCAAGTTCGAAGCCAGCCTGGCGACTGAGCGAGACCCTGTCTGAAAAATTTTAAAAGGCTGGGAATGTAGCTTAGTGTCAGAGCGCCCTTGGCTTTCATCCCCAGTACCGCGCCAAAAAATTATAGTTCATAACGTTATTCACTCATGCATTGGAAGAATATTTAATGAACTGCCACCGTGTTCCGGCACTATTCTGGGTGCAGGGAATTAATCAGCGAACAAAATTAATATCTCTGTCTTCACATGGGGTGGAGGGTGAGAAGAGACGCTGGATAATAAATAATAATATAAACATTAAAGAGTAAGTTTTTAGTTTATTAATGGGTGATAGAGTCCGTAGAATCTAAAAACTTGAAGATAAAGGAGATGGACAGGGCAGGTCTGACAAAACATATATAGGAGTGTTTAAATAGGCGAAGAGCCGGGCGCCTATAATCCCAGTGGCTCTGGAGTCTGAGGCAGGAGGATTGCAAGTTCAAAGCCAGCCTCAGAAACACAGGGAGACCCAGTCTCAAAAATGTATCTGAGCAGTACAGTGCCACTGGGTTCCAACCCCAGTACTGGAAGAAAAAAAGGAAAGTGTAACTTCCCATTATCTTGGGAAAATTGTCCACAGTGAGCATTTTGAGGTCTGTAGATCTGTCAAAGGATGGCCTGTGGGCCAAAGGCAACCCCCTGCTAATCTTCCAATGGCCAATGGACTGAGTGGTTTTTACATTTTTAAATGATTGGGGGAATGTTTTATGACCTGAAAATATAAAGTTTGAATTTCAGTGTTCACAAAGTTTCATTATTACATAGCCACATTAATTTATATATTGCCTACAATTCATTTCACATTAAAACCGAATAGTTGAGTCTGAGATGTATGGTCTACATGGCCTAAAATATCTGCTGTGTAGCCCTTTACAGAAAATGTTGCAAACCCTGGCTGTGGATTACTTTGCTAACTGGTTAACACAAAAATTGGTGATTTTTTTTTTTTTTTTTTTTGTGTGTGTGTACCAGAGATTGAAGTCAGGTGCTTAATCACTAACCCACATCCCCTGCCTTTTTTCTATTTTATTTAGAGCTAGGTTCTCACTAAGTTGCTTAGCACCTCCTTAAATTTCTGAGATTGGCTTTGAACTTGCAGTCCTCCTCCCTCAGCCTCCTGAGCCTCTGGGATTACAGGCACCCATCACCATGGCCAGCTGGTAAATTGGTTCTTAATACTGCTCAGCTGTTCATCTAGCAATATAAATTAAAATACATAAAAACCGTTATCTCTCAATGTTCTGTTTCACTATTTTAATGGCTACATGGTGTTTTCAAACCCAATGTCTCACACATGCCAGGCAAATGCGTCACTGAGCTAGAACCTCAGCCCTCCTTTCTATTTTTTTTTTATTTGGAGACAGGGTCTCACTCTGTTGGCAATGCTGACCTTTAATTTGTGATCCTCCTGCCTCAGCCTCCTGTGCACCACCATATCTGACTCAGACAAAAAAATCATTAGGTCGGGCTGGGGCTGTAGCTCCATGGCAAAGCACTTGCCTAGAATGTGTGAGACACTGGGTTTGAGCCTCAGCACCACATAAAAATTAAGTGAAGGTACTGTGTCCACCTACAACTAAAGAATATAATTTTAAAAAATCATTAGGTTGTCTCAGACTTGTCTGCTGCTCTCACATTCAATTTGTCAACAAATGCTTTTGGCTCTACATACTTCAGACCCCACCGTTGCTACTCTGGAATAGATTATGACCTTCTTTCCCCAGACTATCACAACAGCCTCATACAGAGTAGGGAAAATCGGGGTCATTGCAAAATGTAATTCAGACAATGTCATTTTGATGATCAAAATCTACCAATAGGGCTGGGGATGTGGCTCAAGCGGTAGCGCGCTCGCCTGGTATGCGTGCGGCCCGGGTTCGATCCTCAGCACCACATACCAACAAAGATGTTGTGTCCGCCGAGAACTAAAATAAATATTAAAAATTCTCTCTCTCTCTCTCTCTCTCTCTCTCTCTCTCTCTCTCTCTCTCTCTTTCTCTCTCCTCTCTCACTCTCTCTTTAAAAAAAAAAAAAAAAGAAAGAAAAAAAATCTACCAATAGTTTCTCGTTTACTTTAAAACAAATTCTCGCACAAATCTATTCTCCTTTCCTCTTTATTCTGCTTCATCTCTTACAAGTGTCCTCCTTGCTCAGTGCATTCAGGCCACATTGACATCTCTACGGTTTGAATACCTCGCCGGCCTGTCCCTCCCCAGGTTCCTTGCTGTTTCCTGCCTGCAACATCTTTTCTCCACTTATCTGCTTGGCTTTCTCCCTCACCTCCATCAAGTCTTGGCTCAAATATCATTTTCCTGTGGTATAGTGATCAGTGCACACCTGGAGCCACAGCTGCTGGGGAGGCTGAGGCAGGAGGATCCCTTGAACCCAGGAGCACAAGGCCAACCTGGGCAACATAATGAAACCCTGGCTCAAAAAAAAAAAAAGTGGCAAAATATATAGAACTTATGTTCTTAATCATCATAGGTGTAATGATTAACTCATTTCATATTAATATGCAACTATCACCACCATCCATCTCCAGAACTTTTATGTTTATAAACTAATTTTCTGCCACATTAAACAGTAACTCTCCAGTCTCCTTTCCCCAGCCCTTGCCACTCACCATTCTACTTTGCTATGATTTGAGCTACCCCACGAATCTCATATAAATGGATTATATATTCATACCACAGCTGCCCTCTTGCATTTGTCTTTCTTCAATTAAAATTATGTCTTTAGGCTGCAAGTATAGCTCAGTGGAAGAGGGTTTGCCCAGCATGCATGAGGCCCTGAATTCATTTTCCAGCACCTCAAATGACAATAATAATGATGCCATAGGGCTGGGATTGTGGCTCAGTGGTAGAGCACTCGCCTAGCACCAGTGAGGCCCCGGGTTCGATCCTCAACTCCACAAAAAAATAAATAAAATAAAGATATCCTGTCCAACTACAACTAAAAAATAAATATTTAAAATAATAATAATAATAATGCCATAAAAGTTCTTCCACATTGTAGCATGTGTCAGAATTTTGTTCCTTTTCAAGGCTGAATAATATTCCACTGTGTGCATATACCACATAAATATCTCTTTCATGAAATTAAAATATTAATAAGTTTATATGCATTGTATCCTTTATAAAAGTCCTAAAAGTATTGTTCCAAGAAATAATAACTTTTGGAAGCAAAGTAAATCCTTAAATTGATCATTTCAACACAGGATTCAGTATAGAACTATTAATATTACTAGATGTTACACTATTTGAATAGTATCAAATAATGTTCACTGGAGTATACTAGTATTTAAATATTTTATATAAGCTACAGTCCTTTGTGAATAGCAGGAGAAACACAAAGAGAAAATGTGAATATTATGAAGTAATCTGACAGGAAATCAGAAACCAATCTGAAATCTGAATTAACATATTGATTTCAGCATTAAAAAAAGAGAAGCAGACGAAATATTTTCCTCAAAAAAGAAAAGGAAGTGAGCTTAAATGAAGCAACACATATCCCCAAGTTGAAGATGCTGTGGACACCCTCTCAACAGTTTGATCAAGAACAATGGAAAATGAAATGTTTTTACATCTGAAATATTTGTTATGAAAAAAATATCAAGACTATCAGGGCAACTAATGCTTTGTGTTTTTTAATTTTTCATTTTAAAATGATAACTTCTAAATGGTAAATGCTTGTAGTACTATTTCTCAATTTAATAAATAATTGGCATTTAATTGGTTTTATTTTTCTTCTAATCTTTATCATCAAATATCTGAGATAGCTACAGATTTTTTTTATGTTACTTATATATATATATATTTTTTTTTTTTTTCAAAGGAGAAACACAGGGGACTCCTGTCCAAAGGCTATGACTCTCTTGATCTGGAGGGTTAAGGGGTTTTAAAGGAATTTTTCTAAGAGTTACATTTTTTTTTTTTTAAGAGAGAGTGTGAGAGTGAGAGACAGAGAGAATTTTTTAATATTTTTTTTAGTTTCGGCGGACACAACATCTCTGTTTGTACGTGGTGCTGAGGATCAAACCCTGGCCGCACGCATGCCAGGCGAGCGCGCTACCGCTTGAGCCACATCCCCAGTCCCTGTTACTGATATATATTGTCTTGTGATATTCTGGATCATAATATATCTTGTCTGTTATTTATTTATTTCTGTACTGGGGTGTGAACACAGAGCCTCCAACATCCAGGGCACATGTTCTACCACTGAGCACTACCCCCAGCCCTTTTTCTGTTTTTATTTATTTATTTATTTTTGTTTTGGCGCAGGGTCTGGCTCCTTTGCATGGCCTGGGCTGGAGCTTGCCCTTCTCCTGCCTCAGCCTCTCCAGTAGCTGGGATTAGAAGTGTGCACCACTGCACCAAATTATTTTATCTCTTTGTAAAAAAAACCCTCTGAAAGTTTTATGACAAGCCTATTATGGGAAAATGATCCACTGTTTTTGTTATTTATAGAAAATATATGAAGGATTGTGAAAATGCAAAATAAATTGTGTTTTGGGGGGGTCATCACGGAGAAGCGGGTGGACAAGGGTAAGTAGAAACAGAATGAATGGATAGCTCCTGGAGGCTGAGGATAGGCAAGGGCAGAGTCATCGGTGCAGTTGTCCCCATGTGTCCTTCTCTGATGTGGCCATTCCCTGGCTGCCACTGCTCTTGCTGCCCTGGGCCTTGTCCCCTGGCCAACACTTTGTCAGCTGAGATGATCCTTCCTCCAGGAAGCCTCCAGATCTCACGTCCCCAGCTGTTTGTCACATGTGAGGTGAGTATCCAGCGACACATTCCCTGCAGGACTTGGCCTGGGGACTGTCAGCCTGAATGTCACAAGCACCGTCTCAGCGTGAGTACTTGGGCGGGTGAACCTTTGTTGCAGGAATGGATAGGACCCACAGCCAGGCCACCCTCTAGGTTAGGGGCTCTAGTCATCTGACAGTGAACCACGGGGGCAGAGCTCAGGTGACTGAACCAACCGTGGAGCAGAGCACCTTATGCTCCTGAAGTGGGGCTGTGTCCTTGTGTCTTCAGTCCAAAATGCACTGAATACACCTGGCCAAGCAAACGTCACAGCTTAGCACAGTGCACTGTAGTTTATATGTGGTTTACCCTTGAGACTTGTGGCTTACTGCCACTAAATAGCATCAGAAGAGTGTCATGTCTCATGCCATTAGCCCAGGAAAAATCAATTCAGACCTCAGTCTCTGCTGAAGTTTACAGTCGGGGACCACCTGCATCAGCAGAGGTGCCAGTCCAACCCGGATGCTGCCTTCCCATCTATCATTCAGCCCATTGCCAGGCCTGCCACAGGCGACGCAGAGCCAGAGACACTTGGAACACAGGTGCCACGTCAGCAGAGAGGCTGGGGAGCTGTCCCAGGGTTCACAGCAGTAACTACCAAGTTAGAGATTTCCTTTTTTCAAATTCATTCTTTCATTCTTGGCGCCGGGGTACAGCCAGAGCCAGCCCCGTGTTAGGCAGGGTCTCTGCCTCTGAGCCCGCCCCGGCCCACAGACAGCCTTGCAGTGCTGCGGTGTTTCACGGTAAAATTTGAAGCGCCTCTAGTTTCTGGAGGCTGAAGCTGGGAGAAACACATGAGCTGAATTCAAAACCATCCTGGGCAACATAGGGAGACCATGTCACATTGAAAGAAAGAAAAAGAGGGAGGGAAGGAGAAAGAAAAACAAATGTATGCAAAATTTTCCTGGCCCACAAGGGCAGCCTCTCATTGTCGAGCAGCGTTTATTGCTCTCATTCCATTTGTCCTAACCAACGCACCTTCCCAAGTCAGATGGTCTTCTGAGCCCTAAGGAAGCTCCTCTGTGTGCTCTGCCTAAAACCATCCTGAAGATCGAAGATTCATGAAGACTTTCCAAAACTTTTATTTCATCAAAATATATGTAATTTAAAAATGTTTATTTTCTCTGATTACACACAACCGATCCCAGCAATGTCACCATCCTGTCAAACAAATGCAAAGGGGCCAGCAGAGAAAAAGCTAGGGCCCATCCTTCTACAATAGCTCTAGTCATTTTGGCTTGAGCCAGGCATGATGGCACGTACCTATAATCCTAGTTGCTTGGGAGGCTGAGGCAGGAGGATCTCAAAATTGAGGCCAGCCTCAGCAGTTTAGCTAGGCCTTAAACAACCTAGCCACAACCTGTCTCAAAATAAAAAATAAAATGGGGCTCAGAATGTAGCTTAGAGATAAAGAGCCCTGGGGGGTTAAAAAAAAAAAAGAAGAAGGAATTTTGTCTTGAAAGGTATTAGTAGACTGTTTTTTTGAAGAACCTGGCTCCTGATCAGATTGAGCAATGCCCTTCAAGGTAGCACTTACCTTCTAGGTTAAATGTCACCAGCAGGATTGGGGATATAGCTCAGTGGTAGAATGCTTACCTGATCCTGGTTGGATCCCCAGCACAACAGAAAAAAAAAATGTAACCAGCACAGGTGACCCCAACTCCGCTTCTGCCACTTCCAGAAGAGTCTATCTGCAGCAGTGAAGGAGTGATACTGATTGCTCTATCACAAGGACAGTAATGGTAACACGTAGGGATCATGCTTGTGCAGGTCAGTCAGGGTGTTTACATTCAGCATATAGTGGTTATTCAAAAATCAAGAGTCTTCTTAACACCAATGTGGTTAGATATTTTCAACATCTTGTTGGGCATGATGGCTCATACCTTCAATCCCAATGGCTCAGGAAGCTGAGGCAGGAGTATCACAAGTTCAAGCCATCCTCAGCAACTTAATGAGACCCTGTCTCAAAATAAAAGATAAAAAAAGGGCTGGGGAAGTGGCTCAGTGGTTAAACACCCCTGAGTTCAATCCCTGATACCCCCCCCCAAAAAAAATAGATGTATTTTTTTTAAAGAGAGAATTTTAATATTTATTTTTGAGTTCTCGGCGGACACAACATCTTTGTTGGTATGTGGTGCTGAGGATCGAACCCGGGCCGCACGCATGCCAGGCGAGCGCGCTACCGCTTGAGCCACATCCCCAGCCCTAGATGTATTTTTTAATATCTCATTTATGCCTGTTGTTGGAAAACATATCTGAAGCAGATGCCCTGTCCCCAAGCCCTCCACATTCATTTGCATATGATGATGTCTCCCATACGTGTACCTGCAATGCTCTTTAGGGCTTCCTATGTCCACAAGAGTGTCCAGCTCACGCACGGGCAAGACTGGAAAGGTGACGATATAACTTCTCCTGAAGCAGCTCTCGGCCAACCAGATGGAAGACAAGGAGAAGTTTGAACTGTGATCCTCCTGCCTCAGTTTCCCGAGTTCCTAGAATTAACAGGAGTACGCCACCATGCCTGGCTCCTGCTTATTAATTAAGAATAGACTTCCATGAAGCTGGGAATGTAGCACAGCGTAAGGTGCTTGCCTGGCAGGAAGACCAGGAATTCATTCCCCAGCACCACACACACACACACACACACACACACACACACACACACACCTTATTTGTAATTGTAGATAGGTGTCAGTGCCTATACACAGAGTGTAATTTAAACATTTTTTATATTCCTTTTTTTAAAAATTGTTTTTAGATATTGATGGACCTTTATTTTATTCACCACCCTGAATTTTTATATGTGGTGCGGAGGATCGAACCCAGTGCTTCACACATGCTAGGCAATGGTTCTACCACTGAGCCACAACCCCAGTTCCAGAGTGTAATTATTGTTTGGTTTTTAGTTAGCATTGCTTTACCAAGTGCACTTTTCTTTTTCTCGGTCAACAACTGCCTTGTGGAACTCTCTTCAATTCAACTGTTACAGTTTTAATTCACGCTTTGTAATGACTATGATACTCCACACTGTGGAATTTGGTTATCTGTGAGCCTTTGCTTTGTTCCCAGTTAAATGGCAACATGAACATTGCTACAATAAATCCCCCAGATTCCAAGTTCAAGGCCAGTCTGGGCAACTTAAGGAGACCCTGTCTCAAAATAAAAACATAAAAAGGGCTGGGGATATATATGTCTCAGTGGTAAAGCCCCCCTGGAATTCCCAGTCTTAAAAAATAAAAATATAAAGTCTCCTCTCTTACATTTCTTTTCTTTTAAATATTTTTTTAGATGTTGATGGACCTTTGTTTTATTCATTTATTTATATGTGGTGCTAAGAATTGAACCCAGTGCCTCAAACATGCAAGGCAAGTGCTCTACCACTGAGCCGCAGTCCCGCCCTCTCTTACATTTTCTTACAGTACTCTTACATTGTTATTCTAATTATTATAATTATTATTATTATTATTATTATCATCATTATTTAAAGAATCGGATTCCTCTGGCATTTCTTGTGGGGCTAGAATAAGAGAAAAGCCCAACTGTATTTTCTTCCAGATGGGAAATGAGCTGTGTGCCGCTACCGTTCCTTGTGTAACCCAGCCCTTTTCCTGATGAATTGAAATACTACATGTGTCATATAGTAGATCCTCAAATAGGTTTGAGACCCAGTTCTGTATTTCTAATTTGGTACCATGGAACTGTTTGTCTGTTCCTTTGCCAATACCATATTGATTCAATTATAGTGTTTCTTTCTGCTAAGGCAAGGTACCTTCACTATTCTTTTGTACATATTTTGACTGTTCCAGGGCTTGTATTCTTTTATTTGTTTATTTAAATTTTTTTTAGTTGTAGGTGAACACAGTAACTTTTTTATTTATTTTATTTTTAAGTGGTGCTGAGGTGCAACCCAGGGCTAAGCCACATCCCCAGTCCTGGGCTTGTATTCCTTTTTTTTTTAATATATATTTTTTGAAGTTGTAGATGGACAAATACCTTTATTTTGAGCGTGGGCCTAGTGTGGATGAGGCGCCAAGTTCAATACCCAACACTGAAAAAGCAAAGTAAAATAATAATGAACAAATAGAATCTTTTAAATCAACTAAAAGAGAAAATTTGTTAGAATTTCAATTAATTGCTTTAGCACAAATGACCATTTTAATAAAGCTATTATGTCTCGCCATCTGAAAACCTAGAATATTTTTCCATTTGTTCCACAGTTAGCTTTTTTTTCCCCCAGAGCTGAGGATCCCAGGGCCTTGCGTGTGCTAGGCAAGCACTCTGCCACTGAGCTAAATCCCCAACCCTTGTTCCACATTTAAAATATCTTTCTTGCCTGGTAAAGTGGTGCACGCCTGTAATCCCAGCTGCTTGGGAGGCTGAGGCAGGAGGATCTCAAGTTTATAGCCAGCCTCAGCAACTTAGTGAGGCCCTAAACAACTCAACAAGACCCTGTCTCTAGATAAAATAAAAAAGGGGCCTGGGGTGTGGCTCAGTGGTTAAATGCCCCTGGGTTCAATCCCAATACCAAAAAAATAGATAAAATAAAATGTCTTTTTAAAAATGTCTTTGAACATGATATTGTAGTTTTCTTTATATTGGTCTATGCTTTCATTGATTAATTTAGACTTATTTTTTAATCCATGTTTGAGGGTTTTATTTTTTTAATTTTTATACTAAAGATGGAACCCTAGGAGTGCTTTATCACTGAGCGATTTCTCAAGCTCTTTTTAGGTTTAAATTTTAAGGCAGGGTCTCAGTAAATTGCTGAGACTGGCCCAGTATTGTGATCCTGCCTCGGCTTCCCAAGTATCTGGGGTTACAGTTGTTTGTCACCACACCTAGAATTTTCCCTGGCTTAATTCTTGTATGGTGTGCCATAAGGGTCCTACTTCATTCTTTTGTGTATGGATTTCCAGTTTTCCTTGAAGCATTTGTTAAAATGACTGTTTTTTTCTCCTTGAACAGTCTTGGCACCCATGTTGAAAATCATTTGACCATATAAGCAAAGGTTTATTTCTGAGCTCTTCATTCTATTCCATTGGTCCATATGTTTGTTTTTAAGCTGCTATCAGTTTTTCACTGATTCAAATTTTTTAAAAAATTGTAGATGAACACAATACCTCTGCTTATTTATATGTGGTGCTGAGGATTGAACCCAGTGCCTCACATATGCAAGGCAAGCACTCTACCACTGAGCCACAGCCCCAGTCCCCACTGATTTTATTTTTTAACCTAATCTGATCATCTATCTTTTATGCAAGTGTTCATACTCTTTTAAATATATATATATATATATATATATAATTTTATTAGGTATTAACAGACCTTTACTTATTTATTTATTTATTTATTTATTTATATGCAGTGCTGAGAATCAAACCCAGTGCCTCACACATGCTAGGCAAGCACTCTGCCACTGAGCCAAAATCCCAGCTCCTTATTGCAAGCATTCATACTTTTAAAGTAATTTAACCATGTCCCAGGACACAGCTCCAAAATATGTATAAGAATACAACTATATCCTGCCACCCAAAATGCACCCCCAAAATATAACTCATAATGTCTAGCAACTAAAGACTATAAAGACACAAAATGCAAGAAAAGGGCTCAGGTTGTGGCTCAGTGGTAGAGCACTTGCCTAGCATGCATGAGGTACTGGGTTTGATCCCCCATACCATATATAAATAAGTAAATAAAATAAATGCCCATCAAAAATTAAATATATATATATATATATATATATATATATATAGAGAGAGAGAGAGAGAGAGAGAGAGAGAGCAAGAAAATTTGACCTATAATAGAAAATTCATTGAAATGGACCTAGAACTAACTGATATTAGAATTGTCAAGAGTTAAGAAGGGACATGAAAGACACAAAAATTCTCAAACATACTAGATGAGATGAGAAATACGGTGAATTGAGATTGAGTACAGATTAGACATTGCAGAGTAAAAGGTTAGTGAATTTGAAGATATTAGCTAAGTCTACCCAAAATGAACCACAATGTAAAAAGAGAATATAAGCAAAAGCACATCAGTATCTGGGTGAGGTGATGCACCCTGTAATCCTAGCAACAGGGAAGAATGAGGCAGGAGAATGCAAGTTCAAGGACATCCTCAGCAATTTAGTGAGACCCTACCTCAAAATAAAAATAAATAAGAAAAAGGCCAGGGGACTTAGGTCAGTGATAAAGCACCCCTGGATTTAATACCCAGTACAAAAAAAAAAAAGAGATGGGGGTGGAGAGAGAAAGTATATCAATAAGCCATGGGAGAAATTCAAGTGGCTGAATATATATATATATATGTGGAGACCCCAAATTAAGGTGGTGGGTCAAAAATATTTGGAGCAATAATAGCCAAAGATTTTCCAAATTTGATAAAAACTATACACCTACAGATCAAAGAAGTCCAACCTACCCTGAGCACAAGAAAATTAAGCAAACTAAAGACCTGAAACCTGACATCAAGACGTGTCACAGAGCAGGGTGTCGGGGTGCACACTTATAATCTCAAGAGACTTGGGAGGCTGAGGCAGGAGGCCAGCCTCTGCAACTTAATAAGTCTGTGTCTCAAAAAACAAAAAGTGTTGTTGATGTGGCTCAGTGGTTGGAAGCCCCTGGGTCCAGTTCCCAGTACCATAGAACAAATAAATAAAGACATCAGATTGCCCAAAACTGGTGATAGAAAGAAGGGCTTACTCCCAGGAAGAGAAGTGGGAAAGAAACCCACATTTCCTGACACATTGCTGAGGGCCATTACCAAGTAGGAATGACGCATCGAAATTTCCTTGCCAGCGTACCCCATGTTAAATGGACTTGCCTTGGAAATTTGCTGTGACCTTGCATGTGTGTTTGAGAAAGGTGACCCTGCTCAATGACCAGGGTGGATCCAGGATTAGGGTGTATGCTGCAGTTTGAGGAAGTATCCCGCTCCTTGGGTTAAGGGCGTTCCCAGTTTAAGACCTTGGGTTTTAGGGAAGTTCATGTTGAGGATTATTGCTGCTGGAAATAGGGCATTCCTGCTACCTGAGCTCCCATTGAGTTCTCGTGAGATTCAGAGAGTATTTTGGGAAGAAAGCTCGTGGAGTAGGTGAATTGGTGGGAGCAGAACTGGGATTGACCCAGAACGTGTGTGGAGGCCGGTGTGAGTTCGGGAATAAAGATTTGCTGTTTGACTCTACAAAGCTGTGTGGTGGCTCGTGATTCTGTGCCCAGCCAAGACTGCGGCAACACATGAATCCTCCAATTGGGCAACCCCAAAGAGTATAAGATGTTCACCTCTGCCAAGCTTGCCTACACCCCGCCCCCCTGCTCTGAGCTGGCTCCAGAGTTGCATAGAGACCAATTTCTGCATCAGTGCTACTGCCACCAGAGGCAAGGACTGAAGAGGGCCTCACAGTATTTGATGGGCTCATAATGGTGTGTGTCAACTAATTCAAAGGCAGTTTCAGACCAGTGCAACCATGGGGGGATCAATACTGATGCCAAATTTATGGATGCAGGTGGTGCAACAGTAAGAGCGGCTGTTTCTGGCCTTGGTATTGGAACAGTCTTAACACTGGTATGCCAGGACCCCTTCATTGAAGCAACAGCTGTTCTCAGATGATATCCTGGGTTTGTCCTTGCCTCTTTTGTGGTTGTTTTCTTTATATATATATAATTTTATTTACATTTTAGTTTTCGGCGGACACAACATCTTTGTTTGTATGTGGTGCTGAGGATCCAACCGGGCTGCACGCATGCCGGGGGAAGCGTGCTACCGCTTGAGCCACATCCCCAGCCCCTGTGGTTGTTTTCTTAATGTTGTTTGCCATATAACAGAAATTACTGCTTAAAATATTGGCATTCAGCCAGGTACAGTGGCACATGCCTATAATCCCGGTGATTTGGGAGGCAGAGGCCAACCTCAACAATTTAGCAAGACCCTGTCTTGAAATGTTACTCAGCTGAAAATGTTACTCAGTGGTAGCGTGCCCCTTATTTCCGTCCCCAGTACTGGAAAACATAAGTTATCATTCATCAGAGATGTAATTCTGTGTCTTACCACGTGTTACGGTTTGGATCTTGAGTGTCCTCCAAAGGCTCTTGCTCAAGTCTTAATCCCCAGGTGCTGTGCTATGGGAAGGTGGTGGAAATTTTCAGAGGTAGGGACTAGTGGAAGGAAGTTAGCTTCTAGGGGTTGTGCCCCCAAAGAGGATATTGGGACCCTGACCCCTTGTTCTTTCTCTCTCTTTGCTTCCTGCCCGCCCTGTGGTGAGCAGCTTTGCTCTTACCACAGGCCCAAAAGCAATGGAGTCAACCAACAATTGTCTCAAAGCTCTGAACCCCTGAGCCAAAAGGAATCTTCTGGGCTAGGGTATAGCTCAGTGGTAGAGTGTTTGCTTAGCATGTGTGAGGGTGTGGGTTTAATCCTCAGCACCATCAAAACAAAACAACAGAAAAGTACTTACAAAATAAATCTTTCCTTCTTATAAGTTGATTTTGTCAGGTATTTTGTCACAACAACAAAAATCTAACAAGCAAACTATGACTCTAGAAACCATAGTGTCAGTGTCATAGAAACGTATATTTCCCAAGTCATCTCATTAAAGATAAAAACTTTAAAATTTTTATTCTTTTTAAAAAGAAAGACTAAAGAAAAAAGAGAAGGCACCAGAAAAAAAATAGTCCTATTATATACAGAAGAATTAAAAATAAGAGTGACAAAACATTTCTTTTGGCAACAATGCAAGCAAATACCTTTAAAGTGCTAAAAGAAAGGAAAAAAACCTCTCAGTGTACAATTCTACACCCAGCTAAAAAATCTTTAGATTTTTTTTTTTTGGGGGGGTGGGGTGGTGAGGACTGATCCTAGGAATACTGTACCTGAATTATATCCCCAGTCCTTTTATTTATTTATTTATTTATTTATTTGTTTATTTATTTATTTATTTTTGGTACTGAGGATTGAACCCAGGGGCACCCAACACTGAGCCACATCCCCAGCCCTTTTTAATATTTTATTTAGAGACAGGGTCTTGCTGAGTTGCTTAGGGCCTCACTAAGTTGCTAAGGCTGGCTTTGAACTCACAATCGTCCTGCCTCAGCCTCCTGAGCCTCTGGGATTACAGGCCTGCATCACTGTGACCCACAAAAATTAAAACTTTTAAAAATGTAAAATCTATATTATAAAAATGTTAAGTGGGCTGTGGGTAGGGCTCAGTGGTAGAGTGTTTTCCTAGCATGTATGAGGCCCTGGGTTTGATCCTGAGCACTGAAACAAATTTGAAAAGTAAGAAGAAAAATTATATTAGATGGAAATATGAATCAACAAAAAATAATGAAGCTGAGTTTAGTGGTACATGGCTGTAGTCCCAGCTACCAAGGAACTCGAGATGGGAGGATCCCCTGAGCTTATATGTTCAAGGCCTGCATGTGTGAGGCTCTGGGTTTGATCCTCAGCACCACATAAAAATAAAGGCATTGTGTTGTGTCCATCTACACCTAAAAAATAAATATATTTTTTTAATTTTTAAAATATTCTTTTAGGTGTAGTTGGACACAATATTCTTACTTTATTTATTGTTATGTGGTGCTGAGGATCGAACCCAGTACCTCGCACGTGCTAGGTGAGTGCTCTACCACTGAGCTACAACCCCAGCCCCATAAAAAATAAATATTAAAAAAAAAATCACACTGTGAATACTCCACGAACGCTAGATAATATTACTATTATTGTGGAGAGGCAGCATCCCTGCAGGCACCTGTGGAATTTCCACTCAATTGGTTTCTTCTACCGCATTTTTTAAAGGAATTTAACCTTTGTTTTTTTATTTGTTTTTTTTTTTTTTTTTTTTAAGAGAGAGTGAGAGAGGAGAGAGAGAGAGGAGAGAGAGGGGAGAGAGAGAGAATTTTTAATATTTATTTTTTAGTTTTCGGCGGACACAACATCTTTGTTGGTATGTGGTGCTGAGGATCGAACCCGGGCTGCACACATGCCAGGCGAGCGCGCTACCGCTTGAGCCACATCCCCAGCCCCTTTTATTTGTTTTTTTAATACATTTTTTAATTGTTGATGGGCCTTTATTTTATTCATTTATTTATACTCAGTGCTGAGAACTGAGCCGCAGCCCCAGCCCTTTCTATTGCATCTTGACCCCCTCTTGCTCTGGTTTGGATAGGGCTTGAGTGTTGTCCCCCAAGGGGTCCTGGTAAGCAGTTGGTCCCACTGTGTTGATGCTGGGAAGTGGTGTTTCCTTTAAGAGGTGGGGACAGAGGATGGCAATCCGGACACTGGCGCCCAGTCCTTGAAGGAGTGAAAGCCCTAGGGGTGAAAGTCTCTAGAGTTCTGAAGAGGGGGTCCACCCTTGTGTTTGTCCTCTTAGGCTATTTTCTCTTCCCGCCTCTCCACCACGCTGTGACCACAGCCAAGGGAACCCTCACCAGAAGCCTAGAGATGGGACATGCTGATCTAGAACTTTCGACCTCCAAAACTGTGAGCTAAATAAACGACTTTTCTTTATGCAGGCATTTTGTCAAACAACAGAATATGGACTGAGACACCACCCGAAGGGCAGGGCCTCTCTAGGTTTGCCAGCCCTTGATGGCAGGATCACAGTGGAGCCCCTCGCCTGTGTCCTGATCCTTCCCTCCGCCCAGAGACTCCAGGAAGCTTCCCGTCCACCCTCCCTCGGGCTCCCTGGACGCGGGCCCCAGCCCAGAAGCATGGCACCTTGCTGCTTTCGGCAACCTAATTTCTCAGATCTCTTTCTTCATTTTCATGCCTCAGCCACAGTGGAGGCTGCTGGGGTCTGGGACACACACCCCAACTTCTCTGCCTCCTCAAACCCTGCTGTTTCTCTCCTCATCCTCTCATTACCTCCTGGGTGGGCATTCATTCTTCCAAGTCTATTGTTAAGGACTCCAAACCAGCATGGGTGACTTCCTTTGTTCCATTGTGTCCTGAGTCTGTGCCCAGAGAGGGAGGGTCACAGGATAACAGGAAATATGTGTCTGGGTGTGGGTGTGTGTGACCTGTGATACAATCTCTCCTACTCCAAAACTCTACTAGACAGGGTTGGGGAGGAGTGGGGTGCGGGGTATATCTGAGGGAACAGCACTGACACTTGATCTTGGGCTGTGGCAGGACTGGGGAGAGATTTTGGAGGTAGAAGAGTCCAGAGGTGCGGGGTGGGCCTGAGGAGGGGAAGAGGCTGGTGCGGGGTTTCTGTTCTCACGACTAAAAGGCTCAGGGTTTACTCCAGTTGAACTGGGCTGACCGGGCTGCACGAAATAACCACACAAGAGACACAAATACCTTTTTCTTTGGGGTCGCTGTGACGGCTCCTCTGACCTTAAGGGTCTGCAGGAAGAGAGAGAGCGAGAGCCCGTGCTGACCCCTTTTATTAAGGAGAAGCTGTTCAAATGAGGCAAGGGGTCAGGTTTCAGGGGACTGAGTATCTTCATGATGTCCACTGTCAGCAGGTTGACTGACACCTGGGTAGGCCACACCCAAGGGCACAGTAAGAGAAGGGGACACACACAAGGCACTTCCATGGAAGATTCTATCCTAAACAGGGAAAGGGGTTAGATTACAAAGGAACAGGTGAGCGAAGCTTCACCCATGGGGCTGTAGCAAGACACACCCATGCAGGGGACACCGACCCTCGAACCCAAGAAGGGTGGGGAAAGCTCTGCCACATTTCTGTGACTGAGCGCCTCAGCACCCAGCAGGGGAGTGTGACTCAGTCACATGCAAGGTTGGTCTCTCACAGGCTGGAGCTGTGAGAGCAGGGAGCGGTGGGGCTGGAGAGGGGCAGATGTGAATTTGTTGAGAAGGGCTGGGGCATCTGGGGAGGCAGCATTAAAGAGGACTGGGGTTGCAGAGAGGGACGGGGTGCCAGTGGATTGGGCTTGCCATCTGCTTATTTGGCATATGGTGACAGGGAAGCAGATCTTTCTTTCCTTTTTACAAAAATTTAACCAAAGTGAAGCTCTGGGTTTGTCCTAGACCTGTGGTCACTCCAAGCCCCAGTGACAAGCCAGGGTATCTCACAGAGGTCATCACAACCAGCCCTGGCCCTGTGTTTTTGGTGGCTAGCTGATCTGAAGCCACATTTCCAAAAGTTTTCAGATCTGGAAAGCTGGAAAGATCCAGAAAGGTCACAAGTAGGGATGAAGAGTGACACTGCCAACATGTATTTGCTGTCTGTCTTCCTCTCTTAAATAGCAACTCCTGGGCTGGGGATGTGGCTCAAGCGGTAGCGCACTCGCCTGGCATGCGTGCGGCCTGGGTTCGATCCTCAGCACCACATACAAAGATGTTGTGTCCGCCGAAAACTAAAAAATAAATATTAAAATTCTCAAAAAAAAAATTAAATAGCAACTCCACCAGGATTACCACTTGGCTTGTTCTTTGCGCTGTCCTAGGCATATGTGTTAAGTGAAGGAGGCAAGATCTGGGGATTCCTAGAGTAGGGAACGGCTTATTTCCAACAAGGCCCCAAAAGTCACCAGGCTGATCTCCTCATGGAAGACAAAGGGAGGCAGATTCTGTCCCTTTCATCCATCAGAAAAGACCCTCATCAGCCAGAGCTGAGAGCATCCTGTTTCCTGAGCTGAGCATGTTGGGGTGACACTGTAGAGCATAACCTGAAGGGGCAACTGAGGGTCCTTCCAGCCCCTGTGTCCCAGGTGGCAGGTAACAGTTGAGATGACAGTTCTGGAGTCAGCGGAATGGGATTTAAGTCCTGGGTCTTGGGTGACTTGGGCATGTCCCTCAATGCCTCTATACCTGTTAGCTCACCTATATGGGGAGGTACAAATGGTGCTATTGCAAGGGCTGACTGTAAACATCAGATTAAAAGATGACATTTGTGCAGTGTTTAGCTAAGCATCTGGCATGCAGCCCATGCCCAGTGAGCACTGCTATTGTTTACAGCGGTGGAAATGGGCCAGGGGCTGGTTCTCAGGACCTAGGGAACAGGGACATACCATATGCAAAGTAAATCAACTGGTCAGCTATCAGAAAGATGTGTGGCCATGTTTTCTTTAAATATTCTAAAGTACAAACATAAAGTGTGATACAATTTAAAAAAAATTTTTTTTAGATGTTGATGAAACTTTATTTTATTTATTTATTTATATGTGGTGCTGAGGATCGAACCCAGCCGCCGCCCATGTGCTAGGCCAGCGCTCCACGGCTGAGCCCCAGCCCAAGCCCTCAATTTTGATTCTTACACTTCCATATTAGGAACAATACCCAGAGATAGGGAAGATGCCATTTCTAGGAGAGTCATAAGAACAGGCAGAAAATCCACATCTGGTACAGTTGTTTCTCATAACTGTCAGAAAAACTAATAGGCAGAGCTGGGCACCTATAATCCCAGTTAACTCGGAGGCTGAGGCAGGAGGACAGCAACTTCAAAGCCAGTCTGGGCAATTTAGTAAGACCCTGTCTCAAAACAAAATAAAAAGGCTGGGATAGAGCTCAGTGATTGAGTGCTTGTCTCACAGAGAAGAGGCCCTGGGTTCAATCCTTAGTATTGAAAAAACAAAAACAAGACAAAAACGTAACAAATAGCTTCATTCTAAAGTCCCTAACTTAAACAGGGAGTTTTAGGGACTATTTTTGCTCTTTTATTGACAATATTTACATTGGTTTATTAATTTAAACACTGTTAATGTAAAGTGGATCATTTTTGGAATTAGACGTGGTGGCAAACACCTATAATCTCGACTTCTCTGGAGGTGGGAGAATGGCAAATTCAAGGCTAGCCTTGATTACTTAGTGAGACCTTGTCTCAAAATAAAAAATAAAAAAGTCTGGGGATGTGATTCAGTGATAAAGCCCCCCTGGGTTAAGTCCCCAGTACCAAAATAGAGTACCCTTGAGTTCCAGACTCAGGACGAATGAATGAATTAATGAATGAAGAAAGAAAGAAAGAAAGAGGATTATTTTTGGAAATCAATAAGGACCTCAATTTTGTAATTCTATATAACAGTTGTCCCCCAGTATCCACAGAGAATTGGCTCTGGGGACTTTGTGGGTACCAAAATTCACAGATGCTCAAGTTCCTTATATAAAATGGCATAGGATTTGCATATAATGTATACTCATCTGCCTGTATACTTTAAATCATCTTATAATACCTAATGTATTGTAAAAGCAGTATATATAGTTATTATACTTGTTTAAGGAGTAAGGACAAGAAAAAGTCTGTACATATTCTATACAGACACATTTTTTTTTTCAAATATTTTGATCCTTTCTGGGATCAACCTGCATATGAGGAATGTGCAGATTTGGAGGGCTGACTATTTTACTCCTGAAATGAACTTGCTGTTCCCATACCTCCCCACCCCCACCAATACCAAGGACAAAAGAGGAAGCAGAAAGAGAAACAACCTTCCATGGAGGGAAGCCTTCCCAAACTGAATCCACAGACTGTTTGTTATTTGATCTCATTAATAACCAACACCAAACACGTGAAGGTAAATTATCATGAGTGAATATCAAGAGAAGCAAGAAACAACTTATTGTATATGGTATGAGGTAAGGAATAGGATTCACCCCTCCCATTGTTCTAGTACCATTTCTTTTTTTGGGGGGATGGGTGTATCAGGGATTGAACCCAGAGGCACTTAACCACTGAGCCATATATACTCAGCCCCCTTTTTATTTTTATTTATTTATTTAAAAATATCTTTATTTTATTTATTTATTTTTATGTGGTGCTAAGGCTCAAACCCAGTGCCTCACATGGGCTAGGCAAGTGCTCTACCACTGAGCCACAATCCCCGCCCCCCTTTTTATTTTTTATTTTGAGACAGGATATCACTAAGTTCCTTAGGGCCTTGCTAAATTGCTGAGGCTGACTTTGAACTTGTAATCTAACTGCCTCAGCCTTCTGAGCCACTGGGATTATAAGCGTGCACCCCCATGCCCATCCAACTCCATTTCTTAAAAAGATTAGTCTTTCCTTATTCAGTTGCCTTAATACCCTTATTGAAAAATCAGGTGACCTTTCTGGCCTAATTTATCCCATTGATCTTACTTTATGCTATGTCTCACTTTATGCTAATGTCCCACTTTCTCCATGACTGTAGCTTTTGTCAGTAAAACCTTCTTGAATCAAAGTCCAGTATTTAGGTTTAAAGTAAGTTTTTAAGTTAAATAATGTAATTCCTCCAACTTTGTCCATTATCGAAAAGTTTTGTCTCTTACGGGTCCTTTGTTTTAGTACTTATTTTTTTATGTGGTGCTGAGGATTGCACCCAGGGCCTCATGCATGCGAGGCAAGTGCTCTACCATTGAGCCACAACCCCAGCCCCAATTTTTTTTTAGTTGTAGATGGGCACAATATCTTTGTTTTAACTTACAGGTCCTTTGCATTTCAATATGAATTTTAAAATCAGTTTGTCAACTTCTGCAGTTATTTTGATTGGGACTGCACTGACTACAGATTTGGAGAGAATCAATATCTTTACAATTTTGAATTTTCAATCCGTGAACATGGTCTCTTGCCCAATGGGTTAACTGAACTTCATCTTTGTCAGGTTGTGGTTGTTGTGATTATCCATCTATACTTATCAATGAACATGGAAATACCATGAGGCATGTCAATGAATCTCTTGAGTTCTATGTATATCTCTGATGTCCTCCTTATGTGAAAGAACCCTACCTCCTTGTAATAAAGGTTAATCAGGTTTAGTTACTTTGCCAGTAGCATATCTCTTTTCTTTAATTGCTGGCTTACTAGCATGAGGAGTCCAATAGGCCAAGGCCAAATCGCAGCCATAGCTTTAGGTAGAAGCACACCCCTCATTACCACCAAAAGCCAGAAACTCCCATTTGGGAAAGTTTAAAGCTGTGAGAGCAGGAAGCACAAAGTTTCCAAGTTGGTCTTTGGGAATGATGGGAAGAGGTGCCACATTCCTGGATTGTAGCTGCATCATTCTAACATTCTATCAGGTCAACAGTTTTGGGGTGATGCAGTATATGGTAGCATTAGTATCTCCTGGGGTAATATGGTCATTATCACATCTAATTTTCTATACAATTGAAGCCAGCTTGGGAGATAAGTTACACTAAGCCTTCGGCAATGCACGTAGCAGAGAAGGCAAACCCACTCCCAGAATGTGCGCCAGTACCACTACAAACAAAGCACAGCCACTCCAGGGCAGCATGGGTCTGCAGTGTGATTGATTTGTCACCCCCTGAAGTAGACAGGCACTCTGTTATGGGCCACCTCCCTGCCACTGTGGTTCTCTATTCATGAACCAACTGTACCGCATTAGAGTGGCCTCAGATAGAAGCTGGCTAATATCCACAAAATCAGTCATGTCCACCATGTTGTCCAGTTCTCCTCTGTGATGGACATGGATGCCACCTGCTGGGAAGTAACATAAGACAGTGATCTGCCCACTTTGTCCCCCGTCTCATGGCTCCACTCACATGCCTCTTCCTCCTCACACCCCCAATCTCACTATGTCTAGGCCCTTGGCGAAGCAGCCAACGCATTCCCCACTGCTCAGGAGTCCATACGTACCCCCATTCTTGTTCGCCTAGTTCTCCCTCCACAAGAAGTTGATGCCCGTCTATTCCTTTAGTTTCTGTCCTCTAGGAGGATTACTCCTCACTACTGTTTTTCTTCAGGATGGGGCTGGAAAATATAAGCGGTCCATTTGGGGCTCACTCCACCTTCTACTGACCCATCTATAAATGAAGCCTGAGTTTGTCTTCTCTAGGGAACACCCAAGAGGACACAGGTTTGAGCTGAGGAAGAGCTGCTGCCCCAACAAAGGGAGATGGAAGACAGGTCGAAGGGTTATGAAACGCATGCTTTTTGGATTGACCAAATCTTGAGTATATCACCTTGAACCTGGTGGGGTTAAAGATTCCTAGATCATGATGGGCTGGGACACTTGATCCTTAAACTGAACATGGAGTAGAGCTTCTTCTGCTTTGAGTCCTACTAGAACCTGGCAGCCTTCAATGCACTCAGTGAAAGATCACAGTAGAATTCCCCAGTGCTGTGTATACTGTAGTCTTAAAAAAAAAAAAGCCAGAAAGTTTGCTTTTTGGTGGCAAGGAGCAAAAGGTCCAATCGCTGATTGAGGTCTATCATATGACTGTACCACCTTTTTGTTGTTGTTTAATATTTTTTTTAGTTGTTAGTTGACAATCAAACCCAGTTGAGAATCAAACCCAGTGTTTCACACATGCTTGGCAAACACTCCACCAACTGAGCCACAACCCCAGCCCCTGAACCACTTGTTTTTCCATTCTCTTTTTGATAGACATTTAGATGCCTTGTAGTTTTTTTGTATTATAAAAAGCCGCAAATATCCTTGTACTTTCTGTGAATGTAATTTTAAAAACTTGTTTGAGGGAAAATGAATAAGAGTGAAATTGCTGAGGGCAAATGTAGATTTAATGTTATAAGGGCCAGATGTTCCCCTAAGCGGTTGTACTATTTGATGCTCTGACCAGCATAAGCTACATATTCTCCATCCTTTTGTGTTGATTTATTTTAATATGTGTGAATTAGCATCTCATTACATTTGAATTTGCATTTCCTTGATGACCTTTGATGAATACCTTTTTCTGTGTATCTTTTGCCTGTTTTTTTTTTAATTTTTATTGTTGACTGTTCAAAACATTACATAGTTCTTGATATATCATATTTCACACTTTGATTCAAGTGGGTTACGAACTCCCATTTTTACCCCATATACAGATTGCAGAATCACATTGGTTACACATCCACTGATTTACATATTGCCATACTAGTGTCTGTTGTATTCTGCTGCCTTTCCTATCCTCTGCTATCCTCCCTCCCCTCCCCTCCCCTCCCTTCTTCTCTCTCTACCCCATCTACTGTAATTCATTTCTCCCCCTTGTATTATTTTTCCCTTTCCCCTCACTTCCTCTTGTATGTAATTTTGTATAACCCTGAGGGTCTCCTTCCATTTCCATGCAATTTCCCATCTCTCTCCCTTTCCCTCCCACCTCTCATCCCTGTTTAATGTTAATCTTCTTCTCATGCTCTTCCTCCGTACTCTGTTCTTAGTTACTCTCCTTATATCAAAGAAGTCATTTGGCATTTGTTTTTTAGGGATTGGCTAGCTTCACTTAGCATAATCTGCTCTAATGCCATCCATTTCCCTGCAAATTCTATGATTTTGTCATTTTTAAATGCAGAGTAATACTCCATTGTGTATAAATACCATATTTTTTTTGTTCATTCGTCTATTGAAGGGCATCTAGGTTTGTTCCACAGTCTAGCTATTGTGAATTGTGCTGCTATGAACATCGATGTAGCAGTGTCCCTGTAGTATGCTCTTTTTAGGTCTTTAGGGAATAGACCGAGAAGGGGAATAGCTGGGTCAAATGGTGGTTCCATTCCCAGCTTTCCAAGAAATCTCCATACTGCTTTCCAAATTGGCCGCACCAATTTGCAGTCCCACCAGCAATGTACAAGTGTACCCTTTTCCCCACATCCTTGCCAGCACTTGTTATTTGACTTCATAATGGCTGCCAATCTTACTGGAGTGAGATGGTATCTTAGGGTGGTTTTGATTTGCATTTCTCTGACTGCTAGAGATGGTAAGCATTTTTTTGTGTACTTGTTGATTGTATGTCCTCCTCTGAGAAGTGTCTGTTCAGGTCCTTGGCCCATTTGTTGATTGGGTTATTTTCTTATTGTTTAATTTTTTGAGTTCTTTGTATATTCTGGATATTAGGGCTCTATCTGAAGTGTGAGGAGTAAAGATTTGTTCCCAGGATGTAGGCTCCCTATTTACCTCTCTTATTGTTTCTTTTGCTGAGAAAAAACTTTTCAGTTTGAGTAAGTCCCATTTGTTGATTCTAGTTATTAACTCTTGTGCTATGGGTGTCCTATTGAGGAATTTGGAGCCCGATCCCACAGTATGTAGATCGTAGCCAACTTTTTCTTCTATCAGACGCCGTGTCTCTGATTTGACATCAAGCTCCTTGATCCATTTTGAGTTAACTTTTGTGCATGGTGAGAGAAAGGGATTCAGTTTCATTTTGTTGCATATGGATTTCCAGTTTTCCCAGCACCATTTGTTGAAGATGCTATCCTTCCTCCATTGCATGCTTTTAGCCCCTTTATCAAATATAAGATAGTTGTAATTTTGTGGATTGGTTTCTGTGTCCTCTATTCTGTACCATTGGTCCACCCGCCTGTTTTGTTTTTTTTTTTTAATGGATCTTTTATTTTTATTTTATTTATTTATATGAAGTGCTGAGGATCGAACCCAGGGCCTCACACATGCTAGGCAAGTGCTTTACCACTGAGCCACAACTCCAGCCCTCCTTTTGCCTGTTTTTATCATTGATTTGTATAAGTTCTTGAGGTATTCTGGATACAAATACTTTTTCAGCTACATGTGTTGCAAGTATTTTTTCTTTTGACTTGTCTAGTCATTTTAGGAATAAATCTTAGAAAGAATACATGGAAAACACAGAGAATAGGTAACATATTAAGAGGTAATGGAAGGGGATGGGGTTGTGGCTCGGCGGTACAGCACTTACTTAGCATGTGCCAGGTCCTGGGTTCGATCCTCAGCACCGTTTAATAATAAATGAATAAAATAAAGGTATTGTATCCAACTTACAACTAATAAATAAATATTTCTTCAAAAAAAAAGAGGTAATGGAAGTGCTGGGGCTTAGTGGTAGAGTGGTAGAGTGCTTGCCTAGCATATATGAGGCACTGGACTTGATCCTCAACACAACATAATAAATAAATAAATAAATAAATAAATAAAGGCATTGTGTCCATCTACAATTAAAAAAAAAAAATAAAGTAGTGAAGCCAGGTACAGTGGTGCATACCTGTAATCCCAGTGGCTCAGGAGGACTGCAAGTTCAAAGCTAGGCTCAGCAACTTAGTGAAAATTTGTCTCAGAATAAAATATAATAAAGGGCTGGGGATGTGGCTCAGTGGTTAAGCACCCCTGAGTTCAATCCCTGGTACCAAAAAAAAAAAAAAGAGAGAGAGAGAGAGAGAGAGAGAGATAGGTAATAGCACTGGGGGTGTAGCTCAGGGGTGGAGTGCTTGCCTAGCATGTGTGAGACCTAGGTTTGATCCCCAGCATTACAAAAAAAAAAGTAAGATGACTACTGATATAAACTGAATGATAGCTACATGTGAGTTAATTTTTAAAAAAGGTTCAACTCATGTAGCTGGAAAAGTCTTTGTATTCAGAATACCTCAAGAACTATTTTCTAGGGGCTGGGGATGTGGCTCAAGCAGTAGCGCGCTCGCCTGGCATGCAGTGTGGCCCGGGTTCGATCCCCAGCACCACATACAAACAAAGATGTTGTGTCCGCCAAAAACTAAAAAATAAATATTAAAAAATTCTCTAAAAAATAAAAAAGAACTATTTTCTCTAATACTTGTGTTTTCAAATGTTTGTAATGAAAAGGTTAAAACAAAACAAAGTGAAATCTTTCTCCAGAACAAATAATAGTCTCAGGTGACTAGGGACTTTTACCAAGCTTTTAAGAAAATCAGTCCAGGCCTACATGAACGCTTTCAGAGAATAGAAAAGGGAGAATATTCCCTCAAATCATTCTCTAAGACTGGTATAACTTTAATATTAAAATTAGATAAGGCGTGTGTGTGTGTGTGTGTGTGTGTGTGTGTGTGTTTTACTGCGGATTGAGCCTAGGGGTGCTCTCCCAATGAGCTACATCCCCAACCCTTTTTTTGGCATCATTTTGTTTGATTTCTTAAATATTACTTAAGTATGCATTTAAACTATACTATTTAAAGCCAGGAGCACTGATACAGGCCTATAATCCCAGATATCTGGGGAGCTGAGGCAGGAGGATCCCAAGTTCAAGATCAGCCTGGGCAACCTAGACAGACATGGTCTCAAATATAAACAAACAAACAAATAAACTTGCCCCAGACCTTTTTTAAATTTTGAGACAGAATCTCACTAGGTTGCCTGGGCTGACCTTGAACTTAGGATCCTCCTGAATAACTAGTATTACAGGTGTACACTACTACACTTGGCTAAGGCCAGTATTTTTATTTAATTATTTTAATTTTTTTTAGTTGTAGATGAACACAATACCTTTATTTTATTTGTTTTTATTTTTTTATGCAGTGCCAGAAATTGAACCCATTGCCTCACGCATGCTAGGTAAGCGCTCTACCACTGAGCCACAACCCCGGCTCAAGGCTAGTACTTTTTTTTAAAGGAAAAAAAACTTCAGCTATTTCATTTGTAAATATAGTTGCAAACATAAAAATCCCCTTCTAAAATATCAATTAATTGAATTCAACAATGTGATAACACCATGACCAAGTCAGGTTTGTACCAAGAATACAGGGTGGTTTACTATTAGGAAATCTGTATCATTCTTTACATTAACAGATAAAGGAGAAAACTCACAAGATCTCTGTAGATAAAGGAGAAGGATTGAATAAAATCAACACTCATTTTATCAAAAACACTCTTAGTGAACTGGCATTAGAAAGGAACTTAGCCTGATAATGAATATGTACCAAAAACTCACAATAAACATCATACTAACATGGGTGTTTCTCGTGTAAGTGCGTAAAGATTATATTAATGTATCCTTTAAATCAGACACATAGAATTTGAAAATCAGGAGTACTGTATAAATACTTTTCAGAAGTAAAATTAGAAGTAGTGGAGTGTAAAAATGGCTTCTAGCCTGGGGTGGTGGCACACCCCTGTGATCCGGGCTACTCAGAAGACTGAGGTGGAGGATCATAAGTCCAAGGACACGGTGGACAACTTAACCAGATAACCTCAAAATAAAAACTTAAAAGGCTAGGGATGTAGCTCAGTGGTGGAGTACTCACCTAGCATGTGGGAGACCCTGGGTTTAATCCCTAGTATAGTTAAAAAAAAAAAAAGATAGAGAATATAAAAGCCATAGCCCTTCTACACTGGCATTGTGGGAGAAACTTTGATAATTGTGTGACACATGAAACCACTTCATCTCTTACCAGGGCCAAGTAGCCATTCTTCTGTTCAAGTCTGGTCAGACATATGGACTGTGCCCTCTATCAGTGATCAGCCATCCAAAACCCAGAGACTGAGATCTTATGCCTTGCCGAGGGAACACCTGTCTTTAAACCTTTGTGTTTTGTACAGCACATTCTTTATAGTTGTGGTTATTAAAAAAAAAAAAACTTGAAAAACAGTTTATATTTGTGCTTATTTTCTATTTCATACTTCTCTGCCCCACATTTTCACTCCTCAAAATTCATTCCTTTAAAAAGTAAATTTGTGCTAGGTGCTATGGCACACACCTATAATCCCAGCAACTCTGGTGGCTGAGTCAGGAGGAATCCAAGTTTGAGGCCAGAGAGGACAACTTAGTGAGAACCTGTGTCAAAATAAAATATAAAAGGGTTGGGGAGGTGGCTCAGTAACAAAGCATCTCTGGGTTCAATCCCCAGTACAATATGTGTGTGTGTGAGAGTGTGTGTGTGTGTGTATAGTGTGTGTGTTTGCGTGTGTGTAGTGTCTGTGTGTTGTATATGTATAGAGCCTGAACATGGGAAGAGCCTGAACCTGGGGATAAGGAGGGAATGGACAAATGACATGTGAATCACAGTGGTGTTCTACCTACCCACTTGAATTTCTCAATGAGTACACTGGTATTCATGGTATTAATTTTGGTGGGTACTGGGAATTAAACCCTGGGGCTCTTTACAACTGAGCTTCACACACAGGCTTTTTTCTTTTTTTTTGAGATAGGGTCTCAGTAAATTACTCAGGAATTTGCCAAGTTGCTGAGGCTGGCCTTGAACTTGCAATCCTCCACGGTGCACCACTGTGTCTGGCTCATGGTATTAACTGAAAAGTTATAAATATATATGAATTTTTAAAAGAGGATCATGCAAGAATCAGTGGTGACTGTGTGTGTTGTTAACCAGAGATTATCCATTCTGTGGACCTTTGAAGTCGCCTCTTCAAAATACTGAACTGACTTTTCTAATCAGGGCCAGCCACGTGGGAAACTGAAATGAGTGGGAGGGGTGGAAACTCTATTTTCACTTTTCTCTTCCTGTTTTTTCAGCGCCTGGGAAAGCAAGTCAGAATTTCCAATCTTTTCCAATTCCCACATGGTTTCCTAATTTAGAACAAATTCAGAGAAAATAAGCTTTTCTCCGTCTGGAGAAGCCTCCACTGCCTGCTGTGGAGCATCTTCACTTTGGGTTGAGGAGGCGGCCTGGGATGGGGATGCTCCAGCCCAAATCTCCATCCTCAACCCGAACATATGCCCTGGGCCTTGGCCTTGACGGCAACCCGCACCCTGGAGTTACAAGACCGTTAACTACTGGGCCCTAATGGGAGGACCTGGGAAGGTGCATACGGGACATGACCCTGCGGGTTCAAGAGGCCCCATGGACCCTGGGACCTTCTGAGACACAGGCACTAGGCTCTTAGATTTACTTTGGGGGGGGCCCATTCCCTTCCCCCCCGAGGGCTCGCAGTTTGGCGGCATCCTAAATGGGCGCTTTAGAGAGGTAGGTGACAATCCCTTGGTCTGCTTGTCTGCGTCTGCGGCAGCAGATGTGTCCCAGAACCTCGATCGCCCGGTGCAGGCGAAGCCCCGCCATCCATGCACCGTCCTCAGCGGCATCTGGATTGAAAAAAACAGGGAATCAAAAGTGCTTCGAAGGCAACAACAACCAGATCGCACCTGGACGGTTAGGAAAGCCTTGTAGAGTCGAGCCTTCCGATCTTTCGGGCCCTGCAGGCCAGGGCCTTTCCCCGCGCAGGGCGGGCGGCCGCAGCAAGCAGCCCTGGCTCTGCTCCAGATGGGCCCGGGATGACATCACCAAACTCCTCGGATCAGCGGGGGGGGGGGGGGGGGGAGCCGAAATCCCCTAAAAACATAGTGAGTAATCGGAGGGCCCGCCCTCCAGGCGGGGCGGAGACCTAACAACGAGCTGAGCCTCCCCCCGTGCCAGCTCGGGGAGCGGCCTCCAGGCAGGCAGCGTCGAGGAGAGTAGCTTCTTCGTCCCCTACGCGGCAAGCACTTGTTTCCAGTCCCCGGCGGCCGCGGCGCGCGGGACCTCTCCGTCCTCCGCGCAGGGTGCACTTGCTCTCGGCCCCCGCGCGCGGCAGCGGCGCAGCGCGCAGGCGCGGACGGATTCCGGGCAGTGACGTGACTGTGGGCGCGCTCGGCGCATTTCCGCCTCTGGCGAATGGCTCCGCTGTAGCGCGCGCCGCGGGCTCAGCTGCGACCCCGGCCCCGCCCCCGCCCCCGGACCCTGGCCATGGACGGTGAGGGCGCCCTCTGACCCCTCCGGGTGGCCGCGCTCGGTTCGCCGGAGCCGGAGCAGGAGCCCTGCGCCGCCTTCCGCCCCTTCCTGCGCCACCCGGAGCTGCGCAGGGAGCGGCCGGCCGGATGGTGGCGCGGGGCGGGGCGGGCGAAGAGGGGTCTGACTCAGTTTCCCCTCTGGGGGGGGGTGACGGCTTGACTCAGTCTCCTCCCAGGGCGGGGGTGCGGGGTGAGTCTTGACGCAGTCCCCCCCAGGGTCGTTGGGGCAGGTCTGATTTCGTTTATTAAGACTGTGCCTTAGTTTTCTTCGTGGGAGGGCGGTGGGAAGTGCCCCGACTCAGTTACCCTTTGGGAAGGAAGGATTGCATACCGTTTTCCCTCAGGAAGCAGGTGGTGCTGGTTCCTTTACCCGCACTTAAGTTTAAATGCAGGTGGTAGGAGCCAGTCCTGACTCAGTTTCCCTGGGAGGGAGCTGGCTCCAGCAGGCCCTCGCCAGTGAGGGTGGGCAGTGGGCTTGTGCTGATCCTTTTCTCCTCCCCTTTCAGACCTGTTCCCCCTCATCTTCCCCTCAGGTAAGTGGGCCATCCTTCTGCAGGGCTTGGGGAGGGTCTGCCCAGCATTAGGGGGCATAGGGGCAGCACCAGACCAGCTGGCTGTGTCTCCTGCAGAGCCAGCCCAGGCTTCTGGCCCTTATGTGGAGATCATCGAGCAGCCCAAGCAGCGGGGCATGCGCTTCCGCTATAAGTGTGAGGGCCGGTCAGCGGGCAGTATCCCAGGAGAGAGAAGCACGGAGACCACTAAGACCCACCCCACCATTAAGGTCAGCACTAGCCCAGGGCTGGGTGGGGGTGCAGGTGAGGTGGAAAGGACTGTGAAGCCCCCAGCAGACTTGCCACTGCGTCTGGGAGCCAGGTTTGGAATTAATGGGCCACGAAAGTATGTTCTGCACTTTGGACAGATCAATGGCTATACAGGACCAGGGACAGTTCGCATCTCCCTGGTCACCAAGGATCCCCCTCACCGCCCTCATCCCCATGAGCTTGTGGGAAAGGACTGCCGGGATGGCTTCTATGAGGCTGAGCTCTGCCCAGACCGATGCATCCACAGGTGAGTTCCCCAGAGGCCAGGCAGTAGCTTATGAAATGCGGGGGACAAGTAGCTATTACATTGTTACTCCTTTCTGGACAGAATTTCTCTATTATCTGTTGGGCTGAGCAGGGTCAGCCTGCCGGCCTGTAATCTCAGTAGCTCAGGAGGCTGAGGCAAGAGGATTTCAAGTTCAAAGCCAGCCACAGTGAGACCCTGAAACCCTGAGACCCTGTCTCTAAATAAAATACAAAAAAAAAAAAGAGAGAGAGAGAGACTGGCGATGTGGCTTGGTGGTTAAGTGCCCCTGGGTTCAATCCCCAGTACCAAAATACACACACACACACACACACACACATTGATGTGTCCACTCTATCAAGTGGGAGCTTCTTATGAAAGGGACAATTCCCTAATCATCCTGAAGCCCTAATACTTGTGGCTGGAGGGGCAAGTCCCTTGTTGTCATATCTCTCTTATGAGAAAGAAAACCGTAAACTAGCAGACTTCGCTGGAACTTACATACCAATTGACAGAGTCAGGCCACAACTAATTATACAAATAAATAAACAGACAAGATACTGCAGAAGGCTGGTGCAGTGATGCATGCCTATAATTCCAGTGACCCAGGAGGTTGAGACAGGAGGATTGCAAGTTTGAGGCCTTAACAACTTAGCAAGGCCCTAAGCAACAAAGCGAGGTCTGAAAAAATAAAAAGGCTGGAGATGTAGCTCAGTGGTAAAGTACCCCTAGGGTCACTTCCAAGTACCAAAAAATAAACAAAAACAAGATACTATTACAGAGTAATAATTTCAGTGATAAAAATGAAGTAGGGTAATAGGTTGGGAGGGTAACCAACGGTGGGGGAGGCAGGAGATCTGGTTTCATTACTTTGGACTGAGAGGTCAGGGAAAGCGTCTCTCTGCTAAGACTTAAATGGGGAGAAAGCATGAAGAGAAGAAAGCAGAGAAGCATGAAAAAACATTCCAAGCAGAAAAAACAAGTGCAGTAGCCTTGGAGGAGGAGGAGTGAGTTTAGTGTGTGTGGAGGATGGAAAGGAAGCTCCTGGGCTGAGGGCTCCCTACCCACAGGGGCTCCTTGGCTGAGGTAGGTGTAGCTTTCACTGCATCATAACGGGAAGCCATTGCAGGGGGTGAAGCACAGCAGTGGTCTGGGGGCTTGGGTTTTGGAGGGAAGAAGGGGTAAACTGGACAAGGGAGCAAGGTGGAGACCCAGAACTGATGCCTGGGGGGACACCTTAGCTTCCAGAACCTGGGGATCCAGTGTGTGAAGAAGCGGGACCTGGAGCAGGCGATCAGCCAGCGCATCCAGACCAACAACAACCCCTTCCAAGGTGAGGGGGGAGGGGTGAAGACCTGAGCCTGCCAGTGGCACCATACCCTCTCATCCCCACCAGGCCCCTGCCCTGTGTCTCCCTCATTGGCCAAAACTCATAGTGTGGATGGAATCTTGCTGCCCATTCATTACATACTCCCATTTTACCACCTAAAAACTGAGGCCCAGAAAGGGGACATGGCATCTAGTCATTGTGAAATCAGTGATGGGTCTGGGACCTTGGCTTATTTCTTCCCTGGGACTTCTGTATCACATGCCTTCAAAGGGCACCCTTAGTACAGAGCTGCCTGCCCTCCATCATCCCGTGTCATGCGCCCCCCCCCCCCCAACTTTCCTGACCAACTGTTTTTCTGGCAGTTCCCATAGAAGAGCAGCGTGGGGACTATGACCTGAATGCTGTGCGGCTCTGCTTCCAGGTGACAGTGCGAGACCCATCAGGGAGGCCTCTCTGCCTACCGCCTGTCCTCTCTCATCCCATCTTTGACAACCGTGAGTGGCTAGGATGCCACAGAAAGGGAAGAGGGATGGACCAGGCTGTGGCGGGTGTGGCCTCCAAGAGGGTCTCTGGCTTCATTCAGGCCTCTAGTGTACTCGTCATTTCCTCAGCGCCCAACTGAGCTGCCCTTAAGGTGTAGCTTCCAGACTGGTCGCAAGTCTGATGGGAAATGGGCACTTTCCATATCATGTGAGGGGAGAGTTAATGTGCCCAGAACTAACGATTCTGGAACATCAACTCTCAGGAACAAGATAATACTAGACAGTGAGAATTCAATGAGGGCAGCTTACCAGAAGCTAACAGATGACATGGGCTGATGTTGATCAGTTGCAATCTTTAACCAGCAGGATGAATGAAAACGAAAGGACTCTGGAGCCCCAAGAATGGGGAACCAGAGTAAACTGGGAGTCAGGAGGGAAGGGCTCATTGCCAGGTGGAGAAAGAGAAGGTATGACCAAATTTGTTCCCATTGGGCCACAGCTCTGTGGGGGCGGAGATGTTAAGGTGTCATGTGTTGTTGGATTCTCCTTGTCCAGAGCAGTGTTGAGCACACAGCTGGTAAAGAGCTGCTGGATTGGTTGGTGTGAGGAGTCAACAGGAATGGTCTAAGTTTGGCTACACAAGTGTGATTGGCAAACTGTGGGTTACCTTGACACTGGGCAGGCAGGGATGTTGCATCTCCTGCAGGCCACCCTGGGGACCTCTGGTGGTTCAGGGCTTCCTTCCTTATTGCCATGCTCTCAGGTGCCCCCAACACTGCTGAGCTCAAAATCTGCCGAGTGAACCGAAACTCCGGGAGCTGCCTTGGTGGGGATGAGATCTTCTTGTTGTGTGACAAGGTGCAGAAAGGTACTCTCCAGGGGCAGGGCTGGACTGTTTGGAGTGAGGGGTGAGGGCAAGGCTGAGAAGATGTGGTGCCAGGTACCTGACTTTAAACACTCAGGCCTGGGATGGGCCAGGAGACAAGCATCAGAAGTTAGGACCTGCAGACTTGAGCGGGTTAGACACTGATGACACCCCCACCCATCTCCCACAGAGGACATTGAGGTGTATTTCACGGGACCAGGCTGGGAGGCCCGAGGCTCCTTTTCTCAAGCTGACGTGCACAGGCAAGTGGCCATTGTATTCCGGACCCCTCCCTATGCGGACCCCAGCCTGCAGGCTCCTGTGCGTGTCTCCATGCAGCTACGTCGGCCTTCTGACCGGGAGCTCAGTGAGCCCATGGAGTTCCAGTACCTGCCAGACACAGGTACGCAGCCAGGGAGGGTGGCAGCAGGGCTGCTGGGCTCTAAAAAGAAAAGCCAGGGCTGGATGTCTGGGGTGGAACTTGGGTTTATGCAGTATAGTCACTGTTGTGTAACATTTTAGTCAAGGGCAAACTGATATATGATGGGTGTCCCATAAGCCTATATTGTCTAGTGATGTAGTAGCATCTTAGTTTTTGTAAGCATGCATAATGACATTTACCTAATGATGAAATCACCTAATGACGAAATCTGAAATCGCCTAACGATGCATTTCTCAGAATATGTCCCATTGTTGAGAGAAATACAACTAATCAGAATCCTTCTCTTGGCTCATTTAAAAATGGTAGCCAAGACTTTTGAGCACATACTAGTCTGCCCCTATTCCAAACATTTCAGCATTATCTGATTTTAATCTCTTGCCAGTCTTTTGAGGGCAGAGACATATCTGGTGAGTGGCAGAGTCAGCATCTGACCCTAGGCCACCTGGCTCCAAGTCCTGTTGTAGACGTATGTTCCTTGTCACTGCCATAGAGCCCAGCCACATTTTGGTCAAGGCTTTGAGCGCCCACTTGGTAGTAGCAGGACCCATGCCTGGTGTTGTGAAGGCAAAGATGAACAAGCGGGTTCTCTGTCCTTCATAAGTTCAGTCACATGAGGAAGATGGACACACAGAACACATCGTTACATCACAGAATGATGTGTGAAACTGAGATGTGTGCAGAGTGCCCTGGAGTGCAGGCACAGGGAGCTGTAGACAGGTGCCTGGAGGTGGTAGCATTTACCTTGGAGAAAGATCCAGAAGCAC
Source organism: Spermophilus citellus (assembly GCF_964194105.1). Classification (NCBI taxonomy): domain Eukaryota; kingdom Metazoa; phylum Chordata; class Mammalia; order Rodentia; family Sciuridae; genus Spermophilus; species Spermophilus citellus. The sequence goes on along the minus strand of NC_138183.1, from coordinate 250,706,728 downwards.
ATTCTTTAGGCCTGTGGGCCATCATTGGAAGGCAGGGGTGTAGGCAAGGACATGGCCAAATCAGGAGCATTTTTGTGTTGGGAGCTGACCATGCCGTGGGCAAACCTAGACGCAATTGCTTGTCAGGCCGAGTGCAGGGTTTCATCCTGGAAGCAGTGGGGAGCCTCCAAGGTCTTCTCAGGAGAGACATGGCCTGAGCAGAACTGGAGGTTTGTTCTGCTGCAGTCAGAGGATCAGAGAGGAAGGGACTCACGGTGTGGAGGCCATTTGGGAAGATGTTGCTATAGAGTAAGAAGAGGAGATGTGGGGCATGGACCTTGCAAAAAGGAAGGCGGAGCAAGATGATCACACCTCCCATTGCTGTCCTGCTTGGCTGTCTTTCAGCCTCGCTGCCATTTAGTGCATGACACACACCAGGCTCAGTTCACCTCAGGACCTGTGTCCTGGCTATTGCCTTGGAATGCTTGGCTCACATCAGTCCTTCCCTGATGACCTCTAATCTGACTCTCACCTCCATTATGGTGCTGTTCTGTCACCTTATTCTCGGACATGAGCTTCCTCAAAGTTCCTGGCACATTTGAGATCTTGTGTATGGTTGTGTCCGTGTCCCTCTATCACCAAGATACCATTTTTTAAAAAAATATTTATTTATTTAGTTAGTTAGTTTTAGTTGGACACAATACCTATGAATGTTCCATTCATTTATTTTTATATGGTGCTGAGGATCGAACCCAGGGCCCCACACATGCTAGGTGAACGCTCTACCGCTGAGCCATAATCCCAGCCCAAGATACCATGTTTTTAGGAGCAGGACCCTTGCATGTTACTCACAGCCATCTGTCCAGTGGCTTGGAGGGAGGCCGGCACACACTAAGTGCTTGGTAGATATGTGTCGAGTTAGTAAGTGGGAGGGGGAGAAAGATGATGGTAGGGATAACTCCAAGGTTTCTAGCTTTGGTGACCTAGCAGAAGGATGGCCAGGGACCCAGGAGGAAAGGTCATGAAGTTGGCTCTGGGTTGAGGACACTTGAGGTGGAAGATAGTTCTGAAAGCTCCAGGCTAATGTGCAAAACCACTAGAGATGAGGAGTCTGGAAATCTTAAATAGGCCTGTTTGGCCTTAGTGCAGAGTGCTCCTCTCTGGGCCTGCCTGGAGGCTGGGAGGTGAGCAGTGCAGGTGAGGGATGACCTGGAGGCTTGGCCCCCCTGAAGGCTGCTCTCCCCAGAGCAGGGCCCCTTCACGTGGCATCATCCAGGGCCTCTGAAGGACAGATTCAGCCAACAGAGTCTTCTCAAAAGCTGGGAAAGGGCTGAGGTTGTGGCTGAGAAATGGAGCCCTTGCCTAGTGTGTGTGAGGCACTGGGTTTGATCCTAAGCACCACATGAAAATAAGATGGGGATATTGTGTCCACATGTAACTAAAAAATAAATATTAAAAAAAAAAACAAAATGGGAGAGTCTTAGAACTGCTGTGTGTGGGTGTCCCACATCCCTCTTCACTGGTTGGGAGACCAGTCTCAGGAAAGCCTGACCCTTCCCCTTCTTCCTGAGGGGCTTTTGGGGCCACTGGAGGCCAGCTGAGGAGAACAAGGCCCACTCCCCATTGCTTTTCCAGATGATCGTCATCGTATTGAGGAGAAACGCAAAAGGACATATGAGACATTCAAGAGCATCATGAAGAAGAGTCCTTTCAGTGGTGAGATGGGGAATGGGCAGGGAGGGAGGCCCTAGGAATTGGGGAGGGGATATCCCAGGGACTGAACTGACTCAGCCCTTGCCTTTCAGGACCCACTGATCCCCGGCCTCCACCCCGGCGTATTGCCGTGCCCTCCCGCACCTCAACTTCCATCTCTAAGTCAGGTAAGGACTTCCTCTAGGGTCCTTGGAACAATGGGTTCAACTGTGCTCAGGCTACATTTGGGACGCCTAGAAAGGAGATGAACATAGGCACCAGCAGGTGTCTGATGCCTGCTCTCTATGAGGCCCATGCTTCTCAGGGATGTGGCTTGGTGATCTCTGTCAGGGTCATCTAGGGAGCAGTGGAGGCATGGATTCCTACCCCACTCATTACAGACTGCTGAACTAAAGGCTGTGGAAGTGTGGCTCAGGAAGCAGCAGCTTCCTGGGGATGCTAATGTACAGGGAACTCTGAGAACCCCTGCATCAGTTAAGCCCTGTGTTAGATATCTTGGGAAACAGATATGAAATGTATGATCTCAAGCCGGGTGCGGTGGTACACACCTGTAATCCCAGCAACTCAGGAGGCTGAGGCAGGAGGAACGCAAGTCCAAGGACAGTCACAGCAACTTAGTGAGGCCTTATCTCAAAATAAAAAAGGGCTGGGCATGTGGCTTAAGTGATTAAGCACCCCTCTGTTCAATCCCTAGTACCAAAACAATAATCAAAATGGATGATCTCTGCCCAAACTCTCAATTGAATTAGGGAAGGAAAAACAAAAACCAAAAAGCACCTCTAAAGTAGTAAGAGGTGTGTGGCACCTCACCAAGAGGTGTTGGTATGTGGCTTAAAAAAAGTGATAAGTAGCCAGACAGTGATGCAGGCCTGTAATCCCCTCAGGAGGCTGAGGCAGGAGGATCTCAGGTTCAAAGCTAGCCTCAGCAATTTATTGAGTCTCTAAGCAACTTCGTGAGACTTTGTCTCTAAATGAAAATACATAAAAGGGATGGGGATATGGCTCAGTTGTAAGTGCCCTGAGTTTAATCCCTGGTACCAAAAAGCAAAACAACAACAAAAAAGTGATAAGTGCCCACTTCAGGCCACTGCTCACTGGGTCCTCCAAAGGCTCATCTCCCCTCAACTGGTTTTTCAGCTGTACAGTGAGGTCAGAGGTGAGAGCCCTTTGTGGGCTCTAAGATTCGGGGCGGGGGGGTGTCCAAGGAGGCAGTGTGGCTAGAACTGGACCCTGTTGACCAAGTCACATTGGTTACAGGGAGGGAGCCAGGAGTTGGGTGTAGTGCAGCACGCCTGTAATCCCAGCTACTCAGGAGGACCACAAGTTTAAGGCCAGTCTGGTCAACTTAGTGAGACCCTGTCTGTCTCAAAATACAAAACAAAAAGGGAAGGGCTGGTCCTAAGCACTATCAAGAGTGGCTCAGGAACAGAGAATAGGGTGGGTCTTTCTAGGGCTTTCTGTGACCTCAACCTTTCTGTCTCTCCTGCAGCCCCCCAGCCCTACACCTTTACACCATCCCTCAGCACCATCAACTTCGATGAGTTTCCCCCCATGATGTTACCTTCTGGGCAGATCGCAAGCCAGGCCTCTGCCTTGGCACCGGCCTCTGCCCCAGTCTTGGCCCAGGCCTTGGTCCCAGCCCCATCCATGCCACCACCTCTGGCTCAGACCCAGGCCCAGGCCCCAGCCCCTGGCCCAGTCCTAGCCCCAGGCCCTCCCCAGGCTGTGGCCCCACCAGCCTCAAAGACCACCCAGGCCGGGGAAAGCACACTGTCGGAGGCTCTGCTGCACTTGCAGTTCGATGCTGATGAAGATCTGGGGGCCCTGCTTGGCAACAGCACAGACCCAGCCGTATTCACAGACCTGGCGTCAGTCGACAACTCGGAGTTTCAGCAGCTGCTGAACCAGGGTGTATCCATGCCCCACCCCACAGCTGAGCCTATGCTAATGGAGTACCCTGAGGCCATCACTCGCCTGGTGACAGGTTCCCAGAGGCCCCCTGACCCAGCTCCCACCTCCTTGGGAAACTCCGGGCTCCCCAATGGCCTCACTGGGGATGAAGACTTCTCCTCCATTGTGGACATGGACTTCTCAGCCCTTCTGAGTCAGATCAGCTCCTAAGGGGGTAATATCAGCCCTGCCCAGAGCACCAGGTTGCAGGGGATTGAAGCTCTCCCAAAGCACTTATGGATTCTGGGGGGTGTGCTCCAGCTGCCCCCAATACCTTTGGGTAATGCCTTTTTGGGGGCACATTTTATTCTTTCATTGGCAGTTTCTATCTATCTCTTTTTGGAGGTGCTTAAGCGGAAGCATTAACTTCTCTGGAAATGGGGGAACTGGGAATAACTCTTCCCCATCCTAATGGTCATCTCCCTTTGTAGGGAACTCTGGGAGGACCCCATCCCCATGCTCCAACTTCTAGCACTCTCCTAGAGAGAGGAGCAGGCTGGAGCTATGGCCCTTGAGGCCACAAAGCCTTATTTTCAGTGTCTTCCTCACATAAAGGATTAATTTACACTTTGATCCAAAATAATGTTCCATCACCAAACCCTCGGTGGCGCTGCCTAACACCAGCACTTGAGGGACTGGCATTCCTGCCCTGCAGAGGTCTCTGCCAGCTCTTTCCTTGCTCAGCAGTGGCTGAAGGGAACCAATGGCATAGTACTGGCCCTCTCCTGGATCCTGAGGGAGTTTGGTCTGAGACTTCCCTGCTCCCCCCTTTCTTAAGTGCCTTAATAGTGGGGCAGATTGTTTGGAGAGTGGAGAAGAAGAGTTTGAAGAAGTGGCTGGAACCTCTCCAGTTAAGAGGCAGTTTCTACTGAAGAATTAAAGCAATTGGACTCTTGCTGTTTCTATTCTGAACTAATAAATTTTTTGTCAAGCTGGCCAAACATTTGCCTTCTTTCAGCAAACACAGAACATACGTTGCTGGTCATGTCAGGCTGGACATTGGTAACAGAGTTGAGTGAATATGCATACTGTCATTTGGGAGTGTGTGGTCTTAGGCTGTCGATGGAAACAGGTGGTGAAGACGGGGGTCCCAATTCAGAGACCAGTTGGGCCCCTTGGCTGGTGGGATGGAACTGTTTCAGAATCTTCACAGGGGCACCATTAACTCCATCCAGGTCTTAGATCAGTAGAGGTTAAACCTGTTGCTAGTGTTGGGAGGCCACTAGGGCCAGAGACCATGTTAGAGGCTGGCAGTAAAGGATCAAGAGGGCCTGCATTAGTTTCACATTTCGGTGACAAGGGAGTGACTGCGGGGAAAGGGTGATGTAAAGGTCTATTCTACCACGCGGCCTGCGCAGTGGTTTCATTAATGAGGTTCTGGCATTAAGTTAGTTAGAAGAGATCAAAATAAAACACACAGACAGTACCTTATTTTATACTGCTAAGTCCCAGACGGCTGGCCTCCCTGGTTCCCCGCCTCCAGCCGCCCAGCAGGGCAGCGAGGATTACTCTGGGCTAGCAGGAGAGAGAGAGAGCGAACACGCTGGGGAGTAGCCTTTTATTTGGGGGACAAGAGATTCAGGGGAGAATTCCATCCAATGAAGGTTGAGGGGGGGCTGCACTCCAAGGTCAGGGCCAGTGATTGGGTCTCCAGGGTCAGTGGTCACGCACACCCCCACACGGATGGGCTCTCTCATCAGGAAAGGGTCGGGAAAGCTTCGACACAGCCAGAGCGCCTCAGGCCCTTAACGGGAGTCACCAATCACGTGTCAGAATGGCTCCCCACAGTCTATGCCTGCTGCACCAATGCTTCAATACCCTGTTCTGGGAGGAGAGGCAGAATACTAACCCGCAACCTCAAAGGTGTAAAAGTCGAGAGCACAGCCCTGAGCCGGCTCACTCGCAGCAGCCAACAGCGTAGGCCGACGGGCCAGCCATCTCGATGCTCATGCGTATATGGCATTTAACGATGGGCCAGGCAAAGTGCTTGGGGTTTTCCCTCTGGGCGGAGATACATGGTGTCGCACCGTTGCAGAAGGGTGCTCCCAGCGACAAGCCAGATAGTATTAGCGGAACCTGCTGCAAAAATTAACGAGCCCCCTGGGAATAGGCTCTGCGCGCAGATGCCAATGGATCTGGCCTTGAAAACAGGACGCCAGCGGGCAGCGTAATATTGGGGAACCGGAAGCTGTCTGAGGAGTAGAGTCAAACTTGCACTAGGGCCTCGGGCTTAGGGGGCGTGCCCGGGGGCGTGTCCTGGAGCAAAAGCGGGTCAAGCTGATATCCCGCTGCGGGGGTGGAACCCGAGCTAGCGGTGGCCGGGTCCTAGGGTCAGAACCCGGGTGAACTTAAGGACCTGCCGGAACGAGAGCGCCCGGGAGGCGGGGCTGACTGGAGCCGGGGCGGTAGGGGCGGAGCGGAGGCGGGACCGGTCGTGGAGAGGCAGCTTCTAACTTGCAGGAAGCCGCGCGCAAGGCTGCGCGCAGGGTTCCAGCCCAAAGTCGAGGGAAACCAGTGAGCTCAGGTTCTTCAGTCCAGGCAGCGCCTCGCTCTTCTTGGCTTTCCCAGTGTCCTGCAGTGACCTTCGTTGACCCCCGAAGCCCTCTCATGGTCCTTCCCACACTCCCCGAGTGACCTTATCGTGCTTGTGGCTCATCAGTCTCAAATCTTTGTCTCCAGCCCAAACTTCTTTCCCCTGTGGGCCAGCCCACTTGACATCTCCACAATGACGTCTCAGGTCTCTCAAACTCGCCCGTTTCAAGTGACCTCAGCTGTCCCCAACCTGCCCCTCCTTCCCTCTTGTTCCAGCCATCACCCTGCCACCTTCTAAGGGTTGCGGTCAGGAAACTGGCCACCACTGTGGATGTCACCTCTTCTGCCCTCGCAACTAGTCCTCATGACATCCTGGCAAATCTGCCTCTTCTCCCCATCATCACTGTAATCACCTCGTTTAAGTCACCTTCCCTCCCTCCAGGACGGCGGCTAGCTACATCTTCCTGCAGCCAAAGGGTTCCACACCCAAATCTCATCTGTCACTCTCCCTTTAAACATCTATCAGCCACACGATCAGGTCCCAGTTTTGTGCAGACACACTTCCAAAGTGACCAGAGCCTGCCTTCCACACTGCCACTTAAGAACTCCTCATTATAGCTCCCAACCAAGAAAAGCTTGGCCACGGTATTCAGAACTGCCATTCCAGGATGGCTTGTGCACTCCCCACAACCCTTTCTGATCCAGCTCCAGCCACTTGAATCCTGGATTTCTGCATGTGACAGGACCACACCCTACTGGGATACCCTAGCCCTGGTCAACTCCAATTCAACCTTTAAAACTCAGTCCTTGTGTCATCTCCTCCATGAAGCCTCCCCCATCTTCCCTGTTACTTAAAGCTTAGTTCACCCCCAGAGCCCAAGTTAACAGAGACTTGTGGCCTAGTTTCAGCAGAGTAAGCTTTAGCCAGCCTAGGGAAGGGCCTGGATGAAGCATGTGATGTTGGACAAGTCGGTGCCCTGTCTGGGTTTCAGACTGGAAAACTGGAAAACACAGGGTTTAGACAAAGTCCAAGTTTGGGCCTGATGGTGCCTCTCATAGGATAGCTCCTGTCTGGTGGGGGATCGTGGACCAGTGAGCAGAGAAGTGGGTTGAGGGCCAGTTTCCTCTAGGATATGGAATAGAGAAGCTGCCACCCCTGGAATTCGGTCCTGCAAGATGTGGTCAGGTGGTCAAAGGGAGTACCAGGCTTGAGGGCTCAGTGACTAGAAAGAAGGAATATGGCCTTCCCTGAGAGACACATGAGGCACAGTCAGTCTCTTCTTGACCCCCAAAACTCTGTCCCTCCCCTGTCTTGAAGATCTATTCTGTTTCTCTGTCCCTGATCTCAGGCCCCTGGGTTTGGTTCCAGAACCAGGAGACCTAAACAGAGTAGGTGTGGAATATGGAAATCGGACACCAATTTCCCAACAGAACCAAATAAATGTTTGTGGGAAAGAAGCCAAAAGGTGGCCTAACCGCAGAGACCCCCTCAGAGCCAGCCCAACCCTAGGCTAATATTCCCAGGCTTATCCTTCTAATTTGTCTCGGGAGCTTCATGTGGCCTCAGGCGTACCCCCGCAACACGTCTTGAACACATGTATAGACACTGATACTGTGGCTTCTTTACTCCCTGTCGTCCCCTTGTCTCCACAAAATATTTACAAACAGGGACGAATAGGGGCACCTTTGCCACCAAATGGACTGGGGAGTTGAGGCAGTGCTCAGACGCGCCTTGGCGCAGGGAGGGATCCTGAGGAGGGCCCAGGGCTGGTGTGACCCAAGTACCCTGCCGGGCCCAGGCAGTTCTAAGTAGGTCCATAGTTAGCCTGGGGCTGTGGTGAGCTCAGGCCAGGTCTGGAGCCGGGGAGCCCAGCTGCTTGGAAGCCAGGAGCAGGCGGGTGGCGGCGCTCTCTGACTCAGCCAGAAGCCTCTGGTTGTTGTGCCGCAGGTTCCTCACCTCCTCCTCCAGGGCTGCCCTGTCTGCCTTCTCCTGTGTGTGTCGGGCCAGCGGGAACAGGGTCAGAGCAGCCACCCCTTTCCTGTGGCAGCCCCATGACTCTGTGCCAGCCCCAGGCCACCTCATCACCTTCTGAAGGTCTTCCTGCAGCTTCCTGAGCATGGACTCCAGATGAGAGACTTTCTCTGATAGACTCCCAGGTTGTGGCCTGAGGACATGAGGTCAGAACTCAGTGGGACCATCACAGGGGCAGCACCAGAGGCTGACTCCCAGAAGCCCCTTGAATGTGCAGCACCCAAACCCTGTCTTCCGAGACTTAGGTGGATAATGCTTAACTCCAATGGACAGGCACAAAGGGTGGCAGAAGGGCACATGAAGGGGCTATGTGAGGGTGGGAAGCCTTACTCAGCATCAGACTTTGGAGTTCCCTTGGGGTCTCCGCTCTCTGGGATGGGCTGTCCTATGGGACAGAGGGGCCATGTGGGCAGGTCTGAAAGGGAGAAAGAATCCATCCCATCCTGGCTCTTCCTCCCAGTACCCTGGTGGCCTTACCCTCCCGGGATAGTGACTCCAGAATGGTGTTGCAAGTGGAGGCAATCTCTGAGATGGACTGCCACTCGTCCTCCAGGGTCTCACTGCCGGCCTCTGACATGACTGTGAGCACAGGAGGGGGCTCAGCAGGGGGAGTCACAGAGCCACCCTCCCCCTCCGTGCCCACCACTCCAGACTCACTCTTGCTGATGGAGTTCCGCAGAGACAAGGTTCGTGGCAAGAAGGAGGCCCTCAGTTCTGGGGCTGAGTCCTCATGGCCACTGGGGCTGCCTGGCCGGTCCTGGGGGACAGAAATGGATGTTGATGCAGTGATACCAACTGTCACCTCTATGCCACTGGGCTCCAGAGCCTTGTTTCTACTCACCTTGAAGGGAGGTATCTCTCTGCCAGCACCAGGTGTCGATGGCTTGGCAGTGGTGGCCAGTAGGAGGTCCGGGGTGGTGTCAGGCAAGACTGGGGCCTCATCTGACAGGGAGCTGGGAAGAGCAGGGGTGGCTCAGACCTGGAAGCTGGTTTCCCAGAGCCTTGCCTGCCCAGGCCCCACCAAGCTGCCCAAGAGAGTGCACCTGTGGGGCGATGGTGGGTTCTGGCTGTGTAGGAACTCAGTCCTCTCTTCTGCCAGATCCTCAGCCCCTGGAGGGCCACTGCCATCCTGCAGGCATAGGTGCAGCAGCTGCTTTGTGGTGGGCAGCAGGACTACCTTGGGGGTCTCATCCTGCAGAGGTTCTGCAGCTCCCCGCCGGCTGGGTTCCTTCAGAGACAGCGTGTACAGCTCCGAAAAGCTCCTGGGGAAGATGGGGAGGGGTGGCATCAGGAAGGACTCCCAGCATCACCAGGCCCATCCCTAGATGCAGCCAGAGGCTCACCACCAGGGGAGAGTGCCCCAAACTCCCTAACAGTGAAAAACGTGTGCCTAGTTGCTGCCCATTCTTCCAGACTTGGGCTCAAATCCCAGTGCTGTCCTATGTATCCTGGGCAAATCACTCCAAATGTCCCATCTATGAAAAGGGATAATAGCGCTATGCTTGTATCATGCTATGAGAGTTTAAACAGCCCATGCAATTGCTTAAGTATCCCAAATTCACTGCCTGGAGCTAAATTTGGCCAGTGCCTTTCCCTTTTCTAGAACATGTGCCTGTTTTAGCAACTCATATGAGCTAAGAATGATTAGATGTTTAAATAATTGAAAAGAAATCAATAGAATATTTCATGACAAGTAGAAATTAGTTCAGACTTAACACAATTTGACTTGTGATTATTGGACCCTGGGATATGTCGGTTAATTACAGTAACCCCTTCATAAGGCAAGCAGCATCTATTTGAAATCCAAATAGTTCAGTGTCCATAAAGTTTTAGTGGAACTCAGCTGCACTTATTCATTTACCTACAGCGGCAGAGATGAGTAGATGTGGAAGAGACAGGAAGTCCCAGAAAGCCTGGAATATTTACTGTCTGGCCCTTTACAGCCTTAGCAGAGTAAATAAACAATAGTGGGAGGGGTTATAGTGGTGGCCACCTAATCTTGTGAGCAGTGAAACCAATGGTGCTTAATCGGTTCCACTTTATGTAAAGTGCAGTTCAGAGAGGTCAGGGCACGAAGGACTCTCAAAGCACACACGTGCAAATCCTGAGAATGCTGGTGGCCACACAGGAGGCACAGGCTGCCCAGTCCTCCCACTACCCAGTGTCCCCAGCGCCCTGACCTGCGGGGCCTGCCGCTCTCATCAGGGGGCAGGACAGTGACGCAGACCTTGGGCGCAGAGCGTAGCAGCTGGGCAGCAGCCTCGGGGCCAAGGCTGGGCAGCGTCTGGCTGCATACGCGCAGCAGGCGCGCCCCGGGCCGCAGCCCAGCAGTCTCAGCAAACGTGAAGCGCTCCACATGCGTGATGAAACCCTCCGCGTCCACCTCGAAGCCCAGGCGGCCCTGGCCGTCGCGGGGCAGCGCCAGCTCCCGGGTCTCGCAACCTCGGCTTACCAGCTGCAGGACGGGGTGGGGTGTGGGCGGGGCTACCAGGAGGCGGGGCCAAGCCAGCGCCCCCGCCCCGCCCCGCCTCACAGCAAGGCTTTCCCCGCCCTCCCTGAAGAGCTTTAGTGGCCAACGGACAGGTGGAGACCTGAGGCTCTGACACTAGAGGGCTCCTGCGGGAGCTTAAATCCCCACGCTGGTTTTGCCTCTTTCCTGGACTTTCCCTTTCGGGGGTGGTGGGGACTCCAAAACACGCTTCTTCTTGGCGCGTGAGGGCACCCTGGCGGCCAGTGCCCTTGAACCCCATGTTTATTCCCAGGCTTACCTGCAGGCGCGCCACGACTTCGCCCACCGCTTGACCGGGGTCCCCTTCGAACCGCAAGGTGATCGCCTCCCCGCGGCCGTGGTACAGGTCGAGCTGCTGCTCAGAGAAGGTCCAGGCCAGCACATCACGACAGGCACAGTTGAAGACTACGCGGTCGTCCCGTGGCGCCACCAGCACCAGTGCCTCCGCCGAAATGCCCAGCAGGCACGGCAGCTCGGCACTGTCGGGTCCTCCTGCTTGGGCTCCGGCCGCAACCCGCGCCCCTGGAGCTGCGCGCACGCTCCACATCAGTGCACCCGCCGCCTGCAGCTCAGTGCCTGGTCCCCGAGGGGTCGCCCGGCGCCTGCCGCCTAAGGAGGGCAGGCCAAAGCGGGAAGCTGAGTCCAGCGATGTAGTCGTCACCTCATTGGTAGCCAGGTCCTGTAAGTATTGCTGGCGTGTGCGTGTAGCCATGGCGTGGAATTGGCGTGCATGTGTGGCTGCCTGCTCACCATTGAGAGCCTTGGCGAGCAGGAAGGCCCGGAAGTCAGCGTTGGCTGCAAAGGGACCTCCACCCGGAGGCAGAGCTGGTCCAAAGGCTGGAGTGTCCTGGGTGCGGCTCACAGCCACCCTGTGCAGAGGGAGGCTGCAGTGAAGGACAGCAGAGGGGCTCCTGGACCCAGTGCCCATGGGAAACCTGGGATGACCCAGATGCCCACCTGTAGGACGTGTGCTGAGTGCAGGGAGCATGCGCCCGCACCACTAAGAACACATGCTGGAAGTGCGAACGGATGGTGGTAGGGCAGAAGGGCTTGCTGCCCGGCTCCTGGAACACGATGGTCACAATGTCATTGCCGATGTGACGCTTCCTCAGGAGCTGGGGGTTAGATGGTGGGGAGTGGGCGAGAGGCACTATGTACCCCCAAACCCCTCATTCAGGCAAGGCAAATCCTCGACCTGACTAGCACCGCCACCTATCTCTGGTGAAGGCATAAGGTGTTTATCTTTGGGAAGTTGCTTCCAGAGGGAAGGGTTGCAGGGGTCAGGAGAGCTCAGGCCAAGGCTCAAGTACTGCCACCCACACAGCACTCTCCAAGACTCCCCAGAACTCCTGCCATTCCCCACCCTGTGCCAGGCCCCTCACACCTGCTGCTGGTTATTAGGGGTGTAAGGCAGCATCGTGGACACGTGGAACATGATCTCATGGTCCTGGTACGTGGTGTAGAGGGAATGCGTGCCCGTGGAATCCGCTGTGGCCGGGGAGTTGGGGACACAGAGGGAAAACAAAGGGAGTCCAGATGGCTTAAACCTGCCATCCTGTTCACACTCAGGAGCCTCCATGCTCCAACAACAGGCAGACAACCCCTTCATGCCACCAGCCAGAGCCTAAGCCACAGGGTCTGAGGCCTTCAGCTTTGGCTGCTCCCCTCCCCTCCCCCGCAGGCTGCAGCCTCACACCAGGGTGAAGGGGGTCAGGACAAGACAGAAGTGAGAAAGGGTCTCAGAAGGAGACAGGAGTGAGTGTCTTAGGAGGGAACTGATGGCCTGAGCACAGAGGCCTCTCCCAGAGGCCCCTGGAGCCCATCCACCTAGGGAAGTGGGGTGTTCCCCTGGAAGCTGGCTTCCATGTTGGAGGGGTGATTCCTCCAAAACCACTGGGCCCCAGCTCAGGCAATAGGGTACCAGGGCCTTGGAAGGCAGCCCTGGACCCTTCTTCCAGCCCATAGCCTGGCTTTGCAGCCAGACATGTCCTCAGCCCCAGACTCTGGACAAAGAGTCACAAGGGACCCCAAGGAATGCTGCCCCTCAGTACAAGTTCTGCCCCTTCCCCACTAGCCCCCAGGGCCTCACTTTTGGTGTCTAGCTGGGCCCGGTAACTCTCAAAGCCTTTGAGCCGCACGACATCGCCCAGCAAGGTGAGGAACTGCGTGAAGGCTGCCCCCGCCTCCTGGTTGTTGTACATCTCCTCCTCTGAGCCCTGGCCGGCCCGGCAGTACAGGACGCCCACCTTGCGCTGGAAGCTCAGCTGGGGGAGAAGAGGGTGGCAGAAGGCACAGGCCTCAGTATCCCATCAATCCCACCCTGACTGTGTTATGGGGAACAGTTGGGACCCTGGCCTGGGGGTTTGGCCTTGAGTCCCAGCCCTCTCTGAGCTTCTATGTCCTCACTAGTCAAGTGGGTATAGTCCGCTCAGGAGGGGAGGATGGGGGTGGTTAGTCCTCCTGTGACGATGGAGCAGGCCACGCACACAGTGTACTCATGGCCCAGAAATGTTCCTGTTGCCATCCTGCTTGACTCAAGCCTAGACCAGCATCCCCTTCTTTGAATTTGAGGTGCCCCCACCCCAGCCCCATGAACCATCTCTGTTCCCAGCTCTTTTCCATCTGTGGATAACCATGCACAGCTCAAGGCTCTCTGAACCCATTAAAGCAACCCTGGGGTCTCCCCAACTCTTACATCCCTTCTTCATGATTAAGCTCAGAGCTAGAGCCAGGCACGCATGAAGCCCAGGTTCAACCCTGGCAATACACACACACACACACACACACACACACACACACACACACACACACACCTCGTCTTCTTCTGCAGCCAAGGGATGCAGCCCCATCCCAGGACTCTCTCGGCCACCTCTGGCTCTGACAACCGGGCCTCTTCTCCACCTATGTTTCTCCCCTCAGTGGCTGCGGTGGCCACCTCCATGGGATGACACCCCCTCTCTGAGTCCAGTCCAGACAATTCTTCCAAACTCCAGGCCTCCTTCCCCAGCTGCCAGGTACCCTGCCAGCACTCTGGCACCTCATCTCCTCGCTGCCACTCTCTGGTCCCTTTTCCTCCTCCAGGGTCTCCGACTCCATGAAAACACCATTCTAGGGGCCAAGAAGCTAAGGAGTCTCAATCTTCCCTTTTTCAGTCAGTCACAAGGGCTACTGACTCTACCCCTGGACTGTCACTTTCTTGTCACCTCCTCTATCATCACCAACATGTCTAGCTTGGATAACTGTATTGACCTTTGACCTGGCCTCTCTGCCTTCTGCTCCAGCTTAGTCTCCTGTAACCAGAGGGCCACTGTGCCTCTCAGATCCAACCATTGCTTCTCAGTGCCCCTGGGACCAAAAGCAAGCCTCTCTCACCCCCCCCTCAAGCTGTCCTCCACCCACACTAAAGTGCATGTGACACTCTCTTAGTCTCAACCATCATCCAAGTTGTTTCTTCAGCCCAGAAGCCTTGCTCAACATTGTCTGCAAAAAACACCCCGCTCATCTTGGCTTGAGCTCTTGCATTACCTCCATAGTGTAAAACCCCAGCTGAGGAAGCGCATCAGCACCAGCCCTCCAAAGTCCCCTTACTAATGTTCTGTTCCTGTATTCCAACAGTTCTCAGTAGATCTCTCTTCACACCCAGCTGTGAGCTACTCAAGGAAAGCACCTGGCCTGGACCTGTCCCCAGTGTCCAGCCTGGGGCCTGACACCAAGAGTGTATGAGACATATTTGTTGAGTGATGGGTGAAGGACACAGAAGAGGAGAGTCAGGGTCAGAGGGCAGCTTTTAGCACAGGGTAGAAAAAAGAATTTCCCGTTGGCCTGACTGTCCCAAAGTAGAACAGGAAACCTTGGGAAGAAGCAGCAAACCATATTGAAAGGAGAACAAGCAGGTGCCACAAGGCAAATTGGTCAGGAATGACAAGAGAACGGCAGAAGCCCTAGGGTCAGTCAGACCAGGGAGTCTGGGTCTTAAAAGTACACATGCACCACTGTGGAGTTTTTTTTAAATGCAGACTGTGGTACAGTGGGCCTGGCCTGAGACCCCAGAATCTGCATTTCTAAGACCCTAGAGGCTGAGGATGCTGGTGGTCTTCAGACCTTTGAGAAACAAGGCTCCAGATGACCCCTGATGGTTTCTGAAACACTGGAGATGGACTGGCTTTCTCCAGGCTGGGGGGATGGGCAGACTGAGTCTACTTATAAGGCAGGGTCTCCCCATCCTGGCCACTCACCACTTGTTCATCCAGTGTAAGGAGGGTGCGAGGCACCTTGGGGGAAGCCGAGCCCAGACGCAGGCATGTTGGGCTTAATCGTGGTGCCACATGCTCCAGAAGTTTCCTCGGAGACAGGCCTCGTGGGGGGCCTGGTGGCAGTGCGTCCTCTGAGATGGTGCCTCGGAGGGTCCGGAGCTGAAGGGATGTTGGGGCACTTAGGACCAGATGGGGTAAGGATGAGGGGACCTGCGTCCTGATCCCATGATCCTGGCCCACCTGTGTGGTCCTGACGATGATGCGGTAGCTGTGCTGGGTACTCCCTCCGCTGCCTTCTTTCTCCTCCCGCCGCAGGCTCACTGCCACCGGGCCTAGCACCTCGTCCATCCCAAAGAAGTTCTGGTGTTCTGGGGAGGGGCAGGCTATGGACGATCAGTCAGGGCCCCCTGGCAGTTCTGCCCGCCAGGATCTACCACACTCATCACTAGGTCCCATCTCACCAAATGTAGTCCCTGAGCTTCCTTCTGAAGCCCAGCCCACATCACAACTTGCCCAAGACCTAAAAGGCCAATGCCTGACTGCACCCAGGCGCAGATGCTGCCTGGCCCCATCCCTACCCCCATATTTTTCGTTCTAAGAGAATCTCTTTTCATAGCAAAGGTGAGAACAAGGTTTCTAAGTGTAAGCCTTTCAGGCCCGAGTTTTCCCCTCACAGAAATGTGGACAGAAAATCTCTTTCCAGCTTGGTGGGTTACGAGGATGAACCAGAGGGGTGTGCCTTGGCTGGGGATGAAGGGCCATGGCTTGCCCTTAAGGAGGTGAGCCCAGCAGAGCCCTGGCTCAGCCCCTTTCCCTCCTGAAGCCAGGTACTTTACAGGGAAAAAAAAAAAAAAACCTGACCCCTCTACTGTATGCACTGCAGGTGACAGGGACCTCGGTCCCAGCCCCCTCCTCCCTCTCCCCCAGACAGCCTGCACTCACCTTTACCATAGAAGTATTTGCGGTAGTAGCCAGCACCCAAGTCTGCGTGCTCCAGGCTGTAGGCCGCAGTCCGGTTCTGTGGCTCTTCCAGGACAGACACCGATGCGTTGGGCAGTGCAGGGGGCACAGGTGGGGACACTGGTCCACCTAGGCCTAGCTCGCCCTCACCCCCAAGCTCGCTCACAAATCCAGGTGCCCCAAGCAGCAGGTCTGAGCTCGCAGCCTGGTCCTCGGCTGAGGCCCGGGTCCCAGAGCTGGATTCCACATGGCCCCCTGTTCCCCGTGGCCGTGGAGCCCAATCAAAGAGCATGCTCTGGACATCATAGTGAGCAAACCACCGGGGCTCCAGCACTGGTGGGAAGGTGGGCTCTGGCTCCTCAGCAGGCAGCCCCAGCAATGCCAGTGGGTCCGTGAAGAGCCGGGTGGGGGCCGCAGCAGGACGACTGGCTTCCTCGTGACTGTGGGCCCTGGCCCGAGGGCTGGCTGGCGTAGGGGGTCGGGCCTCGCCTGCATCGCTGCCACTGCGCAGGAGTGGGCCCCGAGCTGGCCTTGGCTCAAAGGTGTGTGGTGTCAGTGGGGGCCTGGCTGGCTGGCGCAGCTTACGGGCGAAGAGGTCATCGCTGGGTGCTGGGGCCATGCCCCGCCGAGGGCTCCCCACGCCGCCGGCCCACATGGGCATGCTCTGTAGGCCTGACTCTCTGGGGGCCGGGTTGCATTGGCAGACAAGGGTGCTTGGTGCCCAGCCTGCAGGCCGAGGTTGTGGCAGCTGTTTCTGCCCTGAAGGAGGAGGGGGCTGTTCAGAGGGGCCTGGGGAGAAAACAGGAACCCAGGCCCCTAGCCTGGTCTTCCACCACCCCGGTTGGCTTCCGGCCCCCTCCGAGACCATCAAAGCTGCTTCCGCTTTCCTGGCCACTTCCTTGTCTGCCTAGGGCTGAGGTTTCCAGCCCCTTCCCGGGTTAGTGTGGGCTGGGCTATGGTGCCTTGGCCCTGAGGGTCCTAAAGCCTAGGCAGCCCTGAGGTTGCCAAGTCCCACTTAACACACCTTTGCTTTGGCCTGGGCCCAGAGTGAAGGTCCCCGCCAAGGCCTGGCCCAAAGAATAGACAACTGGTTTGGGGCTGAGACGGGAAACCCATGGGGCCACTGGTGTCTGGGTCCTGCCTGCTTGACAAAGGGAGGACGTCCTGTCCCCAGAGACCTTCCTCCCTGCACCTCCCACTTCCTCCAGGGTCCCTGAGGAGCTGAGCACCCAGAGGCCTGCTCTCAGTGCTCTGGCTCCTACAGTCTCAATACCTCAGGGAAATAGGGGCTCCCAGGGCCACAGGAAGGGCAAGAAGACTTCCTTCAACACAGGAAATGGTCCCATCTTTGGGCCCAGCCCCCTTGCAAGCCCACACATCATGAGGAAGGGGCTGGGATCACTCAGCTCAGTCATGGGACCCAAATCACCCTAGCTTGAGAGAGAGACCCCAGGCCCATCCTCTTACAGATTACTATGCCCACACCTGAGAGCAGGAAAGGGCATGCTAGAACTAAACACCCAAGCCCCTTTGATAGAACTGGAATCCATGGGGACCTCTGCCTATGTGATCTCAGTAATATGGACAGGGAAATCTGAACCTCATGTAACAGATCAGTCTGGGGTCCAGAAAAGAGATGCTCTTGCCTATTAGCAATTCCATGTAAGAAAAAGTCTGAATCTCCAGGGCCTTAACAGAGCTGCACCAGCACACCCCTGTCCCTGTGTGCTTAGAGGGCTGGGGATGTGGCTCAGTGGTAGTGCACTTGGGTTCAATCCCCAGTATTGAGAAAAATGAAAAAAAAAAAAAAAAAAGGAACCTGCGTAGGTGTGGAGCAGGTGGGGGTTGGGCCAAGCAAGGCTCTTGGTCTCACAGGATGTAAGACTAAGACACCCAAGGCCCCAGAGACCTGCTGAGTGAGGAAATGAGGTGAGCCCAGGGGCAGGTGTGAAAGGTGGTGTGAGAACATGAGCGGGAGCTACCCCCTGCCCCTGTGAACCCTTTATGGAGTGGGCAGCCAGAGCAGGGGCCTGAGGACTTTCAGCTGGCCTTCAGAACCAAACAAGGGTAGGCTTCCAAAACTCAGGGTGCCTCCAACCTTGGTTTCTTGGGACAGGCTCTGATGTGGACCTTGAGCCTCTGTTTTCTCATCTCTAAAAGGAGTTAACTATCCCTGTTCCCACTGAAGACTGCAGGGAAACTGAAAGGAGGGTGAAGCCATTGGAGCTAGCCATCTATGTGCATGACAGATGCAGGCTCCATGTGCCAAACTCTGACCACGTGCAGGCTTGGGCTGGGTAGGCGTGGGGGTGGGTGGGGAGAGGGTATGAAGAAGGGGGTCTGTGCAGGTTCCTGCTCCACGTGGCTAAGCTTTGGACGTGTGTGTAAGGGAGCTCTGTGAGTGTGTGCAGCCCAGCCCAGGGATCGACTCTTGCCTTGGCCCAGTGCCGGGCTCTAGCCCTGCCTTGGGGTGTCTTGGATTCTGCCCCCCATCCCACAGCTTTACACAGGGTCCATTGAGGCCAGGACATTCCTTGCAGTTTGTGTCACTTGCGGGGAAGGGGCAGCTCCGCCCCCACAGATCCGGAAGGCCTGGCTGCCCCAGGAGGCGGCCCTGGACGCTTCCCAGCACATCTGGAGGTCATGACCCCATCTCTGCTGCCAGGGGGCGCGACAGATGTTTCCTCCCAGCCCAGGCCCAAGACTGGGGGGTGGTGTGCAAAAGCTGGAGAGGAGGCCACCCAAAGAGAAGGGGAGACCCAGAAGAGGGGGAGTACCCCCCAACTCAGCAGGAGGGGCAGTTGCCAGCGCCAGAGAGGAGTCAGGCGTCACTGAATCCACTCACCGGCTCACCAGTCGGGTTAAGGCGTCATGCAGAGGAGGGACTGGGAGTCGTCAGACGGAGGCAGAGGACTGGACATGCTGACTCGGGACTGAGCTGGAGCCGGAGGGAGGTTGGGAGGGTGCAGGCAGCGAACGCGATGAGAAGCCTCGTCTCCACCCCAACACCACCAGTGCCTACGTCCAGGCCACTTTGTCCCTGTCTGGCCCGAACCCCACTCCCACCAGTACCTCTGGGGCTCCCGCCCAATCGATCACAGCAGCCTCCCGCGCCGGGATCTTGCTGCCTGTTCTCCAGCTACGGCTCCCGGCTAGGCTCCGGCTCCGCCTGGGGGCGGGGCCGTTCAGGGGCGTGGTCAGACGGAGGGGCGGGGCGGTTGCTTCAAGCGCGCCTGGGTCTGTCTGCGGCGCGGGAAGCGCAGGGGGGGCGGGGACTCCAGGCGTGGCCACGGTCAGACCAGTGCTCAGCAGGAGGCCAGGCTGACCTAGGCGCCTCCTGCCACCCTTTATGCTGGGCCCACGTTCTGGCTGAGAAATGGGAACAAGTGTACCTGCCTTCCAGATCAACTGGAAGGGCTAGAGGCCACCTTGCGTCCAGCTCCCCTCCAGCACTCAGCAGGTGCCCAGGATGCCCAGCCCCAGACTCTGGGTAAATGCTCTATACACCTGTCTCATTTATTGTAGAACACCTTACAAAGGTGTCCTCATCACTTCTTTAAGGCTTGGAGTATTTGAGGTTCAGAGAAAGGCTATGGCCAAGGTCAAGGTTGAAGAATGTAGGATCCATAGGGCTGGAAATTTTTGAACATACTGGAATGGGAAATGCAACACAACCACCTTCACCTCAAGGCTTCTAAAGGGAACAGAATTGTGGGGAAAAGGACCCATCTTACCTGGTCCCCACCTTGGTCTGACCCCTATCCCCTTCATCCCTCAGCCCCCTTCCATGCACATCCACCCATACTCAGCCCCCATCACTACCCTATACCCATTTTCAGAGAGAAGAAACTGCCAATCAAAATCAAAAATAGTGTTATTAATTCTGGTGTCTCTGAAGCACAAAAAAAAAAAAAAAAAAAAGACCAAAAAAAAAAAAAAAAAAGAAGAAACAACCCTTGCCACATTTCAAGCCCCAGGTCCAGGACAAGGGGACCACCCTTGCAGGCAGTGCAGGCCCAGGGACCAAGTCAGTCCTGGCCATGGGCTCAAAGAGGGACCAGCCCATGGGTTTGGCTTTTAGGGCCTGGCTGGGAAGCTGACTGCCTCAGTTTGGGGTACCCAGGCCGTAAATTAGGAATGAGATCAGGGGTCAAGGTCAGAGGTCCAGGCCATTCAGTTCTGGTACTTTGGCTGAGGCAGCCAGAGGTCAGGGTTCAGATGTGGGAGCCAAAGCCACTCAGTTCTGTGGTCCAATAGAGAGGGCCAGAGGCAGCAGAGGAAGTCCAAGTTACTGAGTCCTATGATGGGATCCAGTGGACGCCAGGCTGCTCAGTATTGGTGTTCCAGCAATGGCTGGGCAGCCGGACTTTCGCGTTCCTCAGCAGGGACAGGCCAGTCAGCTGGGGCCTCAGTGGGTGTACCACTCTCCGGAGCACTGCTGTCCAAGCAAGAAATATCCTGTGCTGCTCTGGGGGGTGAGGCCTCAGAGCTGCCATCCGGGCTGAGGCTGAGGTCTAGAGGCACCTGGGGGAGAAGAGACAGGTTGGCAGGAGAGCAGGATTGAGCCTTCTGCAACCCAACCCCCCAACAGGCCCTTTACCTGAGATTTGGGGGTGCCTCCTTTGGGGCTCCCTGAGGCTGGTTCTCCATCAGATCCTCCTAGACCCTTCCGACCCCCTAGGCTCCACTTTCCACTGGGCCCCTCAGAACCGAGACCAGGACCAGGGGGCCGCGAGGACCGGGGACCCTCAGTGGAAACAGGTGAGGCAGGGGGTGGACCAGGGAGCCGAGGGGGAGGCCACTGCAATAGAGCAGGGGGGCGTCCATCACCAGAGCTGCTCAGGGAAGGCCGCGGCCCCCAGCCAGGGCCTGGTGGGAGGGGTTGGTCGCCACTGCCTGTAAGACACAGATAAGGGAGCAGACTTCAGCTTGGCTGCCATCCTCACCCACCAAGTCAGCCCAGCCTTGCCTGCTCACCTGCTGTATTCTCAGGCGTTGGGTGTGCCAAGGGGGGATTAGCACTGAGGGAAGTCAGGCCGCTGCCTCCACCACAGTCCGAGTCATCCACATTCCCACCGCTATTACAGCCAGCACCACAGCCCTTATGAAGCCTGGAGGTGGGGAGATGAAAGGGTCAGGAAGGACAAGGCTGTGGCCACAGGCCTCATGAGCATAAGTCCCCACCCCCAGAACAAGTCATCCAATGTCTGGGAGCCCCAGGTCCTCACCTCTAAGGACCTTTTGACAGAGTTTTCAATTATGCTTAAAGATGAAAGGCCACTGTCAGCTCTAGGGAAAAGGGGACACCTCTGGGGATGACAGCTCACATCAGTTCTGGGAGGGGCCATTTTTGGGGGTTCAAGCCCTAGCTCCAGCACTTCCTCACTTGAAGACCTGGGCAGGAACTGCACCTACGCTCCCTCTGAAGCTCAGCACCTCAGCCCTTTATGAGGCCTTATGGACTAGGGGTGGCGGCGAGGGCTCACCTCTCCCAGCTGCGTAGGAGCCAGCGGGTGATGGCGCCCAGGCTGATGGGGCCGCCCCACAGCGCTCGCAGCTGGGGGTGGCTGCCAGCCAGTGAGGTGGTGAGGGGTGACACATAGATGGGGTAGCCCAGTGGCTGGTCACAGGAGGAATTGATCATGTTGCGGAGTGCCTGCTTGGCGTTCTGGATGCTGCCACGCTCAGGGTTGCGGTTACGCAGGAACACCAACTCCTGCTGCTGCCCAGCCCACAGGCCACGCACGCACTCGCGATTCACCTGTGGGCAGCCACAATGAGGGTCAGGGATCTAGCTCCAGGGACAGGGACCTAGCTCCAGGGCAGGTAGGCCATCCCCACCTTGATGACCCGGAAGCTGAGGTGGCGGCGGTTTAGCATGATGATCTTGTACTCATCAGACGCATCATCCATGACGTGGCGCAGTGCCAGCAGGGAGGGTGTGTTGCTGAGGATGGCACTACGCCAGGCTGGGTCACCTTCATGTGAAATGACCAGCCGCTCCTCGTTGGCTGCAATGGCATCATACAAGGCTGCAGGTTCCTCATATTCATCTGGGGATGTGAAGTGGTCCTGGCAGCGGGGATGGGAGGGCAGGAGTCAGGGGCCCCTGCACTGGGTGAGCCTTCAGCCCCCACCTGCCCAAGCAGCCTGGGCACACCACTCTCCCACCTGGTGAAGCTTGAGGGCCATGCGAACCCCAGGTGCCACTACACGGTGAAGCAGGTCCATGTCGGCAAAGACCCACTCATCACGTGGGGAGGTGATGCGAAAGTCCCCCTTGAACAGAGCGTGTAGGCCATAGAGGAAGGGCTCCAGGCTGGTCAGGGAGGAGGAACAGGGAGGTGAACAAGGGGTGGGAAGTAGCCAGGAATCTCAGGTTTCTGAATCATGTGAGCTGAGACCTTTCCTCACACTGAACCTCAGTTTTCACATCTCTCCAGGGAAGCCAGTCTCTGCCCATGTCCCTCAGAATGCTGAGGGACAGGCAAAGTGATGACTGAGAAGCGCCTGGCCCATATGAAACAAGCTACACCAACAGGAAAGACCAACTCGGTTTCCAGAGCCACTGAGCTCTGCCAGCATGAGTGAGGGGATAGTAGGACCAGCGGGACACATGCACTCACCTGGCAGACATGCTGTGAGAGGCTGTCCCCAGGGCCCGGCGGCCCAGTACACACAGGCCAAAACACAGCGTGACCAGCGGCGAGTTCCAGTCCTGGTCCACGGGCTGTGGCACAAGGAGCCCCATCCCCAGAGCCCCATTCAGACCTGGGACTGGAAACTTGAGGTAGGGGCCAGGGCCCAGGCCAAGGGAGTCTCAGGGTGAGAAGAACCCAAATGGGAAGGGGAGAAGTGGAAGAGGGTTCAGGTCCCCAGAGGCCTGGTGGGGGCAGCCCCAGGGTAGTGGTGGCCCAACCTGGCCACGCCGGGAGGCGCAGTACTGGATCCACTCGAGGTGCACAGCACAGAAGGAAGGCAGCGAGAGGCCGGAAAGGCGAAGGTCATAGTCCTCATCCACACTCAGCGAAAAGGTGGGATCTGAGTCGGCATAGCCGGGGGCTCTAACGGGCCGCAAAGCAGCTGCGATGCCCTCATGGCTCAGCCAGGCCTCCAGCTTTGGGGAGCGGCTCACATAGTAGATGATGCTCTGGGAGAGGAGGAGCAGGTGTTGGACATGGGTGGAGGGCAGCCCACCACTGCCCCAACACTGGGGGGAAACATGAAAAACTTCTGCCCCAGCCTAGTTAAAGTATTTCCTAGGATATCCATCTTCTGCAGTTCAGCTCAGCTCCCCAAGGCCACAAGGGCAAGTGAGCTCCACCCCAACCCAGGGCCATGGAGGGTGGGAGGCCAGTAGGAAGTGCCCCCACTTACAAAGCGGACTTGGAGGGTCCCACACTGCAGCAGATGCTTGTACACAATACCTGCTCACCTTGTGCTGCAGGCCCTAGCACCTAACCCATTTGTAAAGAGGCACTGACAAATGACAGTCTTGCCCCATGTCAACACAGCAGGGCAGGCTGAGCTGGATTTTGAAGATGCTGTGGGATCCAGATCTCAGGGCCTAGAAAGTCAGTTGAGCACCCTAGGTCTCAGGTCACTTTAGGCAGCCGAGGCATGACAGTCACAGGGCCTCTCCTCAGAAAAAAGGCAGAGGCACAGAACCTTGTGCCTGAAGTTGGGGGCTCCTGGACCTCTTATTTAGAAGCGCTGCTGATGTCTAAATAGGAGTTGGGCAAAGGGAGAGGCGTTTTAGGAAGGCAGGTAGCTGGCACCACTGGGATGGAGAGGCAGCGTGAGGCTGGCAGCTGCAGCCATTGAGGTTACGGGGATTCCATGTGCCACCCTGAGACAAAGCCAATGGGGTCAGCGCTTTGTGTGGCTTAAGAGGTGGGGAAGTCTGGGTTGGAGAGGGTTATGCAGCTGGTAGCTGGCCAAAAATAGAAGGTATCCTGCGGGGCTGGGGATGTGGCTCAAGCAGTAACACTCTCTCCTGGCATGCGCGGGGCGCTGGGTTCGATCCTCAGCACCACATAAACATAAAATAAAGATGTTGTGTCCACTGAAAACTGAAAAATAAATATTAAAAAATTCTCTCTAAAAAAGAAAGTATTCTGGGCAGCAGAATGTCCAGCAAGGTGGCTATAGTGGGGCAGGGAGAAGTCAAGAACCTGAGTAAAATGACCAGGGTACAAGATGGAAACAGCCAAGGTCTCCAACAATTCCCTGGCAGGGGAGGACACCTGAAGTTAATGGCTGTGTTGGGATGGA
Organism: Spermophilus citellus; assembly: GCF_964194105.1. NCBI lineage: Eukaryota > Metazoa > Chordata > Mammalia > Rodentia > Sciuridae > Spermophilus > Spermophilus citellus. Next base: position 250,682,526 of record NC_138183.1, on the reverse strand, counting down.
GGTTCTGGCATGGCTTTAGCACAGGCAGATGAGTGACAGTCTAGGGAGGGCTAGGCCGTTGCTTTACCAAGAAGGGATCAGAAAAGTAATGGCATGAGGGAGCAGAATGGCTATGGGGCAGCTTTAGGCTCCAGACTGGCCTTCCTGACCACCTAGAATGTCTCCACTCTCTGGGAACCATCACAGCCCCCAGAAAACAGTGCTGCAGGGGCAGGGGGAGGAGCTGCCAGGCACACATTAGTGCTTGGCTAATTTGCCAGTGTCATTCGTCCCGTGAAAGCCTCAGAGTGATTCTCAGGGAGAAAATGAAGACCTGGGCCCGTAAGCAGCAAGAGCTCCCACCTGAGAGCAGTGCCTAAGAGTCATTAGGTCCAGGTATCGTCTGGGTGTACTTCACCGCTGCACAGGCCTTGCAGCTGTGGGCCTTCTTGCTCTCACACCACTGTCCTCAGGACCAGTCTGAGGCCATCACTTCAGCTGTAATGAGGACAATCACCCTGGCTCCTCCTCTCCCAAGGGTGGCTAAAGAATGTGGCAGGGTCTCGAACCACCTGGCTTAGAAGGGCTAACCCTTCTAAGGGTTAGTACAAGGTATGGCCGCAGGCAGCCGTGGGGGCTCATGGCTCTGGCTAAGGGCTGCACATCTGCCACCCACTGTACTCAGTAACACCCACAGGAAGGGCAAGATGCGGAGGAGGCACCAAGGGGTGGCCAAAGCTGTACGGAAAGGGCTGGGCCTGCCTGGCCCATCTCAAGGGCTGAACAGGACATGTCCCCAGCACTGCCTCCTATACTGGGCCCCCCATGTGCCCCGCATGGCTGCCTCCCCTGCACCTCTAGCCTTCCAGACTTCACCCCATGCTCCACACATCTTTAGCAGAGCCATCCCTGTGTCCTCTGGCTCCTCTGCCCAACCTGAAGCAGCTTCCCATGGGACAATGAGCCAGGCAGGGCTCATCTCAACCCATCAGCTCAGGCCCGAGATCAGAGGGCTGCTCGTGGCTTTGAGTGGGGTCTCTGTGAGGCAGCAGGGTGACTGGGCACAGCTCTCAAGATGGGACAGGAAGATGGATAGGACCTTGACCTTTGGGTGACCTGGGACTGAGACTGTCCCATTCTGGACCATGTCTTTCTTAGAAAAAGTAGGGGGAGGGACTGGGGTTGTGGCTCAGCGGTAGAGCGCTTGCCTCACGTGCATGAGACCCTGGGTTTGATCCTCAGCACCACATAAAAATAAATACATAAAGGTGAAGATATATATATATATATACATACATACATATATATATATATATATATATATATATATATAAAAACCTCTTAAAAAAAAAAAAAGTAGGGGGAGCCTCAAACTGTTCTCCAAGAGTTCAGAGGACAAAGAGACCAACGGAAATTACAGCTGCTGTAACATGTGACATGAGTAGGTTGTCTATGGGGTGCAAAAAGGACAGCTGGGAGCTACTTGTGCTTACCCAAGGGGTTGTGCTTACCCAAGGGGGAACCCGGGGAGGACAGGCTCCCCTGGCCCCCAGCAGGAAACATGCCAAGCCCCATGCGAAGCTCCAAGGCAAATCCTAGGAGCACATGGAGGCCTGTGTGATCACCACCCACCTCACCCCTGCAGTACCCTGTTCTGATCACCATAAAGCCTCATCATGTCTGTCATCTCAGACCACAACACCACACTTCTCAAGGGGTGTACTGAGCCATGACAAGGGAGGTAACTTTCCAGGTGCACAGAACCCTGAGAAGGAGCCCTATATCATTCAACACCCACAGGCCCCACCAATCCCCACCGTGCCAAACAGATCTCAAGATCCTCTGGCCTAGCTTGGAGCTCCAGGTGGAGGCACAGAGCCTACTGGCTAACCCTAGGCCTGGGTTCAATGCCCAGCTCTGTCCTTTTTTCCTAATTCTGGAGTCTCAAATTGATCACTTCACCTCTGCTATCTGGTGGTGGCACTGTGGAGCATGATTAAATTGAGGCCTCTGCTTCCCTTGGATCAAACAGGCTTCCAACATTCTAGAAAACAGAACTTGGGATGCTCCTGGTCAGAGAGCATCCACCAGCAGAGACGCTGCTGCCTACCAAGCGCCTGCCGGCCGTACCTTGACATAGTAGGTGATGAGAATCTTGCGGAGGTCAAAGACCTGCAGCATGGAGGCGGCGTTGTTGTCGCTAATGCTGTAGCCCTCCAGCACGTACTTACTGGCCGTCACCTCCCAGGCCAGCCAGCGCTGCCCAAAGGCGGCATTGAAGGACAGGACCCGTGGCAAATGGCCAGGCTCACAGCAGCAGCAGCCCTCGTCCTCCTCTACACCTTCGGTGATGGCCTCCACCTCACGCTGCTGGCAGTACGTGCCTGTGGGGGAGGAGTGCCCAGTCAGGGACACTAGGACAATCCTTGCCTGCCTCCCCCAGCAAGAGGCCAATGTAGCACTCAAGGGCTGCTGCCACTCACCCTCCACCAGGCATAGTGTGTGGAAAGGTTACTGAGTGAATGGCAAGTGAGCCCCTTCTTTCTCTTAATTCCCAGCAGCCATGGTAAGGGAGAGTGGAAGAGGCAGGGGTCTGCTCCCTCATTTATAGAGGTAAAGACGGAACCTCAAAGAGGAGAAGGGACTTGCTCAAGGTCATAGTGCTCATGAGCTATACACTCTTGGAGCTTCCTGTGAAGCTGCATCCTATATGTCTTCCTGCAAGCTAGAGGCGGAAGACACTAGCCCTGTTCTCTAGGGGCTGTGCGTGGTGCCTGAATGAGGCCTAGCCTGAGACCACAGAGCAGGCCAGGTAAAGTTAGCACAAGAACCCAGAACTCTGGCCCCCAACTTTGATTGTAGCCATCTCTGGCGTCAGTACAGACCCAAAGTCAAGGCACACAGAGGGCTTGGCTGGAAAACCTGTCACCTCACAGCTTAGACTGGGAAACCTTGACCCAGGGAGCAAGAGCTCCTTGCCTGAGGTCACCCAAGCCAAACTGGACATGAATGCAGTCCCTACACACAGTACACTGCTCAGGACCCAAGCATGCCTGCACCCCCATTCCCAGGCTCAGCCCTGAGGCTCACCCCGGAACTCAAGGCCACGCAGCTGGAAGGTGACAAGGCCATTGCCAACCTCGATGAGGTGCACTAGTGCATTGAGGTAGTCGGAAGCCAGGACGAAGCAGTCACCAGGGCCATAGTTGCCCCAGCGGCCCAGCACCAGGTCCCCACACAGCGTGTGCTGCAGTGAGCGTGTCAAGTGCTCATAGAAGATGGAGTTGAGGTTGTTGTCATCAGCGCCTGGGACCAGGGCAGATAGACAAATGACCACAGCGACACGTGAGAATGGCTCCCTTTAGGGGAAGCCCTGCCCGGAGCCTCTGGACAGCTGGATACACACCAGGGTTCCGGTCCAGCTGCGTCACCAGGCGGGTGTTGGAATGATCCACACGCTTAGTGCTGTTCAGAGAGAGCGAAGGAATCAGAAAAGGCGTAGCCACCGACAATGGTGACGATTTCCACCTGTCGAGACCTCCTACCCAGGCTCCACCCAAGTCCTCTCCAAGTCCACACCCCTGTGCTATGAACAGAAACTACCTATGATAGCACTAGTAACACTGTCACAGATAAGGAGGACAGGCTCAGGGACATGAAGGGACTCAACCAGACCACACAGCCAGGACTTGGGGAAACTGGCATCTCATCCAGGCCCACCTATCTCCCTGAGGCTTTGTCTAGGTGCAGGGTTTGCTCTCATGGGATCTGCTTCCACAAGTGTCCCCTCTATGCCCAAGCATTCACACACTTGCTGCTGGGCACTGTCCAGTCTGGGCTTCAAACCCCCTCCCCCTCCCTGGCCAGGCACTTGCTCCTTTTCCCATAATACTCACTTGTAGTCACGCTCCCAAAACTTGAGAGGCCTTGCATAAGACATGATAAACACTGCACTGCCCAGCAGAGGATTGAGGGGTGTGGAGAAGAGCCCTGAGAGCAGGGCCTGGACAAACAGCATGGCCGAGTCTGGGCGTAAGTCAAGGAGACAGCAGACACACAGGATCTCCCAGACTCCCTCCCCATTCCCTGCAGCCCCAGGCCACTGCCCTCCCTGCCCACCCCACCCAGAGAGCAGGCAGCAGATACGTGGCACAGCAAAGGGCTGGGCAAAGGCATGGAAGGCCGAGCCCCAGGTGATTTGCCAGGGAGCAATGTAGGTCAGCACAAAACGCAGCTTGTACAGCAGGTCCCAGAGCTGTAGGGTGGGCAAGAGACACAAAAGACGTGTAGTATCACTCATGAAGGTGGGGTCTGCCAAGCCCCCAGACACAAGGCCTCATTCAGAACCCTGGGGTCCCACTGGGTGCCTATGTGGGGTCCACCTCAGCATCACTCCCAGCACCTTCTCTATGGTTCTGGCTTGAGGCACTTGATATCATGACCAACTCCTGACTGTGCTCTAAGGGCACATTAACCATTTAATTCACATGATGACCCTGGAAGCTGTTTCCATTTTATAGATGGCTTAAGGTGAGGTTCAGAGAAGGAAGAGAAAATAAATGACTTGCTCAGGCCATGCAATTTGGTCAGTGGTAATGCTGTGGACAGTGGGACTGAATATTAATAGTCCCAGGTCATGGCCTCAGAGGAGTCAAGTTGGGAGGCCCACCACCCTGGGCCTGGCCAGAAAACAAAAAGTGAGCACCCCTGTGAGTGAGAAAGGCTCAGGCCTGTAGGAATCCCAGCCACCATAACGGGCATCATGCACACAGTAGGAAATGGTCCTTTGTTCAAAGTGACCCGTCTCAAACCCTGAGTGCAAATCCAATGGTCTAGCAAAATATCTACATGCACAGGCCCCAGGCTGGCAGAGGAAGAGCTCAGAGTCTGGCTCTTGTCCAAAGGTCAAGGTCGGGTCCTAACTAAGCTGTTTCTGAGAAAGGTGGTTATAGGGCTGGACAGACATGGGGTCAAATCCTGGTTGACTGTCAATTCCCTGGAGGGCCTAAGGCAAGTCATTCCACCTCTTTAAGCCTCAGCTTCCTCTCTGCAAGGAGAGACAGAGATAACCTCTTCCCTGAACAGCCAACAGCAGGATTGTCTGAGAGGCAGGTAACAGGCCCCAGGGACATTCTTCCCTCTTACCCCCCAGGCTGAAGAATTCTAAGTCACAGCCCCCACTCCCCGCTCACTTTGCTGCAGAGCAGGGACATGAGGAAGTAGTCCAGCAGAAAGCCCTGGGAGAGGCGTGGGTAGTCAAAGTGGAAGAGCAGGACTGTGAAGGCCAAGGTCAGGTACTGCTGGGGTGGGCAGCAAAAGGCCGAGCGCAACAACTTCAGACCAGCCACAGTCATCAGCAGTGCCCGGCAGCTGTGGGTGAGTTCAGCAAGGCTTAGGAGGAAGTGGATGCACATGCCCCATCTCTCACCTACCCTGGCCCAAGTGCAACCTTATTCCTCAGCTCTCTCTATTCAGGTAGCCTCTGTTCTCTTAAACCAGTGACTCTCAGGCTCATCCCTCCAGTGCAGGTAAAGTTCATCAGGAATTGGGGCCCCACTTTGGCTTTCTGGGCAATGTTGGTCACCACCCATTACCCATTCCCTCTCTGGGCCTTAGTTTCCCCAATGGGAATCAAATGGGAAGATAGGTAGTAGGCACGGTAGTCCTCACTAGAGGCAGAATTTGTCCGGGTGGCTGACAACAGTGTGGGCATCCACTGTGAGAGCATTGAGCACCACGGCAGGGTAGATGAGGTACTTCTCGACACACTGCAGTCCAGCATACAGTTTCTCAAACCACATCACTTGGGCAGCGCCTGCAACATGGAGATAGAACTTTTGCCCAGCACCTGGTCCCCCACATATGTCCCTCTTCCCTGGGATCCAGAAGACTAACCACAGCAGGACTAGAGAAAACCAAGGAGGGTGGACAAACCAGGAGCTGTGTGTCCTGGGTCCCCAGAAATTTCAGCAGGGTGAGGAGGACCTGATCTTTGGCAGTTGAAATAAAGTACCGGGCCCCAGCAGAGCCAGAGCTCTGCATACCACTGGGATCACCACAGGCTTAGAGCTGGTGATTTGACCTGTTTACTATCTATGGAAACAAGGCTGATGAAGGCTACTCACTGGGGATGGCAAAGGTGAGGTACAGCAGGCTGGGAGGACAAGCACATGGTGACCCCAAGCCACAGACCCTTCTGAGGGGCAAGGCTCCCTGACTCAAGCTGGTTAAAAACTACAGAGGGATACTAGCTCAGTGGCCCAAAACCTCCCATTGTTTAGAAAAACGAGAAATGTGACCTTCCTTATCACAATTCAAGATGATTAAACACAGGTTGGAGAATATTTTAAGTTGTTGCACAGCCCAGCAACAATGCACACCGGATGGCTCTAGTCCAGCAGAGACCAGTTTGCAATTCTGGACAAGAGATCCCTTCAGGGCCCTGGAATTCTACTTTTTCCATCTCCTCAGAGACAAGGAAGGCAGAAAAGGGGAGGCACACGTGGGCTGAGAGCATAACAGGGCCATGCCAGGTCATGGTGAGAAGAGTGGGCACAAGAGAGCAGGGATGGGTGGCAGGGTCAGGGTGGAGAGGGCAGTGTAGGCAAAGACTGCCCCCTACTGTCACCCTGAGCCAAGAAGACCAAGACTCCCACCAGGCCACTCAGTGCTTGGGCCTGAAGGGAGGTGCACCAGGCATCGGAGGTACGGAGGGGAGGTACGTACGGAAGGGAGGTACAGTAGGAGGGTGCACTCACCGCGCACTTCGTACTGGCTGTACTCCAGTGGCTTCAGCACGGGCTGTGAGAGGCAGAACCAGGGCAGCTGCTTGCGCAGCTGTGGCAGCAGGTAGTGTGTGAAGAAGCCCACTGCCCCGGCCAGCGCGTACAATACGAAACCCAGCACCGACTGCAGAGAGAGAGACCAGATGCTTACTCAGGGGCTCAGCCCACCAGACCAGGCAGGGGCCTCTCAGGGCCTCAGGTCCAACACTCTCCTGCCAAGACCCAAGAAGGGCTAACTGCACCACACGAACCTTTAGGGCAATGAAGACGGTGCTGGCGCTGATGGCGAAGGTGAGCACAGCAATCACCACACACATCACCAGGTCGGAGTGCAGGACCTCACGCTGAGAGGTGGAAAACACAACTCACTGCCCAATGCCAGGGCCTGCACACCCAGCCCTGGCCCTGCCACCATCTCCCTACCAGAGACCCACACTCCCGCCCCCTCACCACGGACTGGCGCATTTTTTCTGGTAGCGGGTCTGGGGGCTCAGCTCGGGCCGTCTCCAGGCTCCGCTCCTCTAGCTCAGGGAAGAGCTTGCTCCGTACCAGGGACCTGGGGAGAAAAACAGGGGGTGGGGGCTGCTACTCTTCCTAGCACAGGCCTCCAGGGCCACAGGAGACCAGGATCCGTGTGGGTCACAGGCACATGCACGATGCCCAGGCCCACAGACACAAACGCACACCCACGGAGCACGCACACATGTGTGTATGGACAGGCACATGCAGCACCCACCAGAGCACAGTGGGGTCGCTGCTCTGCCGGCTCAGATGGTAGGACAGCGCCACCAGGAGGCCACAGAAGACTGAGAAGAGGACAGGGACGTGCTGCTCTGGCCAAGGAGTCTGGGGAGAGAAGCATGCTGGTCAGGAGAGGTGAGGGAGGGTAAGCATGGGGGCGGGGGTATCCCCACATGAGAAGCCGCTGCTGAACCCAATTCATGGCCCTGTCCCAACAATCCCACAGAGTTCAGCATGCCCCCCATCCTGCAGGCCACCTTACCTTGATGGCCCCGAGGCAGAAGCCGTAGAGAAGGGCAGCAGCCAGAAGGCTGCGAGCAAGACTGAAGACTGCAGTGAGCGGGCTGGTGGCAGCTGCATGGCACGGGGGGTAGGCAAGACCCAGCTCTTACATGTGGGCATGCCCACCTTACCCCTGCCCACCATCCAACTCCCAGAAGCCCAACTCCCAGGACATCACCCCTAGCCAACTGCTCTCTGCTTGCCCAGCCCTGGGGGGCTTCGGAACTTTTAGCACTCTCAGGTTGATATCATGTGCTAGAGGAAGGCAGGGGCCTGTATCTTGTCGGGGGACTAGATGAAGAAGGTGGATCAGCAAGGGCTGGAGCCACAGACCCAATTCATAGGTCCTCTAGGGCCCGATACTACCCCACCCCCAAGCCACCTGTGGATCATACCTGTGCCCCCAAAGCCATGCATATCTATCTGCTCCAGCAGGTACATGAGGCAGGTGTTGACCTGGGGCAGGAGGCCCAGGAGGAAGACGAAAGGGAAGCATAAGGTGAACACTGGCAGGGAGAGAAAATGAGGGCTGGTCAGTCTGTTGCCCGCCCTCCTGGGCTTACTCTCCCAGACCACCTCTACCCTGCCAGGCCTCACCAGTGGCCACATCTCGGGCACAGAAGAAGAAAGAGGCAGAGAAGAGGGTGAGGCCGTAGAGGGAGACGGGCGGGAAGGGCTGTGCTGAGCCCAGGGCATCCAGCAGCCAGATGAGCAGGCAGCAGATGCAGAAGTAGACGGGGCGGCTGTATGCGATCACCCAATTGTGGCCCTGAGGAGTCAGCCTATGAGGAGCTGGCCTTCCTTGCTGACAACCCCAGAGGCATGTGAACATGCCCACATGCTCCTGGGCTGGCCCTGGGTCCAAGCTAGAGAGCCAGGCAGGGTGGAGGCAATGGGGCTGGTGAGGGAGCCCTGCCTCTTTCCTGCTGTGACCTCCTCCCACCTGGCTTCAGCCCCTCCCAGGGCCTCCTGGTGAGAGGTGCTGCTCAAGGGTACTCACGTGCATGGGAGATGCCGCATCAGGCTGCACACTCTGAAAGAGATAGGGCTATGTTGACAACAAGAGCCAGTGCCCACAGGAGCATGAGACACTGGAAGCTTGAGCTTAGTGTTCTCAACTATCAGACGGGTGGCTGCCTACAAAGGACCTTAAGCATCTTGTCTGCTTCCTAACTCAGAGCCCTCAGACCTAGAGTAGGGGGAAGGGGAAGGTCTGAGGAAAATTGGGGTAAGAGACACATGAAGCCAGGCCTGACCTTGAGCAAGGAGTACTGACAGGAGGCGATGACCAGGCAGAACTGGAAGACCCAGATGTCAGTGAAGAAGCCCTTGAGCAGCAACAGGTAGCCCAGGAAAGCAACCAGGCTGCTCAGCCCAACGCCGAAGATGTTCTCGACCACCCCCCGCGTCCTGCAGAAACAGGTGAGTCAAGGCATAGCCCTTCTGCCTCAGCACAGGGGTTCAGTCCTAAAGGACCATCTCCAGGTCTCTGGCTGTGCCAGCTTCTTTTTTTTTTTTTTTTTTTTTTTTTTTTTTTTTTTTTTAAATATTTATTTATTTTTTCTTAGTTCTCGGCGGACACAACATCTTTGTTTTTGTATGTGGTGCTGAGGATCGAACCCGGGCCGCACGCATGCCAGGCGAGCGCGCTACCGCTTGAGCCACATCCCCAGCCCCTGTGCCAGCTTCTTGACCTCTGAAGATTCAAACCTACTATCTCACAGGGGGAGCCCAGGATGCATCTACTCTAGGAAGCCATCCTGTTGCTGCCCTCCATCCCAGTCTTTGACCTTCTAGATGCTAAAGGCTTGAGGTGCCGACACTCTTAAGACTTCCCTATATGTAGCTCATGGTAGGCTAAGCGAGGCACACCACGTCAGGCACCCCATTATAAACACAAGCAGTACCCCACAAGCACTCAGTCATGGTGCCAGGTCAAAGCCCAACGGACAGGAAACCAGGAAGTGGGTTCCAGGCCCAAGTCCTCTATAGCAGGCAATAAAGATCACCTGACTGCTCTATCTGATTTTCTGGGCCTGTTTCCCCTCTGAAAATTGGGAAAGGTGAGACAAATGATTGTGAACTTTTTAGTTACAGCATTCCATTTTTATAACAAATCAAAAACAGAGGCAAAAGAAAACAACAGACTTCCAGGCATGGTGGCACATGCCTGTAATCACAGGTACTCAGGAGGCTAAAGCAGGAGGACCACAAGTTCAAGGCTAGCCTCAGAAACTTGGCAAGACCATGTCTCAAAATGAAAAATAAAAAGGGATGTAGTTCAGTGGTAGAGTGCCCTGGTACTGTAAAAACAACAGAATCAGACCAGTCAGATATGGTGGCATGTACCTATAATCCCAGTGACTTGGGAGGCTGAGGCAGGAGGATAGCAAGTTCAAGGGTGGCCTCAGCAATTTAGCAAGGCCCTAAGCAACTTAGGGAGACCCTATCTCAAAATAAAAAATAAAAACAGCTAGGGATGTGGTTCAATGGTAGAGTCCCTAAACAAGCCAAAAAATAAAATAAGGGCTGGGGATGTGGCTCAAGCGGTAGCGCGCTCGCCTGGCATGCTTGCAGCCCGGGTTCGATCCTCAGCACCACATAGAAACAAAGATGTTGTGTCCGCCAAAAACTAAAAAATAAATATTAAAACTCTCTCTCTCTCTCTTAAAAAAAATTTAAAATAAAATAAATCAGACTGAATTGTTTGTCTTAAGCAGGGCTTTAAGAAAGATGGGTTGGGCTAGGGTTGTGGCTCAGTGGTACAGTGCTTGCCTAGCACACGTGAAACACTGGGTTCGATCCTCAGCACCACATAAAATAAATAAGTAAATAAAGGTAGATATCATCTACAACCAAAAAAAATTTAAAAAAAAAAGATGGGATTACTACAGTGGCTGCTTCACCCCGACTCCCTACCACTTGACCACCCCTCTGTACCCAAGGACCCTAAAGAAATGCCACTGCCATCAAAGGCACATTATGTTCTCTGAAGCCATGACTGTCCCCACTGGTTCACAGTCTCAAAGTCCAGGGTCCTGGGACCACTAGGACTTTCTGGGGACTACGGGCCAAAGCAGATAGGCACTCACCGGTCCAGGAGAGCCAGCAGGGCAAGCCGCTCATAGCGCACAGAGGTCCAGCGGCCAGGAAAGAGCCAGTACTTGTAGCTATGCTGGGCACGGGGTGGCGCCTCCTCCATCAGTGTCTGCTCCTGGGATTCGTGCAGGGAGTCCTGGTCCAGCAGGTCAAACTGCAGTCCCCACAGCCGCGGCCATCAGCCCCGCCACCCCTGCCATGGTCTGTAGCACCACTCCCACCCTAGCACACTAGCTTGGTTGACCATTTCCATCAGCACAGTATGACCCCACCATCTAGTGGCCCCATGTTCTGCCTGGATCCTCCATTACAAGGGCCTATTCCTTGCTCCAAGTTCCTAGGACAACGGCTGCTAGGAGCTCAATGGCTACAGGGAGCTACCAGGTACCAGAGTTACAGAATCCCACATCTATCTTCCCCACTCAGGCAGAATCTCCTGTTTCATCCAGTCCCAATGTAATCTGCCTTGTCCTTCAGGACCTCGTACAAATATCATGTCTTCCCAGATGGAGCCATCACTGTCCCTGGGACACCCCACCCACACAAGTACCCAGTCCTGAGGATGGACTGGATGCCATGTAGCTGCTGTGAGGCCCTGGGCGAGTTACTTCACCTCTTTGGGCTTGCTGTGCCCTTCTCTGAAGCACTCAGGGGACACAGCTAAAGGCCTGGCCCTGTGCTGGCCTCTGAGGATACCATGGAGAGAGGCAGAGATATACAACCACTGTGGAGGCGGCCATCAGCTAGACAGCAAGGACACTGCTTCCAATTCTACACAATAGTTAAAAATAATAAATGATTCAGGAAAACAATGCTTGGTGGCTCCTACCACTGCTTGGGATCTACTTGTGGCTCTAGCCATAAAATGTGTACATATGCATTTTTAGGATTATTTTCTCAACTCTGAGGTTGTGCTTTTTTGTTTTTCTCACAGACAGGGTCTCACTACGTTGCCTGGGTTGGCCTCAAACTCCTGGGCTCAAATGATCCTCCTGCCTCAGCCTCCCAAGTAGCTGGGAGTACAGGTGAAAAAATTATGGTTCGCGCATTCTTAATGTTTCTCATATCACTGCACTGACTGCATTAATTATTGTCCAAATTGGAATAGTTTTACAAGTAAAAAAGCATGCTATCGACAAATATACTAAAAAGAGAACCATTAGAAGAGAATATTCCAGACAATCACACAGAGTCAGGCACAAGGAAGAGTATGGTCACTGTTCGGCAAATTTGAGCTGTCACTTTTGCAAGTATTGCTGTGAACACCCATTGTACCTGTTAATCGTGGACCCCTCAGGATTAGGAAGGTACTCCAGACACAGTCACAGAATAAGCAAATGAACACTTCCTGAGCCATTCAGCTTCAGTCCTGTATATCCTCAGCTAACCATCAAAGATCAGGATAGACATAGTGGAGTTTCTGAACTCTTCCTCAGGTAGCCTATCCCTCCTGGCACCTGGGCAAGCTCTCAACTAAGGCCAGCCTCAGTGATCTGCTCACCCCTACAGACTCCTTGCACAGCCCTTCCCTAGATGCTCACCTCCGGGATCTCCAACGGCACCCGGCGCACCTGCATACCCTGAAGAACCACAGGCCTCGGCTGCAGCAGGTTCAAGCCTCCTGTTGCCTCAGGAACATCAGCTGAGTGGAAGCTGGAGGAATGTGAGTGGCGGTCCCTGTGGGTACAGCAGCCATGAGAATCCTAGCCATAAGCAAGACCTAGGGTGGCATGGAATTGAGGCCAAGGCCAGGTAGGTGGGGCTGCCTATTCCATGACTGGAAACCCAAGGGACAGAGGAGTACCAGGCTCAGGATGAGGCAGATGACAGAAGTGCCCCCGTCCTAGAGCCTAGCTAACACACATTGTCACAATTGCACTCTCTTCCCCTCCATCCTGGGCCCTGAGTGTCCTGGAAGCTTCCTGTTTGGAGTGCCCAGGAGCCAAGGCTCCCAGGGATCCCCATAAATCTGTCCTTCACTGTTCCCCATGCTTCTCTCTTCCTAGGGAGCTGCCATGGCTCCTACCCCACCCCTGCAAAGAAAGAAAAAAACTCCAGGTTTAGAGTGCTTCTCTGAAACGTAGTGTACCACATCACTGGCCTTAGGAGGCCCAGCCTGGAGACTCACCATGCTCCATTGGCCGCCTGCTCCCCCTGCTGCCCCACTGGATTCTCATAGCCACCTCCAGCCAGGCCGAAGGTATAGGAACGTCGCACACCTGAGACAGGAGAGCGGGAGATGAGGCAGCAAGGCAGGAACAGGAGTGCCAAGTCCTGACACACAAGGGCACCAAGGCCATCAAATCAGAAAGAACACCGTGACGTGCTCCTTGGCATGGCAGCCCAGTCCCCAGGGACAAAAACCTAAATGAGAAAGGGGCTGCAAGTCAAAAGCCTGGGTCTGTGGTCAGCCCAGCCTGGGTTTGGATCTCTGTTCTACCATTTGCTTAGCTGTAGCCTCTGGTGGGTCTTGGTTTCCCATCAGCAAAGCAAGGAAGACAAGGGCACTCATACCCCAGAGAGGCTGTAAGGATGGTAGAGGGAACACAGGCAAAGCACCTGCCATGGGGCTGAACACAGACTTAAGTGACAGCACTGTTACCAACAGAATGAAGACTGCCCCAGGAGAGCAAAACAGGTGCCGGGCAGGCTAAAGAGGGGCTCACCACTCTCGTCGTAGAAATAGTGCACGGCACCCTCAGAGGTGTCGTCGAAAGTACAGGCCTCGTGCACGTTGGTGCCGGCCCGGGTCAGCAGTAGTGAAGAGGCGAAGTGCAGGGCGGAGGGCAGCGTCAGCGCCCGGGAGTGGGAGGCAGCCCGGCCCCGCTGAGCCTCCTGCAGGCTGCTGTGGAAAGGCAGCCCTGGGTCAGCACCACAGAGCCAGCTGGGCCCCTGTGCCCCGCAGGCCAGGTGGCAGATGCTAACCTGGGTGGCGAGCCCATGACAGAGGCCGGTGGGGTGGGGTTGCTGCCTGCGTTGTGGCGCCTCCGGATTGCTTGGGTCCGCCTCACACTGCTTGAGCGGTCCCGCTTGCCTGTCTCCTCAGTCGCTGTCCAGAGAGAGGCCCCGAGCATAAGTGACAGAGGCTTGAACAGAGCTGGGGGAGTGACGTGGGGGCAGATGCTCTAGTATGGTGCCAAAGATCAGACCTAGTCCAACAACACACTGGCTCTGGAGCCCAGCCAGGTCACCTAGCCATTCATGCCTCGGTTTCCTCATTTAGAAATAAGAACGACACTGATCTGCCCTGCCCCACTGGTGGCCAGGATGATGAGCGTGGATGATGAGTCTCCTCCGGAAGCAGAGGCTCAGGTGCTAACCACAGGACTTGGAGCAGGTGGCTGGACCCTGCTGACCCAAGAGGTTTGGCACATAACATCATTCAATTACTGGTCCACATCCATCTGCTGCCTGAGAGGGAGGCAGAGCTGACGCTGACCAGGTCCACTCCAGCCCGCCCCTTGCCCAAACCAATCCCCCTAGCTCCCCTCCTGCCCCCTGCACCCACAGCCTACACTCACCTCCACCAACAGCACCTTCCTCAGGCAGCTCCCCCCGCCAGCCTGGCTGGTTGGCAGCAGGTCCACTGAGGGCCTCAGCAGGCAGCACAGCAGGATCCCCAGCAGCGAGCTCCACTCCCACCTGGGCCTCCAGCTCAGCCTTGCAGCCAGCCAGGGGAGCCCTTAGGACATCACCCCCTGCCCCATCCATGCTTAGCACACGAGCATGTGTTTTAGCACTGGCTGTACTGGGCGTCCGCTGGGTCCCATAGGGCCTCTTGGGGGGCACAGCAGTCCCCTCCTCAGCTCCATGAGGGGCCCGCCGCTTCCGAGGCCCCCCTGCTGCACCCTGGGAGCTCTCAGGGGAGTAGCAAGAAGTAGATGAGGAGCTATCAGTACTATAGCGCCGCTGTGATCGGAGACTGGAGGCTGGGCTCAGTTCACTGCCCTCACTGGTGTCTTCATCCTCGAAGAAGCCCCCGCCCTCAAGCAGGGACCGTCGAGGAGCACGGCCAGGTGGAGAGTGTCTTCGCATGGGTGGCCGCCGTTTGCTAGGCCGTAGTAGGGCCAAGTCCTTAGGCCGTACAACCAGGAGTGGCTCGACCGGGCCTGGTGGTGTCCCTGCTCCAATGACTGTGTCAAAGGAACGCAGTGTATCATCTGAGGGGACGCCAGCATCAGGTGAGGCAGGCAGCTCAGCCTCAGAGGGAGGATCTGTGTCACTGCCCTCAGGGGCTTGTCCACCAGGGGGGCTGTCCAGGTGCGTTGAGTTGGTCTTCTCGCTCTTGAAGCTGCTCAACGTTTCCCTGTCAGTGCCACTGAAGCAGGAATCTGATGAGCCAGCTTTCTGGGGTGTGGGCTCACCTGAGCCCCGCCGATCCAGGGGCTGGTAGCCGCTGGCTCCTCGGTGTTGTTCCCTTCGACTGCTGGTCCTCACCAGAGCCCGGTCAGGCCGGGTCAGGGTCAGAAAGCTCTTGCTCAGCTCCTGGCTAAGGCTCCCCTTCAGTAAGGGGCTCATGGGAGTGTCAACCATGCTGCTCCCACCCCAAGGAGCTCCATCTCCAGCCAGGGGAGAACGTTCTGAAGAGTCTGTGCTGGGGAGAGAGGGGTCTGGGACAGCTCCTGGGGGTGTCTGGGGAAGGTCTCCAACTGTCAGAAGAAAAAAATTTTTAAAAAAAACAAGAGCAGGATATACTGTACAATAGAAGAATAAAATGATGGCCAAGGGGGCTTAATGAACTCTGCTTTCCCTGAAGGCCAAACTACGAAGGAATGCTGAGGAGGTCCCATCTGAGAGTACAAAGAGAATTCTACATTGGAGCAAAAGTTAGCTAACAACTGTCTTTCCCTGCAAGTAATGCCTCATAGTGCCCACTCACTTAATTTTTCCTGTGAACTGAGCTTCAGCATCTCTCGATCGGCAGAGGTCACTATCACATTGTTGCTGCCCTGCTCCCGCACCAGCTCCTTGATATCTGAAACCAATGGCACCAGAGGTATCAGCAGGATCCTGGAGCAGCCACAGGAGACCGTCCCATTCCATACTACCATGTCCCAACCCTGTGCAATAGTCACTTACCCCTGAGGGGTCCAGAATCCTCCATCCGGGGCAATAATTCCTGAGCAGAGAAAGAGGCACAAAGGAACCAACAACTCAGGACCTGCCCACAACAGGAACTGGCTCCCAAGAGAGAAGTGGAAAAGCCAAAGTCTGGGGCCACTCACCGAGACCTGGTTGAAGCCAAACACGGAATGCTGAGAACTGCAGCGCACTGGGGGTGTGGAACTCACTTTCCGAAACACAGTCATCTCCACGCCAGGGTCCCTGCAGATAGAAAGAGAAACAGACTGGAGCTAAACTCCAGAATGACTTCAGGACAAGTGCTAGGTAGCATTCACTCAGGGAGCCAATGTTCAGCCCCTCCTCCACCCCCAGAGGTTCTGGCCTAGGCAGCAAGAACCCTTAATCCCCATCAGAATCCCTGTCCCACCCACCTGGGCAGACTGCTGTCCCCCTGGGCAGGCTCTTCTTCCTGCTCCCCCATGGTCGAGTTGCGCTTCTCCACAATCTCTCCCTGGTCGAACATGGCATGCAGTCGATAGTTCACAGTCTTGATGGTAGTGAAGATGACAGCAACCACGAGGCAGTACACGCCAGCCACCATCAAGCTGGGGGGCAGGACCTGGAGGTGGCAGCAAGTCAGGTCCCTTCTCACATAGCCCTGCCCCTTTGGGATGTGCCTGCCATCACTACCATGGTTAGGATTCATAAATTCAGGAGAAGCCTCATCACCCCTCCATGCAGGCAGTACTAAAAACTAGAGACCAAATGAGAGGCTCAAGGTCACTGGATCTAGGAAAAGAAGGATTTAGCCTCTCCTCGAAGATACCCAAACTGCAGGGCCCAACATCCTAAGTACGTCCAGAGTCCCTGCCAGGCTGCTTCCATGACATCCTGCCCTCCCTGTCCCGGCATGAGTTAACAGGTGGCAGGAACATCTCACCATGTACAGCAAGAAGGGAAAGGTGAGCAGGAAGATCCAGACATAGAGGTGAAAGCAGTTGGAGAAGGTGCTCTGATGCGGGTCGAAGAACCAACCGCCGGTGAGCGAGGCCCACACCCCCTGGCGCAGGATCTGCAACACCTGAGACCCCATGGCCCTGCCGCTGCTGCGCGCGCCCCCCTGCCGGGACCCTCATGGGGGCGGCCCCCGGTCCATGCCCCGCCTGGCGCCCGAAGGCCCCGGGGCTCGGCCTCGCCCTCACGCCATGGCCTCCCCCAGAGGGGGAGGGGATCGGCGAGGCGAGGGTGCGGGCAGGGGGCGGGGCCGGTCGGAGCAGTCAGCGGTGTGCGGCCCGGGCACGGGGGTGGGGCTGCATCAGGGGCGGGGTCTGGGCCCCCACCCCTGGCCCAGAACTGCTCCGGGGTGCCGAACCAGCAGGCAGGCGCGGGACACAGATCGAGCACCCGTCGGCGGCATCCAGAGGTGGGCGTGGGGTGGGTGCTACCGGAGTGCAGGCGACGACTCCCTTGGCTCCCGACCGGGGAAAGCCCCGGGACCCTGAAGTCCACTTCCGGGGTCGTAGGTCACTCGCTTGGGGACCTGCGTTCGCTCCGCTTCTGCCGGTGCCGGCCCAACGGGAAGGCCGGAAGAAGAAGCCGCGAGCCGCCAGCCTGCAGTGGCGCATGCGCCCGGTAGACCCAGTTAGGACCCGGAAAAGGAAAATCTGGAGGCATGAGAGCGCAAGCGCAGAGAGCTGGTGGAGCTGACAGGACACGGAGGTGCCCTTTGGGCGTGCGCAGAGTCCAGAAGTAAAGAGGTTTTAAAAAAAAAAAAAAGTGGTTGAGCGCATGCGTACGCCCGGACGGGGCCAACCTGGAGGGGACCGCTAGGCGGAATCGAAGGGGTAGTTGAGTAGCCAATAGGTGAAAGTGAAGTAATTGGCGCAAAGCTCTTCCAGTGAATTACAGGAGGCGGGGAAAAGGTGGAGGCGTGGTCTCCTCAGGGCTACTGCCCTGAGTTAGGCGCTACGGGACACGCCCCTCTAGCGCCGGCCTCTTTACTGCAAGACCTTTAACGTCAGGAGCGTCTCTCGCTCTGAGCGGCCTCTACTTCCGGGTCAGAGCTCAGACCTGGTGTGTAGAGAGCCATCCTCCGGAACAGACAGGAGTAGTCGAATAGGATAGCGTCGTCTTTCTTAAAGTGACACTTTTGAAGCAATTGGGGTCAAGACTACCCAGCGGTGGTGAGGGCGACTCAGCTATTCTGGTTCCAGTCAGTCCTAGGCAAATTTATGAACAACAGACTCAGGTTTTCTTCCATTGGGAAAGGGACACGAAGAAGTGGATTGTTTCCTAGGTGAGGGGTAGTATTAGCCTTCTGAAAGAGCTTAAGGTGCTGCCAGTTGAGTCTGTCCTCCAGTCTTCCGCTACCCTCACCCCCCTAGTCCTGCAAAGCAGAGCTTCTTGTTCCTATTTCATATATGAAAAGAATGGAACTCAAAGAGAATGAATCACACCGTCCCGCGAGTTCGTAGCCCTAACCAGACTCGGCTTGCTGCACTGCCAAGCGCGGTTCTATAGCCCATTTTGCTGCTGTGGATTCAGATGCAGAAGGCCGGGCTGGTCCCTTACAAGAGACTATCTTCGGTCGGTCCTGGCCAACGGAACACCCAGTCTGGGACTTTTCTTCCTAGATCACGAAGTCTTCGGTGATGGGGGGGTCTGCAACTACCCTTGCCCTTCTGCGTCTCGGGGCCTGCGTCCCAGGGAACTCCCTAGCCCAGCCACCCGGAGCCTCCGGGAGGGGAGCGGTGCAACCCGCCCGCGTCATCTGATGCTGTTTCCTGCAGGAGGGAGAAGAGCGGAAAAAAGTGAAACTCCACCCTCCACCTCTGCCTCCCGCCCCCAGGGCCAAAGTACAAAGGGAGGAGGAAGGAGGGAACGGGGTCGGAGCCGTCGGGGCCAAAGCCACCAAGGCCGGGAAGAGGCAGGTTCGGCCCTACTGGGAACTCTCTGCCCGCTACATGTAAAGGCCCAGCCGAGTCCAGGCTCTGCCCCTGGCAGACCCCACCTTACACTTGGAGGGCGCTGGAGCCAACCTCCAAGGAGTACTCCAGGACCGAGGGACTCTTGGGCCCCTACAAGCCAGCCATGGTGAGGCACCGGAGGCCCCGGGGCCCCACCCCTCCAGCCTGACTACACTGCTCCGGGTGCCCTCTTCCAGAAGCCGGAGATGCGGGGGGCCGGGAGACAACACTCCTGGCTCCCCAGAGAGGCGTGGGTCTGGGGCTGAGGGCCAGGGCCCGGATGCCCAGGTTCCTGCATTAGGGCCTTGGCAGTCAGCGGGGGTGGGGACCACGGGGAGGTCCCCCACACATTCCAGTGCCAGCTCCTGGCCATGGAGCCCTTGAAGAACCTCTTCCTCAAGAGTCCTCTGGGATCATGGAATGGCAGTGGCAGTGGGGGCAGCGGGGGTGGTGGCGGAGGCCGGCCAGAGGGGTCCCCGAAGGCAGCGGCATATGCCAACCCTGTGTGGACAGCCCTGTTCGACTACGAGCCCAATGGGCAGGACGAGCTTGCCCTGCGGAAGGGAGACCGTGTGGAAGTGCTGTCCCGGGATGCAGCCATCTCAGGAGATGAGGGCTGGTGGGCAGGCCAGGTGGGTGGCCAGGTAGGCATCTTTCCATCCAACTATGTGTCTCGGGGTGGCGGCCCGCCCCCCTGCGAGGTGGCCAGCTTCCAGGAGCTGCGGCTGGAGGAGGTGATTGGAATTGGTGGCTTCGGCAAGGTCTACCGTGGCAGCTGGCGAGGGGAGCTGGTGGCTGTGAAGGCAGCTCGCCAGGATCCCGATGAGGACATCAGTGTGACTGCTGAGAGCGTTCGCCAGGAGGCCCGGCTTTTCGCCATGCTGGCACATCCCAACATCATTGCCCTCAAGGCTGTGTGCTTGGAGGAGCCGAACCTATGCCTGGTGATGGAGTATGCAGCCGGTGGGCCCCTCAGCCGTGCCCTGGCTGGGCGGCGTGTGCCACCCCATGTGCTGGTCAATTGGGCTGTGCAGATTGCCCGTGGGATGCACTACCTGCACTGCGAGGCCCTGGTACCTGTCATCCACCGAGACCTCAAGTCCAACAACAGTAAGTTTTGAGTGGCATGGACAGCGGGTGGGAGGGGTGGCATGGCCCCAGCACACACCTCCTCCCAATCCTCAGCTTGAATCTAGCCAGGGATCTGCTGGAGGCCAGAGTTCCTGTCCTAGGGGAGTCTTTGCTGACCAGGGTTACCTATGGCCCCACACTGGCCCCATGGCAGGAACCCCAGACACCCAGCAGGGTCTCCTTACCTCAGCCCCAGAAGGAGTCCTTGATTCCAGCCTGTAACTACAGTTTGGGCAAGTTAGAAAATTGAGTTCTCTCTGGGGCTGGGAGTATAGTCCACTGGTGGGGCACCTGCCTAGCGTGCATGAGGCCCTGGGTTCAATCCCCAGCACCACCACACCCCCAAAAAATAAAGAAAGAAAATGACATTGAGATCTCTCAAGTTGGCCATCCCCATCCCACCTGTGGCCACTATCTTAAGGACATCCCCTGGAGGTGCTCCTCATCTCCCCCCCCCTCCGTGAACTTCACATGTGGGGGGTCTGCTGCTCTACTTTCCCCCATTATTCTCCTCCTCTCTCCTGTACATGGTGGGCAGCTCCTCCAGGACACATATCAGAGGGGAGAGATCCTGTGGAGGTCAAGTCTGGAGCCAGGGCTGGAATCCTGGTCCCATCCCTCCCTGACTGCGAGACCTCTAGCTGGCTAGTTCAACTCAGAGCCTCAATTTCAGCCTCTCTAAAAAGGGGTGAGACTGAAATGGCTTATCAGCCTGGGCAAACCCTGGTACAGGATGCCAGACAGGTCCTCAAATGTGGACATTTGAGGGCAAGATCATGAGGAAGACCCAGCCTGGGATCAGCATTTGGGGTTGGAGTGCCTGGCTAAGGGAGGCTCCTTCTCCCACCACCTCAGGCCCTCTACATACTGCCCATCATGGGCTCCAGACAAGTGAGGGCTTCCCAAAACAGGTGAGCTTCCTGCCAGGCCAGAGCACTTGGTTAGGTGTACAGGCAGAGCCTAACCAAAGCAGAGGCAAGTAGGCAGACACCAGGGCACAGGCTGGAGAGTAGTAGCAATAGGAAACTTAGGGGTGAGGGTGTGGAGGAGGCTCAGTGGGGTCTGGAGAAGCACTTGTAAAGCAGCATAGATATTTTGAGTTTCTATTCTTTGGACAAGGGGCCTGGGAGAGGATAGCACCAAAACTCAATGATACCTGAGTCCTTGCCAAGGTTGGAGAGACCAGGGGAGGCCTGCCGTTCCCCACACACTCATCCATAAGAGGGAGCAGTCTGCCCCCCAAGCCTTACTAGCTGTCCAGGAACCCCCACTCCCAGCTCTAGCCTGAAGGGGATTCCCCGAAGGCCCAAAGGGTGGGGGGCTCCTGTCTTCTGTTTTTCCTCCGTTTTCTTTCCAGAAAAAATGAACAATAGCCCAGGCCCCTGCTCCCCACCCTCCCCACTGCTTCCTGTGTTTCCTGCTGCCCCTGGGCTGGCTTCCTGCCCCTGCTCCAGCCCCTGTTCCCTCCCTAGCCCAGCTGCCTGCAGGGGAGGAAAGAGCTGGGGGTGGGGGGGTTGCCAGAGAGGAAGGAGACAGGGATTGCTCCCCCAACTGCCCCCCTCAGTTCCCCTGCTTCCCTCTAAGAGTCTGGGTGGTAGTGGTGAAGGCCAAGCAAGGTGCCCTCGGCCTCTGAGTCTGGCATCCAACATCACAGACCTCAGTCCTAGGCCCAAGTTGCTGTCTGCTGGATTGGGGTGGGGGGAGTCTCTGATATGGGGGGGCACAGGCAGGAAACAATGGCATGATTTTCCTGGACAATGGGGGCCTTGTGAGGAAGCCTGGCGGGGAGAGAAGGGGGAATTCTCCAGGCCCACGAGTCACAGGACTGACCAGCCAGCCCGGCCTGGGTCTGACCTCCCCCAGTTCTCCCTGAAGGACCCCCCTCCCAGTTGTAGACCTGCCCAGGCCTCCCAGAAAGGAGAAGTAAGGACCATGGGAGGGAAGCGGAAGAGGTGTGAACTGCCCAGGCCACTCCCAGGCTCCTCAGAGGCCAGCTTGGTGGGGGGGTGGGGTTGGTGGTCAGGTCCCTTTGAGAGGCTAAAGTGCACTAAGAGGGGCTGCAAGGCTTGTCGCAGCCTTGAGCTCTCTAGTGTACCCCCTAATCTCCCATGCCCAGGGTCACAACAGCAACTTAGGATGAGATGAGTTCGAGGCCCAGGAAGGCAGAAAGACAGCTTGGAGGAGAAGCAGGGGATGCCAAAATGAGGTTGAGGCTTAGCAGGTGCCAGCGGTGGGGCTGGGGAGGTAGTAGAAAGAAATCTGAGGCTTTGGGGGGTTGCTGCTCTTTTCCGGGTCTCAGATTCCTCTAGAGAAAAAAAAGTGAGAGAGACGGGCCACCCTGCTGAGACACTGGTGCAGAAAGTGCAATACCAGTCTGATGGGTCACACAGGTGGCTAGAGCAAGGGCTGGTCTTGCAGAAAAGTGGGCCTGGGCTCCAGAAAAGGTATGTGTGCCTGCTGCCCCTCCTGCCTACACAGTGGTTCCTTGGATGAAATTGCACAGGGCTAATAACTGGTGCTGTGCCGAGCCTCCGTGGCCTGACCAGAGGCCGCTGTGAAGCTGGAAGTAAGAAATGATCAAGGGTGCAGTGGAGTGAGTGGATGGGACAGATGTGAGCACAGACGCTGTAAGGCAGCCGGCATTGAAAACTCTTTTGCCAGATGTCAGACCCCAAGTGGAGGCTTTTAAAAAGTATGAATAGCTTACTTCTGTGATGATCCTCTGAGGTGGGTCATCTTGAGCTGCATTAACTCTGCAGGACTCAGCCCCAGTTTGACTCCAAGGAATGGGTGGATTTTGAGACCATTCTCTTAATTAGGAGAAATGACAGGAACATTTGCCAGGCATAATAAAGGCTATTGAGAGCGCATGAATGCCAGGTGGAGCAGCTAATGGGCACTGAATTGGCTCTTGTCTGGCCTAGAGCTCTAAGTATGGAAGATGCCAGTGGGGAGGGGGACTGGCACCTGGGTGAGCTAAGATGGCCTAGGGATGATGCACAGAAGCTGAAGAGAGGCTGGGCTCTGAGGAATGCCAGAACTGTAGCAGCCAATGATGGGAGGCCCTTAAGGAAACAGCCAGGGATGGTGGGAAGGATTAGACAGCAGTGCCAGATCCCCAACAAGGTCCACAGGGCTTAGCCAGCAGCAGGATCGGGAGCTGTGGCTTTAGGCCCTCAAAAATTGAATGCCTTGTCTGCCACCTCAGCTGAGAAGTCCTCCCTGACTCACCTGGCTGGGTAGGTACCCTTCCCCTTTGCCTGCCACCCCCCCCCAGTACCCATTACAGTGCTGAGTGACACCCTGGGCAGGAGAGCATGTGCAGCAAGCAGATGTCGCTGTCCACCATGCAGTTGGCTATAACCAGAAAAGTAGAAGGTCCCTTTCAGACCCTTGACAATCCTGTGACCTTTCTTTCTATTCCTCTAAAACTGCTCTCCCTTGAGCTGCATTTGTCCTGGCAAGAGATCTGCAAGTTGCTTCTTTGTCTTCCTGTACCAAGTATGGTGGCCCAAAATTGAGTCAAAGCCAAGCACCCCTGCCAAGTCTGACCATCCACTCCTACTTGCCATAGCCTCTTCCTTTATGGCCAAGAATCACCACCCCTCCCTTTCTCATCACATCCTGTAGCCTTAATAGTTATCTTCTGGAGCCTTTCTACTAGGAGTGGCTGCATTAGCCACAGGATGATGTAGGCACCAGGGGCCAGTGGTGACTGCTGGGCTTCTTGCTTACCAAGGGCTTCCTACCTGCTCCCCCTCCTAGGGGTGTGTCTGATTCACACTCCTGTCTCAGCAAAATGACAAGACACTCATGGATTTCTCTGGAAATCAGACTCACAAATGCTAAGAATCTGCTAAGAACATTGCTAAGTTTTATTCATGTAGTATTAGGGAAAATTCAGAACATGAGCTGAACTACACAGAGCAGGGTGGAATCTCTACTTTATTGCTGTATGACCTTGGCCAAGTCATTTTCCTACTGTTTCATCAACTTTAAAATAGGAATAACACCTACCTCAGTGATTTTTTTTTTTTTCTGAGTGCTAGGGCTGTGTGTAAAATACGTGGCTCTAGTAGACCTTAGGAAAATATGTCCCAGAATTTATTTTTGACTGATTCCACCCCATCCCCAGCTGTAAGCTCTCAAGGGCAAGATATAGACCACATCATCTCTGGCCAGGCCATTTGTCAGATGACAGGTTGCTGCCAGCTTTTCCCCTGTCCCCACTACCTGATCCTGAAACACCCACAATCCTGCCCCACTTTTTCCCCAGTTCTGCTGCTGCAGCCCATTGAAGGAGATGACATGGAACACAAGACCCTGAAGATCACCGACTTTGGTCTGGCTCGAGAGTGGCATAAAACCACACAAATGAGTGCTGCAGGCACCTATGCCTGGATGGCTCCTGAGGTTATCAAAGCCTCCACCTTCTCTAAGGGCAGCGATGTCTGGAGGTGTGGCCTGGGGGACTGGACAGGGTCTGCTATGGGGCTACAAAGGGCAGAAGTGGTTGTCAAAGCCTTTGGGTGGGCAGACAAGCCTAGACCAGGGGAAGGGACCCAGACCATTTAATTCCTCACTGCTTTGGGGTGAAATAGTAATAAGTAAGCAGAGGAGGGCACACAGACCCTTTGTCTCGCCCACAGCTTTGGGGTGCTGCTGTGGGAACTGCTGACTGGGGAAGTGCCTTACCGTGGTATCGACTGTCTTGCCGTGGCCTACGGTGTAGCTGTTAACAAGCTCACACTGCCCATCCCGTCCACTTGTCCAGAACCCTTCGCACAGCTCATGGCCGGTAAGAGGACAAGGTGGGCAGCCAAGGGGCAGAGCTCCCTGGTCCAGGACACATCCACCCACAGACCCCCTTCTTATTCTGTCCCCCCTCCCTGCCGTGCCCCTAGACTGCTGGGCACAGGACCCTCACCGCAGGCCCGACTTCGCCTCCATCCTGCAGCAGTTGGAGGCGCTAGAGGCGCAGGTCCTGCGGGAAATGCCGCGGGACTCCTTCCATTCGATGCAAGAAGGCTGGAAACGAGAGATCCAGGGCCTCTTCGATGAGCTGCGGGCAAAGGAAAAGGTGCGTGGACTCGCGGGTACCCAAAGTTGGAAAGCATTTTCCAAATCTCGGTGGGGCAGACAGGGATCAATGCCGAGATAACCCCACCGCCTTCCCTGTCCGGGGCGCAGGAACTACTGAGCCGCGAGGAGGAGCTGACACGAGCGGCGCGAGAGCAGCGATCACAAGCCGAACAGCTACGGCGACGCGAGCACCTATTGGCTCAGTGGGAGCTAGAGGTGTTTGAGCGCGAGCTGACGCTGCTGCTGCAGCAAGTGGACCGCGAACGGCCGCACGTCCGCCGTCGCCGCGGCACCTTCAAGCGCAGCAAGCTCCGGGCGCGTGACGGCGGCGAGCGCATCAGCATGCCCCTGGGTAAGCGGGGCCTCAGGACTCCGCCCGCCATTGGCTGCGTGGGCGGAGGGGTGGGGTCAGCCCCTTGTCCTGGCGGCACTGGGATTGGTGTAGGGTGTTGGTGGGTGGACCCTGGAGCTGAAGGCTGGAAGGAAGGGACCCTGAGTATTTTTTGTATCTGTGGGTGGGTTCTGGCGGGAATATTTGCATTTCGGCCTGGGAGTGGCTGCGGCCGGGAAGGGGCGGAGCTCATGACTGTTCTGGGAAGACCGAGGGGGCGTGGCAGGCCGCCCCTGGGGAACCTTGACTCTGCTGGGCTAGTCGGGTTCGTGGAGTCCGGTCCTTCAGCTTTCCTTATTCAAAGTCTGGGTTCCTGTGAAGCGGTGAGGCTGTCACAAAGCCACTGTGCCGCTGCCTTGTGTGGCTTGGGAGCAGACGGAGATCACGGTCACGTGCAGTTTGGTAGCTCTCCACCACAAACCTGCACCTACTCTCTCCTTCCCCAAATCCCAGATTTCAAGCACCGCATCACCGTGCAGGCCTCACCTGGCCTTGACCGGAGAAGAAACGTCTTTGAGGTTGGGGCTGGGGATTCGCCGACTTTCCCCCGTTTCCGGGCCATCCAGTGTAAGAAATTTAGCCTCCTATCTCTTCCCCTAGCTCCTAGTCCTTGTGTCACACCTTATCCCTGGAGTCAGACTCCGCCCACTGTCTCCTTTCCCTTCTGCTCCAGGGTTCCTCCCCTTCTATCTAGACTGTTGCCTCTCACTTCACCAAAAAACTTAATTTCCTAGTTAAACAACTATGTACTCGTCATTTTCTTAAATCCTTTGCTAATTTTAATTCTTTACAAGAATTTGTTTAAACAAATATCATTACTATCTTAAATTTCATACACGAGAAAAGTGAAAAAAATAATTTGCCATATAGCTAATAAGGCAGTTTGTGTCCCTATCTGTACTAACTTATAAACAGCAAATGTCATCAGAGGGATTAATGATATGCCCCACCTCACTGCTGGACCCAGGACCCAGACCCACCTGTCCCAACAAGTCCCCTCCCTGGGAGTAATCTGGGGCCCAGCCTGCCCCACATCCTGTAGAATTGCTTGCAAAGCCTCATGATGGGGGAGGGCAAGGATCAGCTCAGATTTCATCGGGTTCCTCCACAGTGGAACCTGCAGAACCTGGACAGGCATGGGGCCGCCAGTCTCCCCGTCGTCTGGAGGACTCAAGCAATGGAGAGCGACGAGCTTGCTGGGCCTGGGGTCCCAGTTCTCCCAAACCTGGAGAGGCCCAGAATGGGAGGTGAGTGACTGAATGCCTCCTACCTGAGCATGATCTGCCTCCCCCACACTCCTCAGACTCACAAAACGCCCCCCCCCATTTCCCTCGCTAGGAGAAGGTCCCGCATGGATGAAGCCGCGTGGTACCTGGATTCAGATGACTCTTCCCCCTTAGGATCTCCTTCCACACCCCCAACACTCAATGGTGAGTGGCCTTGTCTCCCCCAACAGGATTTTTCTGGGCTGGGGAAGGCCAGGAAATGTGACCAGACAGAGCAGGAATCCTCCCCTGATAGGTCTCATTCTAGCAACTGGGAAATTGAGTCTGAGATTAGGCACCTTCACCTCTGGGTCAAGAAGAGTCATACTGCCTTCTTTTAAACAACAGGATTGCCAACTCTGACTGCTAGGAAGCTTAGAAGCAAATTAGAATCCTAGGTGAATTACCTGGCACAAGTTGCTTACCTCTGGAACCCTGGGTTTCTCTCTCTCTCTCTCTCTCTCTCTCTCTCTCTCTCTCTTTGATACTGGGATTCAATCTAGGGACATTCTACCACTGAACAACATTCCCAGCCCTCTGTTTTTGTGGTGCTGTGGCTTGAACCCAGGGCCTTATTCATGCAAGGCAGCCACTCTACCAACTGAGCTAGCCTACCTTTTTACTTTATCTTGAGACAGAGTCCCACTAAGTTGCCTGAGCTGATCTTGAACTTCAGATCCTCTTGCCTCAGCCCCAGAGTAGCTGGGATTACAAATGTATACCACTGCAGGTGGCTTCATGCTTGTTTAAATGTGTCTCTCCCCTCTTCTGTTTAAACTCACTATAAATGGCGAGTTTCTTCACCTGTGAATTAGTGATTACCTCTTATGGTTGTTGAAAGGAGTTTAAGCACAGACTCTTCCCTCAAATACATATTGATGCATTATGAGCCAGTTGTCAACACTGAGATCAACACTGCCATGACCCTGGGGATATTCTAGTCTGATGGAGAAGGCAGTCTCATAAACAAATAGAGTAGGGATTAGTAAGTATTGAGAATATGGCTCTAGAAGGTGTAATATGGACAACAGCTACACAGGTTCAGGGGGATTCTGAGAAGGCTTCACAGAGGAGGTGATATCTCAGCTGGGTCTCTTTTTTTTTAATGTTTATTTCTTTTAGTTGAACACAATACCTTTATTTATTTAGTTTTACACAGTGCTGAGGATTAAACCCAGGGCCTCACATGCACTAGGCAAGAGCTCTACCACTGAGCCACAACCCCAGCCCTCAGCTGGGTTTTTGACAGTGAGTAAGAGGTCAGCTGAAAGTTGAGGTGGGAAACATGTGCCAGCCGGAAGGAATAGCAAGAGTACAGGCATGAAGGAAATGCACTGAAACTCAGAGAAATGTTGAAAGCCAAGGAGTGTCAGGCCAGAGGCAGCGCACCAGGGTGTGTGGGCCAGTGGAGGAGAGAATGAAGCTGGAAAGGTAGGCAGAGCCTGTTTAGGAAAGGCCTGGAAATTATGAGTTTTAAGAGGAACCCTGTTTTTAACAGGTTTGCAACAGGGCCTTTGAGTGGCAGTAGTCAGGGTGGTTGGGAGGAAGATGGGAGGCAGAGAGACTGGGTAAGGGTTGTGGCTGACAGCAGGACCTCCACACCGAGTCCTGTTCACAGCAGAGCATTTCCAGCCTTGCAGCTCTTTCTCCCACCACCCAACCCAGAGTGGCACTCCAGAGAGCCTGCTCTGTCCATGACCCAAGGGGGAGGGAAAGGACAAAAGGGGCAAGGCCAGGGAGGACTTTGACAGCCCAGCTATGGAAGCTGGACTTTCTTCTGATGGCAGTAGAGAACTAAGGAGGGATGTAACCAAATCAGGACTTTAAGGAGACCATCGTAGATGCCCTATGTCTTCCTTCATGGCCAGTTCCCCAGCTCTGCCACGCCGCCCCCGGGTAGTCTGGAATGGAGTCAAGGCAATCCTAACCCCAAAGACAGGACACTCACTCTTTTTTTTTTTAAATACCTTTATTTATTTTTATGTGGTGCTAAGGATCTAACCAGTGCCTTACACATGCTAGGCAAGTGCTCTACCACTGAGCCACCACCGCCGCCCCAAGGACACTCATTCTTAAATCTAGGTAGAGTCTTGTAGGCAAGGGGTGGGTCACAAAGGCACTGCTGCCCCTGCACAAATTAGGCTAGCTCTGTCTCTGTCCCTGTATTGGAACCTCTGGGGCCTAAGGATCAGACAACATGATATTTCTAAATCATCCAGCTCAGACCTGGCAGAAACACATCCTCTGTAAGCTAGCTGTTACCCCAGGCAAGGAACTAACCTCTCTGAGCTTCCGTTTCCTCATTTCTGGAATAGCGACACTGATGTGTGCCCCCAGGAACTATTGTGTACATTGGAATTTACCTGTGAGCTCCCTACAAACTGCTGCTGGAGTGGGAGTGGGTGAGCAGAAGGGCCAGGGCCGCCCAGCTGGGGAGGGAGTTGGCACAGAGCACAGTACTGGTCCCAGGCAATGGGGCCAACCTGGCACTGGGGCCTGGAAGTTGACCTGGCTGGTCACTGGCCTCAGCCTGCTACTTCTTGAACTCCTGTCCTTTCCCCAGGGGCCTGGCTGCCTCCCAGGCTTTGCTTTGCTGGTTTTTCTGCTGCCCTTCCCAGGCTCCCCCAGCTGGTGGAAGGCTGGAGGGTATCAGATGGGATGGGCACCTCTGGGAAAGGAGTTGACCCATGGAAATGCTGCTGGGAAGCAGAACTCAGTCCTTTTTTCTAGAACTCGGTCCTTCTTCCAGACCCTCACCAGGGTGTTGTGCCAGCCGTGGCCTAACCTGTGACACACTTGCTCACAGGTAACCCGGCACGGCCCAGCCCAGAGTCCGAAGAGCCGCGTAGGCCGGGACCAGCAGAGCGCGGCAGCAGCTCCGGGACGCCCAAGCTGATCCAGCGGGCGCTGTTGCGCGGCACCGCCTTGCTGGCCTCACTGGGTCTCGGCCGAGACCTGCAGCCACCTGGGGGTCTGGGCCGCGAGCGCGGAGAGCCCCCAACAGCGACCCCTGTGCCGGTGACCTCACCGTGCCCCACAGAGCCTCCTGCCTCCCCGATCGGCTGCCTCTCTCCCAAGACGCAGGATGCCCGAGGCCTTTCCACCCCTGGGCCCCTGCTGCTGGACCTGGGTGTCCCCACCGGCCAGCCGTCAGCCAAGAGTGCCCGGCGGGAGGAGACACGTGGTGAGTGGCCCTAGGGCAGATGCTGAGATGGCAGCCAACAGAGAGGGGAAGAACTGCTTGGGAACTTTTAGGAAACCAAGGCCAGGACCACAGATGTCTGCTGGAGCCCAAGCTGGTCCCTTAGGGCACTGGGGACACATGTAAAGAACTGAGTTGTAGGTTCAACTGTACGGTGGTCAGGGGCAAGATGGGCTGCCAGCTAGCTATAAAATAATAGAAGTGATGGTGACAAAGACAACTCCTACAGGTTGATTAATCGTGCCAGTTACTGTCCATGGTGGTCCTTTAGAGAAAAGGTCTCTAAAGATTGCCATGAGCACTTTATGGTACCCAGTTTTTAGATGATAAAATTTAAAGCAGAGTCAAGGACTCTGGGCTCCCAGACTTGTAAGTGGCAGGGTTGGAATCTGCTCCATACCCCTGCTCTGAGCCACTTAGTAATAAACAGGTGCACTCTGGAATATAGGGCTGTGGAAGTTAGGAATCAAGTAGCTCACTGTGCAGTTTGAGAAAGGTGGTGACACCTTCAGGCCTTGGTTCCTCAAGCTGCAGTGAGCTATTAGCACCTAGGAGGTGGTGACTGCCTAACCCTGTGCTCTTCCTGCACCCTCATAGGAGGCACTGTCTCACCCCCACCAGGAATATCACGCTCTGCTCCCGGCACCCCGGGCACTCCACGCTCACCACCCCTGGGCCTCATCAGCCGACCTCGGCCCTCACCCCTTCGCAGCCGCATCGACCCGTGGAGCTTCGTGTCAGCTGGACCACGGCCTTCACCCTTGCCCTCACCACAGCCTGCGCCCAGACGGGCACCTTGGACCTTGTTCCCAGATTCAGATCCTTTCTGGGACTCCCCACCTGCCAACCCCTTCCGGGGAGGCCCCCAGGACTGCAGGGCGCAGACCAAAGACATGGGTGCCCAAGCCCCATGGGCACCAGAGGCCGGCCCTTGAGTGGGCCAGGCCGTCTTCTGTCCCACCTGCCATGGAGGAGCCGCAGCATACACTGGAACAGGAGCCAGGCACGCATCTGGAGCTGCTTGGTTTCCCCCAGAGACTCCGCCCCCTGTTGGGGGTCAGGAACACTACACTGCACAGGAAGCCATCACACTGGATGGGGGGCCTGCACCCCCCACAATTTACGACCTATAGGTCCCCTTGACTTATTTGCCCCACTGGGGCCTGACACTGTACCCAGCTGGTTGGGAGGACCAGAGCCTGTCTCAGGGAATTGCCCCCAGGGTGTAGGGAGGAGGGAGGTGCAGGGGAGGGGCCAGCCTCAGCTGTCACCAGCACTTTTGACCAAGTCCTGCTACTGTGGCCCCTGCCCCAAGGGCTTAGTGCCTGGGCCCCCTGCCCTGGGGGTCAGTGGGGCCGGGGCTCTCTGGGTGCCTTCCTGCTACCCCAGCCAGGGTGGGGGCCCTGGTCTCGGGATCCAATGAAGCCAAATAAACTTGTAAGCTGTCTCTCCAAATGCAGCCTGACACTTTTCTTGGAGGTAACCAGGAGACTCAAGCTATCCGAGGACCTTGGTGTCCTCATGCCCCTAGCACAGTGGGCAGATGGCCTGGACCTAGGCCAGGATACCTTGTACCATACCCCTGTCTTGAGACCTGCCCCAGCCCTCCTGACACCCACACATGCTGGCCTCGCCCACCTTCTCCCCACCCCTCCCAGACTTCTTCCACCCTGCCCGTTTGCAGGTCATCCCACCATTCAAGCGACTGTTTGCCTTGATCCTCCCTGTTGCTGGGTGGTCTCTGCCTATTTTCTGGGGCCAGCTGCAGAGTCGCCTCCCCAGGTCACCATCCCTGGCTGTGCTGTCCCCACCCCAGGTAGATCTCTGAACTTAGGAGCCCACAGGCTGGGAAGCAGTGTCTTGAGGATTTGCCTGTGTTTGTCTCATCCACAATCTGGACACGTGCAAAATAAGTCCACCCATCCTGGCATTTTCAACGCTTCTACCAGAGTTTGTGGGAATGTGTCTCAGGCTCCTCTGCCTGCCCCAGCATGCCATGGCAGCCAGGCTCTGTCTGCAGTGTAGCAGAGACTCACCTTCCCTGCCCCCACCACATCCATCCTGAATCCCACCACTCCTCTGCCCTGGCCACTGTCCTTCCACCCCCAGGGTCCCCCCGCATAGGTCTCTGGGCCTGTATCCTTGCTCCCTCCCCATGGTGAGCCCCCTGCTCTTTCCCCACCGCAGGCTCTTCCCACCATGAGTAGCCTGTTCTCATTCCCCAGCTGAAATGTCACCTTCTTAAGGGAGCTTTCCCATGACCTGGCTGTTTGCTCCAAGAACTTAAGACAATGTGAAGATGTCACGTCTTGGTTCATACATTTCCTGTGTGAACATCAGGAGGAAAGGGACCTGTGTCTGTCTTCTTCCTTGGTATCTGAATGAGATGGGGTATGTGTGACTGGTGAACATGACCTTAAATAAATGTGAGGTTCTCTCTCAGCCTCAGCCTCCTGCCCTCTCCCTCACTGCAGCACCTTCCTCCACCTGCCCCCACCCCAGCTGCCTGAAATGGGCAAAAGTCTTGCCCCCAGAAACTGGGAGGAGTGCTCAGGCTCATCACCCTCCCATTCACACTCACCCCGGCTCTGCCCAGCCACCCACACAGCGCCTCCTCCCAACCGCCCTGCGGAGCCCCTCCCAGGTGCTTGTGGAGGAGCCACTAGCTCCCAGGTGACCAGACTAGCGCAACGCTATGGGGGGTCTGAGGCCCTGGGCCCGGTACATGCTCCTAGTTGTGGCCCACCTGCTGGCCATGGGGCTTGGGGCTGTGGTACTCCAGGCCTTGGAGGGCCCCCCAGCGCTCCAGCTCCAGACCCAGCTCCAGGCCGAGCTGGCTACCTTCCAGGCAGATTATGGGGCCTGCCTGCCACCTGGAGCACTGGAAGAGCTACTGGGCGTGGCCTTGAGAGCACAAGCCCACGGAGTCTCCAGCCTGGGCAACAGTTCTGAGGCCAGCAACTGGAATCTGCCCTCGGCCCTCCTCTTCACTGCCAGCATCCTCACCACCACGGGTAAGGCTGCCAGGCAGCCCAGTAGGAGCTGGCTCCTGAGGCCCTGGCTCCTGAGGTCCCTGGGGATGCAGCCCTTCCCCCAACCCCAAAGCCCTAAGACAGAGCCTAGCCCTATCAGGCCTGACATCACAACTGGGGCTCCCCATACCAACACACCCCAACTGGTGCCTCCACTTCAGCTGCCAGAAGGGGTGTGGCCTCCTCAGGCACCCTTTGAAATCCAGGAGAGATACTCAGATCTAAGAGCCTGAGACAACACCAAAGGATGGATTATTGGATGGAGGGAGAAAGCACAGACCAGGATTACCAGCTCAGGAGGAGTATAGTGGAGGAATCCCCGATGAGCTGTTAGCCATGGCAGGAGGCACAGCCATGAGGGTTGAAGGAATTCCTGGTTGAGGAAAACAGCATGTACTTAGCCCAGAGAAATGAGGCAATGGCCCTGGGTTTTTGTTTTGTCCTGCAAAGTGTCTGAATTATTATCATTATTTGGGTATGTGTGTGGTGTGTATATGTTTCTGGGGATCAAACTCTGGGCCTCACACCTACCTTCTTTCGGAAACTCAAGAAACAATTTATACTGAGTCTGAGGGGCAAGGTAACATAGTGGTCCAGTATGTTACTGGTCCAGGTCCTGTCTCTAGGCAAAGCACATGCCCTCCAGCCTATCCTAGTCCCCACCACTCACCTCTCCCTCTTATCTCACAGTCAGTTTCTGTGGGCATTGGAGTTTGCAACCTCTCAACTAGCTGATCCTGTTCTCCCAGCATGCTCTGCTCTGCCACCTCTCCCTGCCTTGCATGTGCTTCCCTGGCCCCAACTGACCTCATGCATGCTGCCTGATTGTAGTACTTTTGTGTCCACCTTCGAGACTGTTTTTCCTGCCTATCTCTCCAACCAAAAGTGAGGGCCCAGGTAGACTCAGATTCCAGCGCAAGACCCAGAACATAGAAAGATGTAATGCAATTTGGGTGTGATGAGACAGTGGGTGATATTCCACTAGCTGTGGATTGGCAGTACAGGTTAAGGACAGAACTGAGCAATCTCTTAGGAAGCCAGGATCAGGTTGGGGTTTCTCAGTGGTAAAACACTTGCCTACAGCATGTGTGAAGCTCTGGCTTCCATCACCACTACTGCAAAAGGGAAAGCCAGGATCTCTCTGGGAAAGGACAGCATTTCGTTGAATTGTCCCAGCTACAGATGGCCTAAGGGACCTTTTTCTTTTCTTTTTTTTTTTTTTTTGAGATGGGCTAAATTGCCTTGAATGGCCTCAACTTGCAATCCTCCTTCAGTCTCCTGAGTACCAGGGCTTGCAGGTGTGAGCTACCATGCCTGCCTGGCTAAGATTGTCTTCTTTAATCCTTTCATTTCCCAGAAAAACATGGCTCAGAGAGGTTAAGGAAGTTGACCTTAACCCAGTGAAGCAGCAGAACCTGAAGCGTGCATGCAATTTCCGCCACTAGAGGGCAGCTTTCTATGGGAGGCAATGAAAACAGTAAAGACCCCCAGCAGCCATCCCACTCAAGAGCTCACTGCCTGCTCTGTCTTCTCCAGGTTATGGCCACATGGCCCCACTATCGGCAGGAGGAAAGGCCTTCTGTGTGGTCTATGCATCCCTGGGGCTGCCAGCCTCCCTAGTTCTTGTGGCCACCCTGCGCCACTGCCTGCTGCCTGTGCTTAGCTGCCCAGGTACCTGGGTAGCAGCCCGCTGGCAGCTGGCACCAGCACAGGCTGCACTGCTGCAGGCAACAGGACTGGGCCTGTTGGTGGCCTGCATCTTTGTGCTACTGCCGGCACTGGTGCTGTGGGGTCTGCAGGGTGACTGCAGCCTACTGGAGGCCATCTACTTCTGCTTTGGCTCACTCAGCACCATCGGGCTGGGGGACTTGCTGCCCAGTCAAGGTCATGGCCTGCATCCAGCAATTTACCACCTTGGCCAGCTTGCACTTCTTGGTGAGTGTAAGAAGGGAAAAAGAGTCTGAACTGCAACTCCCATAAGCCACTGGGGGCCTGAGTTTCACAGGTGGGAGACCCTAACCCAGGGCATTGTTTGAAAGATACAGTAAAAGCCTGGTGGCATTGTTGAGAGAGGTGTGAGTGGAGCCAGGTGCCAGGGTAGGTCATCACCCTGGGAAGTGGGTGGGGAGCATTGTGGGCACCCCAAGAACTGCCCTAGCAACCTCTCTCTCCAGGTTACTTGCTCTTAGGGCTCCTGGCCATGCTGCTGGCGGTGGAGACCTTTTCAGAGCTGCCACAGGTCCGTGCCATGGTGAAGTTCTTTGGGCCCAGTGACTCGATGACCCCTGAGGACCAAGGTGGCATCCTGGGCCAGGATGAGCTGTCTCTGAGCACCCTGCCTCCTGGTGCCCCAGCTGCAGGACAGGCACCAGCTTGCTGACAGGTGTCAGGTGACCAAGTTCAGATCCTTTAAGATGGAAGATTCTGAGGAGACAGCCAGGGGTCCTCGGGGAAGAACCTGGAGATGGGGGCGGGTGGGTGCCGGAACTTCATGTAATCGAGTGTTAAAAAAAATAAATGGCAACAACTCCACTGTTTTCGTGCCTTCTTTCAAAATGGGACTTCACTCCAGTCATCATTCTTGAGAGGCCTGGTCATGCCTCAGTGTGTATCTGGGAGTCCCCAACCTGGTCTGCAGAGACAACATCACCCTGAGCCCCTTTTCCGTTTGTCCCATCCCAAATTGTTCAGAGAAAGGTCCCACCCGGTGTGTCCTTGTCCTTGTCCAACTTTATTAGTCAAGAGAGAAACAGGAGGAGGGTGCGGTTGACAGTCCCCCGCCATCCCCCTCCCTCTCCCTCTTCCTCAGAGGCCTCCTGGGGGCCCTGCAATTGGGCAGATCTCTGTGAGGCGCCCCTGGAACCCCATGAACACGCGCACACACACTCATACCGACAAATAAATAATGTCCTGGCCGGCGCCACAGCCCAGCAGCTCTGTTGGTCTGCCAGGGAGTCCAGCCGGCCGGTCCGATGCAGTGGCGCCAACAGCCCGGAGGCCACATGCCTCATCCCGAGGGCCGGGTTCTCCCCAGCACAGGCCGCCAGAGGCGAGCAAAGCTGCAGGAAGACTCCGAGGCTGGGGAGGCCAGGAGGCAGGAAGACTCCGAGGCTGGGGAGGCCAGGAGGCAGGAAGACTCCGAGGCTGGGGAGGCCGGGAGGCCCGGAGGCCAGGGAGGCCTGCCAGCCCAGGCGGCTCAGCTGAGTGCGCAGCGTTCGCGCCGACTCAGCTGCCGGCTTAGCTTGCGGCGCCGCTGCTCCAGGCCGCGTGCCAGACGCTCGTCCTCCTCCAGGGCGCTGGCAGGGAAGAGGTTCAAGTCAGCCCAACCTTGGCTGACCCGCGATCCACACCGGCGCCCTGGGTCCACTCCTGTTCCCGGTCCCCACTCACATCCGCTCCTTGTGATCCAGGTCCCGGACCAGCTCGTCGCGCTGGTTCACCAGCGACACCAGCTCCTCCAGCAGGAGCTGCTCCCGATGCTGCTGCGCCTCGGTTTTCTGCCAGTCTGAGGGCAGAGTAGCCTGAGTCAGGAGTGCCCCAGTGGCCCTGTCCTGCCTCCAGCCCCGTTCAGCCCTGTTTCCCACCTTCGATGGCCAGCATGGCCCGCAGCTCCCGGCTCAGCAGCTCAAACCTCCGCTCCAAGTCCTGCTCCTCGATGCTGGGAAGCAGGATGCAGGCCAGGTAAGGAAAGCGCACAGGGTGGGAGTGCCCAGGGCTCTGAGGGCTCTGTGGCCCCATCCCACCCCCCCACCCCCGTTCCCTTAGCCCTCAGGCTGATCTCAAAAGCATACCCCAGTCCCCATGGAGAATTCCCTTTTGTTCTGACTGGTCTCCAATTATTGGACATTTATGCTGTCCACGCCCATTTTTAAAATAAGAAACAACCCAGAAGGTATGTGGATGGAAGTATTAGGCTAAAATTGTTCTGAAAAAGTTATCCAAAATGTTACTAGGTGTGGTGGTGCACACCTGTAACCCCAGTGACTCAGGAAGTTGAGGCAGGAGGGTTGGGAGTACAAAGCCAGCCTCAGCAACTTGGCCAAGGCTCTCAACTTAGTAAGACTCTATCTCAAATAAAATATAAAAAGGGCTGGGATATGGCTCAGTAGCACCCCAGGGCTCAATCCCTGGCACAAAAAATAAATAAATAAATAAAAATTCCCCAATGCAAAAGGGAGGCAAAATCATCTCCACCATGGAGAATAATAGGGAGAGTTGCTTCTGACTCCACTTGGGAGCCTGCTCAGATCTCTCCAGGCCTGTTTTTCCCACTGAAAAGGCAGAGGGTCACATTGGAGGACTTAGCTCTGTCCCTTCTGGGCCAAAATTTTCTCTGAGTGTTTGCTTTATCATTAATAAAAAGGTATGCTCTTTATACAGGAAATAAGCACAAAAAATTAATACGATGAGTGAACAATGGTTTTCAAACAGATTTTTCTTAGAAAGAAGAAAGCAGCAAATAGCTCTAACCGAAGTAGCTAAGAGTCCCTCTGCTAGTCCTCCCTACGCCAGCTGGGGGCAGGGCCTGAGCTGGTGGGGTCTGGGTTGGTGGGGCAGCAGGCCCGCTGCTGGGACTGGTACTCACAGCAGCTGCAGCTGATCCTGCCTTCGGATGAGAGCATTCTTCTTGTTGACCAGGGTGAACCACTCCTGGATCAGCGTCTCCTCCTGCAGCCTGTTGGCACCTGAATTAGGCCAGGACAGTCACTGGACATCTGCCAGTCAGAGCAGCACAGCTGGGGGTTGGGGGAGGGGTTTGCTTCCTTGTGGCATCCCTGAAGCCTGAGCTGTGTGCCTCCAGCCAGCTGCTCCCCACTTAGGGCTCAGCATGCCCAGCTATAAAAAGGGTCGATGACTCCAGCTGGGCCTACTCCCAGATCCTCCTAAGGCCCGAAGAAGCTGCAGGGCTGGTTAGATCTGGCGGTGTGTGTTGAGGAGTGGACTCCAGAGGCAAGCCCCACCTGACTCCATGAGGCTCCTCAGCTGCTTCTCCACCTCAGCAGCCCGCCCATCTATCTGCCTCTGCTCCTGTTCCAGGGCCTGCAGCTCTGCACACACATACTGACTGGTGTCCTGGAAGCGTTGCTGGGGGTGGAAAGGGGATCAGGGAATAGGTGGGCTCAGTCCAAGCTCTGCCTAGGAAGTTCCCACCCACCAGTTTCCCCCATTTAGCCCTACATACCAGTCCAGCCTCCTCCCCTGGACTTGGGGGTAACTCCTCCAATGGGGTACTGCCACCTGTAGACAGAGACGGGCTAAGGCATCTCCAGCCAACACATGCCCCAGGAAATCCTCTGCCCAGGATTTGTGAGCTGCTGAGCTGAGCTGGGGGTCACCCCACCCCCAAACTACTCACCAGGGAGCTGCTGCAGGGCAGTGGCTGTGGGTGGGCCAGGGGTAGGGCTGGGGTCAGGGCTTGGGCTTTCCTGTGGAAAAAAGGGCCAGTGAGGGTTGGGAGGGGCTCCCTGACAGCCCCAGCCTGGGCCGGCCAGAGCCTCTCACACACAGGGAAAGCAGAGTCCGCTCTCCCAAACCCTGCTACCCAGCACTTTCTACAGTTCCCAACCACCTTCTTTTGGGGAAAGTACCTCCTTAAGCAAAGGCCAGGCCTCCACTCCCAGCCCACGGTCCTGGCCCGTCCACACCAACCCTCCAAGCCTCCAAGTCCTCATTCCTGGGACTAGGATGATTACCAACCCCTCCATGGAGCCACCCCAGGCCACCTGACTCCTGTCACACAGTGCTGGCACCCTCATCATGCCAGGGACCCTGGAAGTGACACTGAGCTGCCCGATGCAGCCCCATCTTTGGATATAGGCCACCCTGAGCCAGCACCTCCATCTCCCAGCCAAAAGGGGGCACCCTCCCACCTTATTATCCATTCCTACACCCAGAATCCAGGTTGGCTGGACCTGAAAATTTTACCCTGGAAGTCCAGGGTGATGTGTCTCACTCCTGATAGTCATCCTGCCGGGACTGTCAGCCCTGGGGGCTCCCACTTTAGCTCATCTGACATTCTAGTTCCTTGACAATGCTGCTCTGACCACCTTTCTGTTTCACAGGGTGGAGAGAAGGTGTCCAGTCCCCTCACTGTTTGCTCCAGGCTGCAACCTCTCGGAAGCAGCCCAGGACATTTTTGGACCGGGTACCATCCTCTAAAGCCTGGGTCAGTGGTGGCTTCTGCACCAGCCACCACCATACCCTGCCTGCAACTCTACCCCCATGCCACAACTGAGAGGTCTTCCCAAAACCTTCATTGATGGCGTTATTCTCTTTGCACCTCTTCTCAGTCCTCAGCCTCACTGCCAAAGCCTGTGGGTGGCTCTAGCCTCAATTCCCCTACCATCTTGAGTCCCATCTAGATGACACCATCTGGCCACAGTGATGGACTTTCAGTTCCCTAAAAAGTACTCTCAGCCTGAAATGGGCCTCCATCTTAAATTGCCCTAAACCAACTGGACACCTTCATGACTCAGCTCAGCTTGCCTCCTGCTGAGGCCCCCTCAGGTTCCCACATTCCTTTCTGCCTAC
This sequence comes from Spermophilus citellus, assembly GCF_964194105.1. NCBI lineage: Eukaryota > Metazoa > Chordata > Mammalia > Rodentia > Sciuridae > Spermophilus > Spermophilus citellus. The sequence continues at coordinate 250,642,976 of NC_138183.1, read as the reverse complement.
CTCCTGAAGCCTGTCCTGGTCCCCAGTCTAGGCAGATGCTTCCTTCAAGGCCTTTCCCATGACAGCTTTGATCCTACCCACACTTTACCATGCTGTTGGCTATGCATGTCTCCCTGACCAAAGGGCTCTCCTTTAGATAGGGCTGGGCCCTATCATGCACCCAGGGTATACTAATTAATAATAATATCAAATAAAAATTAATAATAACAAATATCTATCAAAAATTCGAGTTGGCACTGTAAAGCACATTACCTTGCTTTCTCATTTAGTTTACCTGACGACCTGGTGAAGTGGGGACCATTACCACCCTCACTTTACAGATAAGGAAACTGAGGGTCAGAGATGAAGCCCATATGAGGCATGATTTCACCCAAGTCTTACTTCCAAGCTTGAACTCCCATTGGGATTTTTTTCTGTGTGTGTCCTTATATGTAAAATGGGGAGAAACCCCAGCTCCCTAGGACATAAGAGTTGCAGGGCTCCAGAATGGCATCTAAGGGAACACGGAGCTCCCTTTTTTACAGTACCCTAAGTAGTATCTGCAGGCTTCTTTTCAAAGGGCTTTCATACCTTTGTTTCTTGGCCCCAAGGAAAGAGCACACAGAGCTTAAATATGTTTGCCCAGGATGGCACAGTGCATCCACAGAGCTGGGCCAGCAGGGGGCGCCACCTAAGAGCTCAGGTTCAGAACATAGGTTCATACTCTTGGCCTCTTCATCTCTCTGAGCTTTAATGTTCCAACGTGGAAAATGGGGTAGTTATACTTCCCTGGAACGGGCACTGTGAGGGGTCATGTGGCAGGCCAGCAATTAGGAGGGGGCTCAACCGACAAGGCAGGCAGAGGCAGGAAGAGGAGAAGGCCAACCACAGCAGGAATTGAGTTTATTCACGCCTGCGCTGATGGGAATTCCAATGCTTCTTCCTCATGTCTGACCCAAATTCCTCTTTCTATACCCTCAATGTGGCCCCTCCTCCAGGAAGCCTTGCAGGGCTGCACCAGAAACATCTGCTTTTCTCATGGAGTTGCTTCATCCCCACTCCAGCTTCTAGGTGCCACGGGGATTCCCAAGGGTGGGGCCAGGCAGAGCCACCTCCCTCTGTACATGTGGGGCACTGGGGATGGGGGCGACCAATGAGGAGGAGCCTTCCCCAGCCCCCTGGGTCAAATATCTCCTGTGGGGCTAGAGGAGAGCCAGGCTTGGAAGAACCAGATGCTGGGACAAGGTCCCAGAAGGATGTAGGCTAGAGCTTCCCCTTTAAGATTTAAAGAGCCACTGACACTCACCAGTTGGGCTAGAGGTGGCTGTGTCCCACTGATGCCTGCCTACCTTATCTCTGATGAGGGCCCTCTCAGGCTCCCCCTTCACAGGCTCAACCCTGTGCCTCTGACCTGACACTTTAGCCCTCAGCCTGGCCTCACTACCATCTGCAGACCTTCTGGGAGATGACTGGCAGTTCCCTAAACAAGCCCTGAACTTGCCTGCTGCCCCGCTTTTGCTTGTGCAGCTTCCTCTACTTAAGAGCCGCCCATCCCATTTTTCACCTGGGAAAGCCCTCCTATCTTATCAACGAGCTTAAGGGCTGCTACTTCTTCCAGAAAGCCTTTTCTAATGTAGTCCCTTCCTTCTTCTGAACTCAAGGACTATTGGGCAGTTGCAGGCATGAAGTGGCCTGACAGAACTGCCCCTACTGTCATAGACCCCAGCTTCAAAGCCAGAGCCTGGACTTTAGTGACATGAGTCATTCAATGAGTCCCTATTCTCTCCAGGACTGTCTCCCCTTGAGCACAGTGATGTAACACTCCGTGACCCGACCAGAGACTGCAGGGGGTGGGGGCTGGGACACAGGCCCCAGTAGGGTCTTCCACCTCCAACCTCCCATTCCAGAAAAAAAGAAACCTGGTCTCCAGCTTCTGTTGTTACAGATCCAAGGTGGAGAATCTTAGGATTAAGAGGACCCTTGAGGACAGACACCCTGCCCCAATTGTGTCTGTCTAGGGGCCGCTTACAGAGAAAGGCCTGAACTCTATAGTCCACAAAGCACTGTGCCCAGTGCTGACAATACAGAGCCTTCTGGAAACTTCCTACTACAGCCCATGGTTCCTCAAAATGGGTGACAAATATTAAAAACCACTGGCATATATCCCAGGCAGGCAGCTAAGACCAGGCCCACCGCGGGCCTGATGGGCCTTTGGCTTAACGATGTCTCCGGATGAGGAACGAATACCACACAAGGGTCCCTCTGATCAGAGGCCTTTCAGCATCCAGCTGAGTCCCGTTGCTCTTCAGCTGCTGCCCTCGCAACCAGCTCTGCCCTTGGGCCCAGCTCCTTACCACCTCAAGCTGCAGCGGAAGCGGGGCACTCACCGCAGCGACGGCTGCCGAAGCTCCCGCGGCTCCCGAGTCCGGGTCGTCCACCGAGAAGGAGTTGCTGTTCCGCAGCCGAGAGCGCCTCTTCTTCAGCAGGTCCGCGTCGCGTACGTGGGAGAAGGAGCCATGCGCTCTCGGCGGCGGCACGGGCCCGGCCTCGGTATTGAGGGAAGACCGCCGCAGTCTCACACCGCCCGCACCACTCGCGCCACTCGGGCCCCCCGCCCCATTCACCAGCCCCTCCGCTAGGGGCACTGGGGACGGGGGCGACCGGGCTCCGGAGCCCTCCCCGGGGGTCCCTGCCGGGCGCGCTTCCCCTGTGGCCTCGGTCTCTCCGTCCTTGGACGTGCAGACCGCGTCCACGCCCTTGGTGGCCGCTCGGTTCTCGCGGCCAGTGGCCTCCTTGGGCTCCTTGGAAGCCTCAGCCCCGTGCTCGCGCAACCGCTGCGCCAGGCCGCTGGCATCCAGATCGTCGGGAGGACTCGCCTGGGCGCTGCCCACGCGGTATGTGCCGGCACCACCACCGCCCTCCAACTGCACCAGCTGCAGCTCCTGCCCGGTGCAGAAGGCACGGATCTGACACAGGTATGTCATGACGATGAGCTTGTCGGGCACAGACAGCAGCACCATGTCAGCGGGCTCCAGCAGCCGCGACACGCCCAGGGCCGCGAAGCCATCGAAGGCCTAGGAAGGGTGCACTCAGGGTCAGCAGCCATGGTAGCCACCGGCGTTACCCAGCAACTGCAGCCCAGGGCCAGCCCGCTCAGGGGGTCCCCGAGTTGCAAGCCAGGGTTTGCCTAGCAACGCCTTCTACCTCCTGCGGAGGGAAATCTAGCAACAGCCCCCCCACCCAAAGCGTTACTTAGCAACTGCACTGTCCACCCCAGTTACCAAAGGGTAGTTTTGGAAAAAGGATCTGGGGGAAATAATGCTAAAAAAAAAAAAAAAAAAAAAAAAAAAAGCCAAAACAAACTAAATGAAACAATTTAATGACAAAAAAGGGTGACATAGGTCCAAAAGCCACATTGGCGGGTCCCTGCAGCCCATAGATTCCCCAATTCTCAGGTCTTCAGCATCACTCTAGACCCTCATCTCCCCTCCCCCCTCCGTGGCTCTCTCCCCCATCTCACCTGCTTGTTGTTCTGTTTGATGTTGAGCGGGTCAAGGGAGGCATAGTCACTGCAGAAAGAGTGCTGGTCAGAAGCTGGACTGCTCTGCCTACAGGCTCCCCCAGTCATTGCCTGCCCCCCAAGCTCACATCTTGTCTGGGTAGAATCGGTGCAGAATGGCACAGAAGGCCAAGCCGTTGCGCCAGGATGTGGTGAAGTTGGTGATGCGGACACCACGGTAGCCGGTGGTGACCTCTTGGCACCACTCCAGCAGGGACTGGCTGGAGCTGACCAGGGTAGGTGGTGCCTAAGGACAAAGAGGTGGGCTTAGGTGATGTGCATCTGGGACCTGTTCCCTCTGCCCTTTGGGAAGCTCAGGCTTGGCACAAAACAACCCCAGCTCTGAGTTTGCAGGGGTCTTCAGAGACCACTTGGCCAGAACCTTGGGGTCAGGTAAAAGGGTATCCAGCTCAAGGGTGTTATCTGCCAAGGTTACTTAAAAGGTCAGATGCCCCCAGGCAAGATCAGAGGTCACCAGCAGCCACATCTCAGTCAGCCCAGAAAACCAGCTTAGGAGTATCCAGCTCCATGCGACCCAGGGAAGACAGGGTGGGAGAGCCGGGACATCCTGAGGAAGGAAGGGATGAGGGGGCTCTTGAAGCTGAGCTCCCCATCCCATCCCATCTCAGTCCACCAGGTGGGTCCATGCAGAGCCGCCGTTCGCTCAGCCCCAGGTTAGTGAGAAGAAGCAGGCTGGGCCCTCGGCGGCCCCCATCCCTACCTGGCTGCCCGGCAGCCTCCTGTCCTCTTCAGGCTCCCCTGGGGAAGAGGCCCCCGAGGGCCTGGGCACCCCAGCCCCCGCCCCACTGGCCACCTGCATTGAAATCAGACTGGCCTTTGGGAGGCTTCCCTCAGCTTCTTGCCCTTTCTTGGTTCCCAAGACCCCAGCCTCTGCTTCCTGGGCCTCAAAAATGACAGATTTGTTCTCTGGGGGCTCTAAACTGACCATGTCTGCTTTCTGGGCTCCCCAAACCTCAGATTTGACCTCTGACAACCCCCAAACATGAGGCTCTGCCCCTTGGGCCCTCAAAACTTTAGTCTCATTCTCTCCCACTAAAACCTCTACCCCTACTTCCTGGTACCTTAAAATTCTTTGCTTAGTACCTGCAGCCCTTAAATCCTCATTTTTGAGAGCTCCCCAGACCCTAGTATCTGTCTCCTGGACCCCCAAATTCTCAGTCTGTACCTCCCCAGGCTCTGGAACTGTAGTTTCCATACTCTGCATCTCAGCCTCTGCCACTTCAGCCACAGGCCCTGAGATCCCAGAGTGCTCCACCTCTGTCTCCTGGGCCCTGGCTATCTCAGCTTCTAACCCTGGGACCCCTGAACCCCCAGCTACTATTTCCTGGATCCCTAACATCTCAGCTTCTGCTGTCCCAGTATCAATCCTTAGAACCCCTGAACCTCCTACCTCTGTCTCCTGGGCCCCCAATATCTCAGCATGTGCTGCCTCAGTTTCTATCACTGAAACCTCTAAATCTCCTACCTCTGTCTCCTGGGAACCCCCTGCAATCTCAGGTTGTATCCTTGGGGCCCTTGAACCCCTAGGTGCTACCTCTTGGATCCCTGACATCTCAGCTTCTGCTATCCTAGTCTCTACCCCTGGTATCCCCAAAACCCCCAACTTTGTATCCTGGGCTCCTAATATCTCAGATTCGGCCACCTCAACTGCTATTCTTGGAACCTCTGAACTGTCAGTTGCTATTTCCTGGGTCTCCAATATTTTAGCTTCTGCCTCCCCAGCCTCTGTCTCTGATATCTTAGAACTTCCTCTCCCCATCTCCAGGATCCCTAATATCTCAGATTCTGCTATCTCAGCTTCTATCCTCAGCAACCCAGAACATTCAGGTATCTCCTGAGTCCTTGATACCTCCAACTCGGCTGTCCCAGCAGCCTCTACCTCCAGGACCCCTGATCTTCCTGCCTCTGTTGCCTGGGCCTCCAATGCCTCAGCTTCCGCTCTCCGAGTTTCCTTCACTGGGAACACTGACCTGCTTGTGCCTGTCTTCTGAGTCTTCAATTCCTCCCACTCTGCTAGCCCACCCTCTGTTCCCAGGACCCTTGACTGGTCAGATTCTTCCTCCCAGACCTTCAGATCCCTAGATATTGCCCCCTGGTCAGCTGATGATGGGGCCCCCTGAAACCTGCTCACCTGGGGCCTGGTGCTTGCTGCTCCGGCAGAGGGGCCCTGCTCCAGGGCTGTCCTCCCAACACCAGGGGCTCTGCCCCTCACCTCTGCACCCTCTCTCTCCTGGCCTACAGCAGTCCTGGCCCCCCCGAGGTCACTGAGATGTCCAGAGTGCTCTACAAGCTCTACTAGAGGTGGCTTCAGGACTGCAGTCATCTCTTCCTGGGCTCTGAACCCCATCTTCCCCTGAGAGCCCCTTGGAGGAGCTTCAGGAGTTACCCTAAAACATGCCTCAGACATCAGCCCTGTTGCCTCTGGTCCCTTATTGGCTAGAAGACTCACCTTTAATCTCTGCTCAGCATCCTTTCTACTGAATTCTGACCTCTCTTCAGCCTCCCCGGCTGTGCCTCCTGCCCTTTGTGCAGTGTCCACCCCACTAGCCTCTGGTCTTTCCCCATTGTCCCCCTCTTCAACTTTGGGTCTCTGCACCTCCAAGGTATCTCTGGGACCTTGGTCCTCAATGTCTGGGCCTGGCCTGGCTCCCTGGGCCTTTGTCCCTTCCTGGGGGCTTATCCAGGTCTGGGTCTCCCCAGAAGAACCCACTCCTGCTTGGGGAACCTCTGAAGCACTGGGGACCTCATCAGCCCCTTTGGGGGCCGGGGGCCGGGGAGCTTCAGAGCCTTTCCGGAGCCGAGGGGCTGGGGTAGGGGCCGTGTCCTGGCCTGGCTGCCTCGAGGACCTGAGGAGAGAGCAGGAAGGGGTGTTGGGGGGCTCATGCGGGCCCCATTCTCACGTCTACCCCATCCTTCAGCCTGCTGGGGCACTGGCGAGGCAGGGCAGGAGGAGAGGACTGCTCCCAGGAGGACAGGGCAGGGGAGGCTGGTTCCAGAGCTCACCTTGACTCTGGTGGGGTTCCCGGGGGCCTTGGGGCCTCAGGCCCCACCTGGCCCCCAGCTGCAGAAGCTGGTTCTGACCCCTGGCCGCGGGAGGCCCCAGTTGCAGGTGCAGGGGCACTCACGGGGGCTGGGCTGATATCCTCAGCACTAGAAAGACTGGCAGCTAGAGAGGAAGGGAGGAGCCACTGAGGCCTGGGACCTGTAACTTGGGGTTCAGTTCTCACCCCATCCCAACCCAGGGCCTCACCTGCCTGCTGGGGTTGTACTTGGCCTTCATCTTCCTCCTCACAAAGTGTCTTCAGCTCCCGAGAGGTATCTGGCATGGGGAGTTCAATGAGCCCAGGACAGGCCTGCAGGTCACACCCCCTCCCCCAACTAGAGTACAGGGCCTACCTGGGAAACGCCCCAGCCTCAGGGCACCGCTCAGGCCTGCTAGAAGAGACAGGCCCTCAGATGCAGAGAGAGAGAGAGAGAGAGAGAGAGAGAGAGAGGAACGAGAAAGAAAACCACAGGGGCAGACAGACAAAAAGCCTTAATGAGCAGAAGGGAGGGACAGGTGGTGAGGGGTGGGGAGATTGGACTGCAGCCCGGCTCAGCTCTGGGCCTCTGACCGGGCTTCTCAGGTCAGGCACAGTCCAGGCAGGCACCCACCAACCCGGGGCTAAGAGGGCCAGGGGCAGGGGAAGCCATCCTACAGGACTCAGTCAGATCAATGCTATAGGGCAGAATCCATTTAGAACAAACAGGGCTGCTGGGCAGGTTGGAAGTGCTGGGCAGAAATGAGCTTCCACCTCTGGGCATGCACAAGCTGGCCCCACCCCAGCACAGTCAGCGGCTTGTAGCCTAGGTACCCCCAATGCTCCTAGGCTTTGGCAGTCTCAGCCTTGGCAGGCTGTGAGCCCACCTGGCTGGGGGCCTCGAGCCCGGGCCTCAGGGGCCCCTGGGCCATTAGCCTCATCCTCGTCACTTTCAGCAAAGTCGTCCAAGTTGCCCACATCACTAGGCTTCATGCTCATGAGGCTGGCCAAGCTCTGCATGTCATCATCCCTGGGGGTGAGAGGTCAGGGATGAGGGCTGGGGCCAGAGATCACAGGCCAGGGCCAGGAGGGCAAGTGGGCACTCACGTGGCGCGGCCCTCCCGCAGTAGCACCCCTGAGAGAGTTAGCCTCAGCTCAGCCTGCACCACCTTCACAGACTTGGGCTTCAGCAGCAGCCGCAGCGGGGCCTGGGCTGGAACAGGCCCTGCATGACGGGCCAGGTCCACCTCGGCTGTGGCCAGCACTTTCCGCTGCCCCTTGGACTCCTGTGGGCGGGGGTGGAATGGAGCAAGGAGCATCCATGCTGCCCTCAGATCCCCCGGACCCCAGCCCTCTCCATCCCACCCCAGCACTCACGTTCTCAATAATAAATGTCCACTCTTTGGCCTCATACTGGTCCACGTGGGGGTCCTGGGAACAAGGGCATGAGTGAGTACAGGGCTGCAGAGAGGGCAGCAGAAGAGCCTGAGCTGGCTCAGGAGCTGCGAGGCCTTCACGCCTGTGGGCCTGCAGCCAGCTCCTCTGCTCCCCAATGCCAGCTGCCCCTCTTCCTGCAGGTGTGGCAAATGCCGACTCCTCCAAGAACTCCCGGGCCACCCACATGGAGTAGTGCAACCCCCGCACCAGAAATTCTGGGTATCTCCCCCTATTCTTTTTCACTGGATGAACAACCCACCATGGGCCCCATGGCTGCCCAGCACGGCAATCCCTTGCCTGCTCCTGTCCATGCCAGAGGCTGGAGACTCACCCTGTACAGGGTCACGGAGATGTCCACGTTCTCAGGCACCATCCACACTACGGTGCCCCGGTATGGGTTCTGGATACCTGGCTGCCAGCTATGGGCCTAAAAGGGACAGTGTGAGTCCTCTCCTGCACTCACCTCTTTCTCCCTCACCCCCATTCCCTTCTCTCCAAACTTGACCCTACCTTCCTCTCCCCTGTGCATCCTGGTCTGACCTGGAACCCCACTCCAGCTCCCCATCAGCTGCAACCAGCCTCCCACTCCACCTGGTAGGCCCTGTCCCCAACCTGCAACCACACTGTCCCCCACCTTGGAGCAGATGCGACGATTCCGCCGGGTCCACACCACCACCAGCTTATCCGGCTGCCTGAGGGAGGGAGCGAAAGAGGGGGCTCAGTCAGGCCCACCCAGCCTCCTCATCTCATCTTCCTTCTCTTCTCCACCTCCTTCAGGGTCCTCCTTCAGCCCTTGTCCCTTTCCCCCAGGAAAGGGCATGGGCAGCCCCTTATCTGGGGCCACAGAGTGAGGGTGGGGCTGCTGAGACAGGGTGGAGCCCAGGCCAAGGGCAAAGGCCCAGACAACATGGACCAGCAACAAGAATGTGGAAAGAGGAGAGGCATGTGCATGTCTGTAATCCCAGCCACTCAGGAGGCCGAGGCAGGAGGATCACAAGTTTGAGGCCAGCCTCAGCAACTGAGCAAGGCCCTCAGCAACTTAGCAAAATGCTGTCTCAAAATAAAAAGGACTGGGGATGTAGCTTAGTAGTAAAAGGTACCCCTGAGTTCCATCTCCAGTGCAAAAAGAAGAAAGGGAAAGCAGAGACAGACATAAAAGACAGATGGACACAAACACGCACACGCACACACACACTCAGAAACACAAGCAAAGACAAAGTCTCGGAGTAAAAATAGTCCGTTCACTCACAAATTATTTGTGAAGTACCCACTGCCCACTATGAACCCAGCCCGGTTTGGGGAACAGCGAGGAAAAAAGGAAAGGCAAGACCTTTCTGGGCTAAGGACAAGGGAAGTGGGAGGCAAGAAGGAAAAGAAATGGCAAACTAACTTCAGGGGGTTGTGGGAGAGCCAGGAGGGGGATGTCTGAGCAGAGGTGAGTTGGGGAGGGGTGGGTCATTTGGGGTTCTTTAGCAAGAGGGCTCCAGGCAGAGGGAAAGGCAAGTGCAAGGGAGGCAGAGGGCCAGGGAGAGAGTGGGGGTGAGGCCACAGACATGGGGGCCTGCCCCAGAGCCCTAGATCCTAGCTTTGCAGAAAGATGATGTCAATGTAGTCAGGGAAGACTTCCGGAAGGTCTGGGCCAACCCAGGAGATGCAGGGATGTGTGGAGGCCAAGACAAAAGGAGGCATGAAGCCCAGGGCCTAGTTCCACACATGGAACTGACGTGGCTGGGCCTGAGGGAGAGGGCCTGATGGAGTTAGTGTCCAACTGCTGCCAAGGATGAGGATGGTTGAGGGAAAATCAGGTAAAGGAACCCAACAGCACTCCTTGCCTGTCCCTAGCCCCATGCCAGGATGCTCGGGTTTGGCCCACTCACTGCCCCTCCTAGGCCAAGCCCGGATAAATAGCTCTCCTATTAACCCCTGAGGGTGCTGTGGCCCAAAGGGGTCAACCAAGTAAGATCCCACAGCTGAGCCCTGAGCCCTCTGGCCCAGAGCTAAGCTCTCTTCCCTAACCCCAAACTGCAGGCAATAGCCAAGCAAATATAGCCACAGGCCTTCCCAGAAAGGGGAAGCAAAACACGGGGTGCCTAGGGAGGGCGGGGGCCTGGTTGGCAGCCTGACTCAGGCTAGGCACACCCTCCCAGGGAGCTCAACCTGGGCAGGGGCAGCTTCCTGTCCTGGTCTCCAGACTAAGAAGCCCAGAAGGCCCTACCCACTGCCTGTGACTCAGCTGCATTGACACTGCCTGCACCCCTGGCCTGCTGTCCAGGACAATGCTCAGCGTCCCCCTGGCCTCACCCAGGATGCTAAGGCAAAAGCCAGAGGTCAGAGTTCAAGTGCTAGCTCTGTGGTGTGTTACCCGAGTCAGGACCTATCCTCTCTGGGCTTCTGCCAAGTGAAGGGCTCGGTGTGAGCAAGACCTGAGACATATATCAGTTGCCTCAGGCACCCCAGCCTTTGCTCACTCCCCTCCCCTTAGACCCCATGGTTTCTTCCTGCCCCAGCCCTTACCCTTGGGAACCTAAATTTAGCCCCACTGGGCTGGGCGGTGAGGCCCCCACAGCTGTGCCCTAATCCAGCCAAGGGAAGCTGACACCAGGGAGCTCGTATATTTAGGGTGTGACGCAGGGGCCGGCAGCTGCCTGTGGGGACAATTGAACCAGATGCCCCTGGCCCTTTTGGCAGTCTAGGACAGGGCCTGCACCCTCACCCTACTACCTGGCCCTCTGCAGGTCCTCTACTGCAGACCCCCCAAACCTCCTAGGTCCTGAGGCCCCTTTAAGCTGCTCCCCGCCTCCCTCCTCATCCCTCCAAGTGCTCAGTTTCCCCTTTTAAGGACATTGTGAAGACATTTCCAGCCTCCCAGAGCCCACTCTGGCTAAAGGGGAGGGGTGTCCTCTGGGCAGGGCTTGAGAGGGGGACAACATCTTTGTTCCAAGCTGGACTAAGGTCCATGAGGTTTCTGCCAGCTCTGGCCACCTGTAGACCTTAAAACTTGCAACTTTCCAGTGCCGGCCTTACCATCTCTCTGGCCCCAACCCCACCAACCTCCCTCCCCAAGCCCTGACCCCAGCTGATGAAATTGTGGGCACAGACAGATGCTCAGGCTTCCAAGCCCTGACCCCAGCCCCAAGAAGGTTCCCACACCCCCAACTCTAGGGGTTCCACAAGTTGCAAGGCACTTCTGAGACCCTCAGTCTGGCACCCCAGGCTCAAGCTGGGATGGAACCCTTTGGCTATTGGGCTGGCGGGCAGAGTTCTCTCAGGCTCAAACCGCCTGATGGCGTCCCAGCCAATCTTGGAATGGTCCCTCAGGCCTCCCTCCCACTCACCATTTTTTGGTGCACTCCAACACCAGCTCGTGGTAACAGGCCACAAACTGGAACTTGGCGGCCCTCTTGCCCACGCGCTGCAGACGTTTCCACACAGAGGTCATGGCCCCCTCCGCTCCTGCTGCCCACTTCTCAGGCCCAGGTTTCCCGCTGCTGGCCTGCGTTCACTGGCCCTGCCCGGGTACCCATGGTGTCCGGGGCTCCTATCCGCGTTGCCCGCCCCGTCCGTGCGGAAGTATTGGAGGCTCGGACGCCGGGCTGCTGTCCCCGCCGCCGCCCGGTGGTCTGGCTGAGTCGGCGGGGTGGTCTGAGGAGCGTCGGGCTGGCAGGAGAGCGGAGCGGCGAGCGCGCCGTTTCCTGGAGCCGCACCCCCGTCGGAGGGCGGGCGGGGCCCGGGCGCGGGGCGGGAGCCGGGGCATGAGAGCGGGGGGGCGGAGCGACCCGGCTTCCGGGGCCTCGAGCCGCGACCCGCGCGCGGGGGGCGGCGGTAGGGGGTGAGAGGTGGTGACATGCGACTGTAGTGCCCGTTTGGTGCGCTCAGAGGCGGCGTGGACGCGCGGTCCGGATGGAAGCGCGTGGTCCCGGACTGCGGGCAACTGGCAACTTCGTGCAGCCCTGGAGGAGTGCTGTCCTGGCCGCCTCCCTTCCTGCTTGCTGCCCTTTCTTACTCGTGACCCCATTTCACAGGCTAGGAAAAGAGAGACTCAAAAAGGGGAAGGGACTTGTTCAGGGTCTTCCTGATAGTCTGGGCCAGATTCAAATGTTCTCAATTCTGGCATGGCTGCCATCCATGCCTTAACCAGAGCAGGAAGGAGCAAGCGGAATTAGGGACTAACCTTGGTACCCTATCAGTGGGCAGCACCCATCCCCCAGTCTCTCAGAACCTGACTCCTCAGCTGTTAGAGGGAAGACAGCCTCGACCTCCCACAAGCAGCTGGAGGTTCAGATCCTGACTTCAACTCAAGTGTGTGGACTTGGGCAAAGTACTAACACTCAGCCTCAGTTTTGACAACTGTTAAATGAGGATAACTATAGTTTTGTCTTTTATAGAGTCATTGACAGGATGAAACCTCAGAAAGCATTTATCACAGAGCCTGGCTAATTTTGACAGGCATCATTTCATGAAATCCGTTATCATGGACAGGAAAGAAAAGTGTGCCTGCATGTATGGTATGTTTGTTTACTTTCTCTCCCCTGGGAAATGCACCCCTCACCCTGCTTTAGCTGCAGACTTAACACCTAAGTTAGAGTTTTTATTGCCCGCCCACCAGCCCAGCAGGGGCATGAGCATCTGCAGAAGTCAAACCCTGACTTAAGAGAACTGGCCTGGGGCAATACATCCGTGGTGGGTTTCCTCCCGACCTGCGTTTTGCCCTGTCAGGTTTGTGAACTGAAACGGGACCCTGGTGCTTGGTACTTGGTTTGATCAGGACATCTGATCTGCCAGGAGTTCCAGTTGAGTTGCAACTCCAGGAGGCAGGTGACTGTGCTGCAGAATATGGGGTGAGCTGCCTGTAAGCCTGAAGTGTGCAACCTCATGAATGTGCTGGCTTCTTCCGGTGGGCTTGACACCCGATTATGGCTTTCAGTCCCATTAGCGTGGTTCTCGGTTTCCGGAGTAAGGGGAAGAGCTTTACATGAAAGTCCTTAGTGCAAAGTGTGTGGGGAGCAGGCGAGCCGTGCGATGTGTATGAGACAGTGTGCAATAAGGGTGTCTGGGACCCCAATCTCGCTTCACTGAGTCTCTTACACCCAGGCTTGGGGCCCTGCCCTCATCTTCCGGGCTTTTCTGGCCCCTACTGAGGCCGAAACTACACTCCCTTCAGCCTCCATAGCTCTTTCCACAGCCACGAGCTCCAGTGCCTTCCTGAGCTTTCCCCTCTCCTGCCGAGGGGCCCCCGGACCGCCGCTCCGGCCCACCCATTTCCTGTGTTGCACCAACTCCGCCCCCACTCGAGGTGGAAAGTTTCTCTCCTCAAGATGGGCGGCTTCTTCTCCTTCCTTCCAAGCGGGCCAGGAAAACCCAAAGCGATTGGGAAAGGGGGGCTGGGCGAGAAAGCCGCCAGTGGGAGAGGGGAAGTGACTCCACCGCAGTCCTACAGCTGCGGAGCCAGGCTCGGGCAGCCTGGAACGCTCCCAACTCCGCTGGGGGGAGAATGATTCGCAGCCGCCGCTGGTAAGCCTCTTTCACTCGGGGGTCTCGGACGCCACCTGCCGGTGAAATGTGGAACTCACTTTTCAGAAGCCGCTATATTCCTGCCCAGCGCCGGCAATCAGAACAGGAACTCAGGGATATTTGTTTATTTATTTATTTATTTACCAGCCCAGGAGGCTGGCCCCTAAACTTAAAATATCCAGCATGGGGCCTTAGCCTGTTATGGACTTGGATGTGTGCAGGCATGGGTCCTGAGGCCCTTATCCAGGGCAGTGGATCCCAAGGACCAGAGGTGGAATGCCCCTGAGCCAGCAGCTGCCATTAGCAGCAAAAGATGAAAAGATAGGAGCCAGGCACTCATCCCAATCCCAGTGATGCCAAGGAGAGTGCAAGATACTTCGGGCCCCATCGCCAAGCTGGGGGTGCACATATGTATAGAGAAGAGGCCCAGTATCATGGCAACCCAGGTGCCCACCCAGTGCCAACCAACCAGGAGGGGGTTGGCAGTTTTGCCTGAGAGGCATATGCCTGGCTCTCCTGAGGTGAGGTGGTACAGGTGGAAGAGCAGGCACTGTCTTCTGAGGACATGCTCAGGGGCGAGTTTTGACCCTTTTGCATGGGTGCATTCCCACCCACCCCAGCTGTTCAAAGGCTGATGTGGAAGGCGTCCTGCAGCCACTGATCTCGGGCATTATGTGTCTGGGGCACAGTGAGGGGTGGTGGGTCAGGGGGCAGGCTGGCATCAGGAGGCTCATCGTCGTCAGAGAGGCCGGCATCCGGTGGATAGGAGCTGTCCGAGTGCAGGGAAGATGACAGGTCCTGGCATAAACTCAGGTCTTGGCACAGGTGTTTGTAGTCCTGGATTGATTCATACAGGCCCCACAACTGGCACAGCAGCGACATGTCCAGCTGCCGTAACCCCACCTGCAGACAACTGACAGTGGGCTCTCCTGGAATCCAGAGCCCCCCGGCCCAGGTCACAACCCTAGCCAATCTTTCCGAAGTGAAAGTTCTAGGGACAACAGAAGGCACGTGTAAGCTGTGGAACTTTAAGCAAGTCACTGACCCTCATTTGTAAAGTGGGGTTGTAATAGAGCAAGGCTAGTGGTCCAGCCCTCTTGCTCCTGCCTTTGAAAATGAAATGAGGAAACGTGAGTAAAACATTAAAAATACATATGTAGGGGCTGGGGATGTGGCTCAAGCGGTAGCGCGCCTGGCATGCGTGCGGCCCGGGTTCGATCCTCAGCACCACATACAAACTAAGATGTTGTGTCCGCCGAGAACTAAAAAATAAATATTAAAAAATTTTTTTAAAAAAAATACATATGTATATTAACTATTGTCACGCCTGGCTGTTGCTAATTACTGTTACAAACCCCCATAACTCAAATGCCTCTGCGGGACCTCTGAGACCCAGTCCGGTGCCCCTGCGCTCCACCTCGCCCGGGACCCTCCCCCCGCGGCGCCCACCCACTCACCATCTCCTTGCGCAGCGCCGCTAGTGCCGAGTCGAGGTTGACTGGGCGACGCGGGCCGGAGGCTGGCCCCGAACTGGCGGCGCCAGTGGCGTGGCGGGGCCCGTCTGGGGCCCGGGCGGCGCGGCTCAGCTCGTCGTGGATGCGGCTGCGCTGGCTGTAGACGCGCTCCAGCTCCCGCCACGAGCCCCCGCTTGCGTTGAGGAGGCCGCTGAGGCCGCGCGGTAGCGGCGGGAGCCCGGCTAGGGCGCAGCCCGCGCCGCCTGGAGCCTCCGCAGAGGGCAGCCCGTTCATGGCCGTGCCGGCGCAGAGGGCGATACCACCTTCCTCCCCGCAAAGCTTTGCCCTGCCCGGGCCGCCACCCGCAGGCTCGGAACCTCCGGGCCCGGCCTGCCCAGCACAGCCGCCACCCGCAGGCCGCGCTTTGTTCCTTCCCTGGCTCCTGACTCCGCCCCTGACCCACCCCTCCGCATGGGCGGGGCCTCTCTTAAACAGGCAACAGGCTGGGGGACTGCGTCGCGCAAAGCCTGGTAAAAGCAACAGGAGCGCCCACAGAAGGGGAGCAAGAAAAGAGTCCGAAAGGGACAGGCGGGTGTCGTTGGCGGTTCTTTTTTACTGCCCCTTTCCACAAAGTGTCCTTCACAATTACCCTCCCTAGGAAAAGGTACTAAAAATGGGGATCAGACTATTGGGGCAAAACCATGCGTGGCTCTTAGCGTGCAAAGTTGGGGTTCCTACAATCTCTGTCAGTGTCTGAGTACTGGAGTGGGCATGAGGTGAGGCAGCATGATAGAACCAGGATGCTTAAGAGAGAGAGGAGAAGTTACCCTGGGAACAGAATCCCAAATCTCACAGTCACCAATGAGTGGCTTAGCTGGCTAGGGAAGGAGGGTGCAGCTACAGACAAGGCTGGTGGTCCACCCTCTTGCTCCTGACTTTGAGAAGGCTATGTCCTCCTCAGAAAGGGGATATCACATAGCCCTGTACCTACCACTCATCCTGACTGCAGATATAAACTCAACTTTCAGGGCTTCAGGAAAAGTATAGGGTAGGGAGGTGAGAGGCCAAAAGTAGGAAAAAGGGGAGTGGAGCTGGGGCTGGCATGCACATTTAGAACCAAGGGAAAAAAAAAAACCACACACAGGAACAGCGACTTTTCTAGAGGGTTTTTCAGGGGTGGGGTGGGCTGGGCTGGGTCTTAGTGCTGCAGCTGCTTCAGGCTGCGCAGGGCCTCAGCACATGCCCGGATGAGGCTACACAGCTGAATGCTAGTCTCCAGGGAAGTGCTAGAGCCCAGCTCAGTTGAGGCCCAGGTGAGCTTCTGCAGGAGGGCTGCCTGTGTGCAAGTCACCACATCTGCACTTGGAGCCGTAGCAGGAGTAGGTGGCCCCTGGGCTGCCTTGAGCCCTGCTGCAGCTCCCTCACAATGCTCCGGTCGTGGTACTGGGGGCTGAGGTGTGGGCCTAGGGCCAGAGGGCAGCTCTGTGGCAGAGGATAGCTGGTGTTCCCGAGCTTGGGAGAGGGCAGCCTGGGCATTCAGGGCTAAAAAGGGAAGAAAGTGGGTGGAATGGTCAGAATGACTGGCACACCCAGGAACCCTCTATTTGTGCTCTTTACTGTTTTCTTTTGTTTTTTAAACTATGCTGCAGATTTTTAAAACTATGCCCAGAGCCTTGGACATGTTAGGCAAGCACTTCATTGAGCTACACTCTCAGTCACAACCCACTTTCTATTTTTCTATCACAGTTTTTTATGCCCTAACTTGATGGGCCCATCAAGACTGTGCCTGATTGCGCTCAGACTCTCCCGCAGTGTGGGAACAGGAGGTGCTTAGTGTTCTCAATGAATGGTCCTCTCCAGAGCCTAAAGGAGAAAGCATCTTGGAGTCTGCCCACCCACAGACTCCACTGTCACCTCCCAGGCCTACTGTTCTGGGCATCTACCACCACAACTATTCCCCACCGAGCACATCGGACCCCTCACCCGGATTATCTTTATCCACGTCTGAGTCGAGCTCCTGACAAGCTACGCAGTAGATTTTCCGCTGTTTGTCTTGGAGAAGGATCGTCTGGACCAGAAAGCACACGGGGTAGGGTGAGAAGCGGGGTGATGGGATTCAAAGGGGAGGGCTGAGGAGGGGCCATGCGGCCTGCCCGCGAGCCCATCGCCGGCCACTCGCCCGAGCCTCTCCTCACCCCACAGTCCGCGCACGTCTCGCCCAGCATGCGGTAACCGCGCAGCAGGTAGTCGCCCATGAGCCGGGAGATGCGATCCTGTCGC
The DNA here is from genome assembly GCF_964194105.1 of Spermophilus citellus. Classification (NCBI taxonomy): domain Eukaryota; kingdom Metazoa; phylum Chordata; class Mammalia; order Rodentia; family Sciuridae; genus Spermophilus; species Spermophilus citellus. The sequence goes on along the minus strand of NC_138183.1, from coordinate 250,625,715 downwards.
TCCCGTCGCGCCTGCAGCACCTTCGTCTCCGCCTCAGTCGGGGGCTCCCAGGAGAAATCGTCGACTTCTGAGGAAGACAGGCACAAGGGACCGGGATCTTGCCGGAGCGAGCAGGCTCCCGCGCCCCGCAGCCACAGGCCCCCGTAGCCCAAGTCCTCACCAGCGCCGTTCAGGGCCATGTTGCCGTTGTCGCCGCTGGGCTCACCGGAAATGTCGCACAAGCCAAGCGCCTTCGCCGCGCCCCCGCCCCTTCCACAAGGGCCTGAGGATGAGGGCGGAAGTGACGCATCCCAGGAGTCCTCAGGATCTCGCTCTGCCCACAGTGGGGCGTGTCTGCAGCGGTCTCGACCTTACCCGGGAGGGGCGTCAGTCACCCAGAACCTGGCAGACAGAAACTGGAGGGGCGTGTTCGGGGAAATCCTGCTCGCGACGTAGGGCTCGGGAGTGAGTTCGCTAGGTCTCTTTTCCTGCCCTCCGCGAATTGAGGGGACCACTTGATTTGAAAAGCCCTCGCTGGCCTCTGCCTGACTTGGGGTTGTCCTTTCCTCACAGGCTGAGCCGGCGGGGCAGTGTCGTAATCCCAACCAACCACCGCCACCGTGGTTGCGCGCGTGTGGAGCCTCACTTGCACCAGCGGGGATCATTGTCGCTTTCGGCTTATTTCAAGACCCTCCCCTTCTGCACGTCCAGGGTTCCAGTCTGTCACATGCTCTACCCCCACCTAGTGCCAAGACCTGGGACTCCTGGGACTAATGCAAAGCCTGTCCCTAAGCAGACCTTTATTATTATTATTATTATTATTATTATTATTATTATTATTATTATTATTATTATTAAGTTTATGACCTCAGAAAGTTTGCTGACTGAAAAACCCCGCTTTGTGCTGGGCATGCGCAGATCAGGTTCCAGCCGCGCCGCTCTGGAGTGGGGATGGGGGACTTATTACATATACTTGTGATTGTTAGGCTTTTCTTAAGTGGATTGCAAGTGAAAATTGCTGGTACTCCCTGAACATTGGCCTTTATGATTTTCCCCCTTCTTTCGTGTTCGTTTTCTATGTGCATCTACCTCCTTATTAGATTAGAAGCAGATGGGGTAGGCAGGGGTCCCTTAGATGTGCAACTTGCTAGGTCTCAAGGCTGTAAACCAGGACAGTAAAAAAGGAGTTAGGACTAGACCCCCCATAATCGCATCCGAAACCTCCTTCCCTGGACAAAACATGATTTTTTTTTTTTTTTTTTTGTACTAGGGGTTGAACTCAGAGGCACTTGACCACAGAGCCACATCCCCAACCCTATTCTGTATTTTATTTAGAGACAGAGTCTCTCTGAGTTGCTTAGTGCCTCACTTTTTGCTGAGGCTGGCTTTGAACCCATGATCTTCCCATCTCAGCCTCTGGAGCCACTGGGATTACACGCGTGCCCCACCATGCCCCACAAAATATGCTTTCTTAATCTTACTTGTAATGCCCTTCACCAATCCCCATCTTCCTCCTACAGGACCCCCTGGCACTGCCATTTTTTTCACCCTTGCTGCCTCCTAGGAGAACCCTGTGTACCTCTTTACTCTCTCCATCATCAACAGGTTCTTGGGCAGCAATGTACTTAACTCAGGGCCTGCATCCCAATTCATTTCTGCCAGACTGACTATAGAAACTGTCCCTGAACCATCTCTTGGACTCCAGCCTATATGCACAGACTTTCCAGGCCATTACAGTCTCCAGTTCCTGCCCATCCTGAATTCCCCAGTGTACCCTCTGTGTCATCATCAAGACCCACTCAACTCCTGTTCTGCCTGGTATCAACTGGTCATTTATCCTCCCATTTTTCCCCTTTCATTTTCTCCTCATATTGTTGTTCTGTTGTCACCATTTCACAGAGTAGGAAACTTGAATAAGTCTTTTAAAACATATGGCATGTTATATTTGTTCAGAACTAGCTGGCATCTCCCTATTACACTTAAACAATAGTCCAAAGTCCTTATTATGGCCTCCAAGATCCTACAAATAAAATCCTTGTTCCCTCTCATCTCTTCCTACTGTTCCTACTTTCTTCCTGTCCCACTACTCCAGGGAATTCTATCCCCTTCCTCTCTCAGGACTTCTTCCTCAAGATCCACTGTAGGGTGGACAAGACATAGGCCTGGAATCAGGCAGGCCTGAGTTTGATCCTAGATCTTCTGCTTACTGGCTCTGTCACCTGGAGGAATTGACTTCACCTCTCCAGACTTCAGTTCCTCCTCTGAAACAGAGCTACTTATGTTTACTTGGCAGGATTGTATGAGGATGTAGTGAGGAGATGTGAGTAAAGAGTACTAGGCAACTGTTCTCTACCAATCTCTCATTTATGCAGGTTTTGCAGGAGCAGAGACACAAAAGAGTATGTACCTTTATTCTGGACTATCTTCAAGTATGTTTGTATAGTGTACAGCCTTGGACTGTAGAAATAATGGCTCCTTCTAGAGCAAAGGGCTGCTATACCCACTGTCCCTTATAAAAGATCTGGGTTCTCTGTAATTCAACTCACCATCTATGCAGGCCCCCTTCAATAAACTTGGAAGGGGGAAGTAACAGATATGCTTACATTCATGTTGCTTGCTGTGCTGTAATAAAGTCCTTTGTCTTCATCCCAGAAGTCTTGTGTCTTTTGCCAGCATCCATGAACTTGTGTCAGTCTTAACTAGTTTGTTTAAAAGTAGGGTAGGGTCAGGTGCGGTGGTACATGCCTGTAACCCCAGCGGCTTGGGAGGCTGAGGCAGGAGGATCATGGGTTCAAAGCCAGCCGCAGCAAAAGTGAGGCACTAAAGAACTCAGTGAGAGTCTGTCTCTAAATAAAATACAAGAAATAGGGCTGGGGATGTGGCTAAGTAGTTGAGTGCCCCTGAGTTCAATCCCCAATACCCCTCCTGCATATCCTGCATAAATATGTCCTGGGGAGGAATAGATAGCTTCTCACAGTCAGATACAGGTCTGCCTCATTGAAACAAGCAGTAGTGACACTGATCCCGGAAGTACAGAAGTTCCCATCCCCTTTCAGCATAGGGTAAAGGATGGGGTGTAGCTCTGTGGTAGAGCATGTATTTAGCAGGCCTAAGATACTCAGCATGCCTAAGAACCTGGGTTCAATCCCCGCATCCTCCCACCAAAACCAAAACAAACCGCCCCAAACGGGGAAAAATCTTAGATCTTAGTTCTTTTCTTAAGTTAAAGATTCTTTTATTAATAAATTCTAACTGTGGAATGCTTCATGAATTTGCATGTCATCCTTGCATAGGGGCCATGCTAATCTTCTCTGTACCTTCCAATTTTAGTATATGTGCTGCCAAAGCAAGCAATATACTTCTTGACATTGATGCCAATGAGGGTAGAATGGGGACAGAGATGTTGCTTTTTGTAAGAAAGATGAGGATTTCATGGGCTGATTAACAGGTTTTGAAGGAAGGACAGGGAATTGGTAGCATGCTTGTTGACCAAATTGTATGACCAACTGGGCAATAAAGGTTTTCACCTTTTGTTTCATAAGGAATTAGGTAGTTGCTTACAGGCCAGTTACCATGAAGTAGGTTCAAAGTCAGCTACCAGTCATTTCCCTGATTATTACTCCTCTCCTCTGGGTGGGGTTGGGGAATGGAGGAATAGATAGTTTCTCACAGCTACAGGTCTCCCTCATTGAAATAAGAAGTACTGACACTCATCCCGGAATTATAGAAGTTTCCATCCACTTTCAGACAGCATTTGCCAAGATGTACACACATACTAAATGCAGATGGAGTAAAATTTATTACCACTATGGACAGAAACTGGATGACTCATTAGAATTTTGGCTGGTTTACTTCGAGGCTGATAGGCAGGACACATGGTGCTTGGTTAAAAAAGAATGGCAACAGCCGGGCCATTGTACAACTCAGCCCTACTATCATGACAACCTTCTGTCTATTCCAAGATCACAGTAGAGGGTCTCAGAGTTATTTTTTCCAGTGGGTCCTGGATGCTGCAGGGACCCATTACCGGGACCTTCACTCTCTTAAGCAAAGTTTCCTGAGATGGGCGAAATCCAATAGGAAATCATAGATGGGCTACTGATTACTCTTTGGGCTCTTTCTGTTCTGGTTTGCAATGCTGATAAAGATGACCACCAGAGAAGGAGAGAATGACCCCCCCAAAATTAGATAAATTCTTGGGATCAGCTTCACCACTCTAGAAAACTCCCAGCTGTTATATTAAAACCAGGTGAAAACCTAAGAGATCTTATTATGACGACAGAAATACCCGCCATCGCTGCATGTTGTTGGGCAGTGTGGTTATTAATGACTATTTCACCTCTGGGAGACTTTAGGACTCAACAACCACAGCCACATCACTTTCTATCAACAGCTGTGAGGTCTGCACCATTGGCTGACCTGGGTTTGAGTGGCTCGGTCTCTAGTTAAAGGTTTGTCAATTCTTTTCAAATAATTGACTTCTGGATTAGTTGATTCTCCCTGTCGCTTTGCACTCAAATCTTGATTATCCTTATTGTCCTCCCTTCTGCTTGTATTGGTTTGTTCTTCGAGTTTCTTTTTCTTTCTTTTTTTTTTAAGAGAGAGAGACAGAGAGAGAGAGAGATAGAGAGAAAGAAAATTTTAATATTTTATTTTTCTTTAGTTTTCGGCAGACACAACATCTTTGTTTGTATGTGGTGCTAAGGATCGAACCCGGGCTGCACGCATGCCAGGTGAGTGCGCCACCGCTTGAGCCACATCCCCAGCCCCTCTTCGAGTTTCTTAAGGCAAAATATTAGGTTATTGATTTGAGATTTTTTTTCCTTTTCAACATAAACATTAACAACTATAAATTTTCCCCTAAGCACTTCCTTTAAAAAACAAAGGTCACAGCTATGCAAGTCAGACAGACACCAAACAACGTTCTAACATCTATAGGACACTCCATAAACAGCAGAATTCATATTCTTTTGAAATGTACATGGAATACTCTCCAGGATTGACCGTATGTGAGGTCTGAAAACTCTCTAAGGATCCATACATTGAAAAAGATTGAACTCATACAAAATCTATTCTCATTCCATAATCGAATGAAATTAGCAATCAATAACAGAAAGGGATTTGGGAAACTTTATACAGAAATTCAACAACATACTCCTAAAGAATCTATGGGTCATAGAAGAAATCACACAGGAAATTAGAAAATACTTTGAGATTAATTAAAATGAAAACAATGTAGAAAAATTTATGGAATTCAGCCAAAGTGGTGCTTAGGGGGAAATGTATAGCTTCTAATGTTTATATTAAAAAAGGAAAAAAGGGCTGGAGTTGTGGCTCCATGGTAAAGCACTTGCCTAGCATGTGTGAGGAACTGGGTTCAATTCTCAGCACCATATATAAGTAAATGGATAAAATAAAGGTTCATCAACATCTTTAAAAAAATTTTAAAAAGAAAAAAAAGATCTCAAATCAATAAATTAATGTTTCACCTTAAGAAACTAGAACAAACCAAAAACAAGTAGAAGGAAAGATAATAAAGGAAGAATAATAAAGATTTGAGTGGAAATAAGTGAAATAGAGAATAGAAACTGATCCAAAAGTTTTTTAAAAGACCAACAAAATTGAGGAATCTTCAGCTAGAGACTGATCCAGGTCAGCCAATGGTGCAGACATCGCAACTGCAGGTGGAAAGCAAGGTCCTGCAGCCACCCAATGTGAAATGGACAAAGTGGGTAACAAGAACACTGCCAGGGGCTGGGGATGTGGCTCAAGCGGTAGCGCGCTTGCCTGGCATGCGTGTGGCCCGGGTTCGATCCTCAGCACCACATACAAACAAAGATGTTGTGTCCGCCGAGAACTAAAAAATAAATATTAAAAAAAAAAGAACACTGCCAAACACCTAGCAAAGTTTTCATCAAACTGAAACTAATCATGGAAACAAATCACAGCTGCTCAAACTGTCTGTCACTCACATAGATGCCCGTGTTAAGGGCCCATTATATGATGACACTGACGGGGATCAAGCTGTTGATCATGATTCACTGCTTGCTGCACTGCCATTTTCTCATTTCCACCTGGATTCATCACCATACTAGACTGGCAGCACATTCGCCATCATAGAGGGGGTACAAAGGAAAGGATTCTGTGCTTCTGAAGCAGAGGCTGCCACTCCATGCCTGACTTGTGATTTCTGCCAAAAGTTCATCTGTTTATTTCACAATAAGGGAGATTACACTATATGTAGCACCGCCCCTGCCCACATCTGACAGATTAACACACGAGATGCTCGGTTCCCCTTTGGGACTATGGTGATACCTCACACTTTTCAGGTCAAATGGTGCCTTGCCACTGTGGTCCTTTATTATTATTATTATTTTATTTTAGTTGTAGATAGACACAATAGCTTTTTTAAAAAAAATTATTTTTGTGTGGTGCTGAGGATCAAACCCAGTGCCTCACACATGCTAGGCAAGTGCTCTACCACTGAGCCACAACCCCAGCCTGCCATTGTAGTTCTTGAGATGAATCTGTGTTGTGTTTACAGTTTTCTGGACCATATGAAGTCTTTTATCCCAAAAGCCACTCAGAATAGGCTGACAGTGATCATGCTCCCTACCACCCCTGTGAGCTCTGAAACAGCCTCCTCAAAAATCAACTCAGGGATACTTCTAGCTCTCCCTCCTGGTCCCCACACCTTGGTGAGGCAATCTAATTATGAATGCAGCTGTCCCCAGGATGGGACCATCTCCCATCTTGGCCACATCTTTCATGAAGATTGGAATGTGAGGGTGGAGGTTTTTTTAGAACAATTTTGAAAATTCCAGGTTCCATCCTCACCATGTAGGGGACACGATGCTTCTTTCTTCCCCCTAACATCAATTTCAGGCCAGGCTTGTTGGTGATTCCCAGGTAGCAGCCTAGTCAACAGGGGGATTAGAAGATTCAAACGTGTGTGTGTGTGTGTGTGTAGTGTATGGTACTGGGGATAGGATCCAGGGTCACTTTACCACTGAACCACACCCTCAGTCCTTTTTTTTTAATGTTTTGATTTGAAACAGAGTTTTGCTAAGTTGCTGAGGTTGACCTTGAAATTGTGATCCTCCTGCCTCAGCCTCCCAAGTTGCTGGATCCAGGTGTGCATCATTGTGTCTGGAAAGACTCAAATGTAATTGTGGTGCAGGCCACCAGAATTCTCTTGTTGGCACTCTTGGGATCAGAGGAATAACTGCAGCCCTTGGCTGTGACACCTCTCTCAGATTCCCTCAATATTCCCTGCCACATACAAACAGTGGTCCATAGGCTAAGTGGGGACAGAATGTATCCCTATAAGTTTGATTAAAATGCCCTTGTCCTTTTCATACCTGACACTTTCAGGTGATGATTAGGAGGAGGAGACGATCAGGAAAAGGGAGAAGTTCCAGCTACTGGAATGGGATATACAAATTTTGAGTCAGAGGAGGGAGAGCAACAGCTTTGGCACCTGGGAAGGAACAGTTCAGACCCTGGGGACATGGGAGAAGGAGAAATATTAATCAGCTCTGTCTTTCCAACCCGCTTTCCCTGGAACCTTCCTTGCTAAGGGAAACACCCTGCTTCACCTCTCCCAGACTGTTGCAAGTGCCTTAAATTTAAGACTGTGGATCTGCCATTCTCCACCTTGGTTCTGTCAGGGATTTGATTGCTATTCTGCTTAGCCTTCCCAAGAGATGGGAAATGACAGAGGTGGCCTCAGCTCCTGTACCTCCCACATAAACACCAATACTCATATGCTGTCCCCATCACTATTCCCATAGCCAGCACTCAGTCATTTCATGGGGTAGTGGCACAGACAAACAGGACAGGTTGACTTATGGTTCTCAGTCCTTCCCAAAACAAGGGGTAGACTCAATTATCCAAATGGGGTTGGGAGACCTACCAGCTTGTGAGGAGGCCACACTGGAGGCAATATCAATCGGTGTCCCTCAACTGATGTAGGTCCCACTTATTTGAGACAGCTTTGTGTTTCTTCCCAAAAGTGCCATGAGCCCCTCCGCACCAGATTCTACTTTTTATGTGGAAGTCAAGCATTAATTTGCTTCTCTCCTGAAAACAGTCTCTTGGAATCTGTCCCTGACTTTAGCCAAAGTGATCACCACCTTGAGTCACTAGGTCAGTCTCTATTCACTGACCAAGGTTGATATGGTTGATTGGATCTCTCTGGGCTTCTTCCTTATGGCCAAGACAGAGTCTGTGCAGTTAATTTTTTAATTTTCTTTTTCTTTTCATTTAATATTTTTAATAGTAGATGGACAATACCTATAATTTATTTTTATGTGATGCTGAGGATTGAATCCAGTGCCTCGGTGCTAGGTGAGCGCTCTACCAACTGAGCTACATCCCCAGCCCTATGCAGTTAATGTATCCCCTTGTACCTGGGTTGGTTAGTGCTTCATGCCTAGTGGAGGGGTCTGTGCAGAAACTTAAGGAGGAAGCCACCTGGTTTTCTAAGATAGGTCTGATGTTTTATAGATTTGCTCACCTGGGACCACGGGGGACATGGGTGAAGTCAGTACTGCAAGTTAGCCTCATCCTGCTGCTTGAAGACCTGTCTGCAGTGACCTCAATTAAATGTTGTATGTGACAAATGGGGAAAAAATGGTTTTATCCCCTGTTGATCAAATTACCATGGAAGGGGCTGGGGATGTGGCTCAAGCGGTAGTGCGCTCGCCTGGCATGCGTGCAGCCCAGGTTCAATTCCCAGCACCACATACAAACAAAGATGTTGTGTCCGCCAAAAACTAAAAAAATAAATATTAAAATTCTCTCTTCTCTCTCTCTCTTTGAAAAAAAATTTTTTAAAAATCTTAAAAAAAATTACCATGGAAGTAAAAAAAGCCAAGTTGGTGTACAAGTGAGGAGGGGATATTACTGTAAGACAATTCTCTATGAGCCTCTGGAGTTTCTGCACATTTTGCAATGAGGCACTAATTGCCTTTGCTCTGGACTCTCTTTTTCAAAGATATAATGAAGAGCCATGGAAGGTGGAGATAGTGTCTCCCTCCAGAGCAAGAGATGGGCATGCTCACTGGCTTTGGGTTCCCTAAGCTTAGAATTCTGATCCATACTACAATACACTCCACATGCGAGCACCAATCTGAGCCCATCTACATCACCCCAGTGGAACTTGGGGACAAGGGGACAAGCACATGCTGCTGCTCATGTGGTTTGCTGTGCCATGATAAAGTCCTTTGTCTCTGACCCAGGAATCTCATGTCTTCTGCTAGAATCCTTGAACCTGTGGTAGGCTAACTTGCCAGCTTCCTAGTGGGGTAAGATCTCAGACTTTTTGTGGTCTTTGACAAGAGGAAGGCATATAGAACATTCCTAGAAGTGTTGGTGGCAAATACATTTGCAGTAGTCATGGCAGGTAGACCAGTTGCCTGGGAAGCAGTGGGCTTGGGCTCTTTCTGACCCTTCACCTGTCAACAGAATTTATCACAGGTTCCTGTGAGCAAGACCTGAATCTGTTCCTACCTGTGGGTAGGCCCTTTCCTGGGTAACAGTGCACACTGTGATGGCGTATTCACACTCAGCTACATTATAGGACCAGCTAAGACTGGTTTATCTGCAGGCGCATGTTCACATGAACAAGTGGCCTATGCCACTTTCATGTGACTCTGCAAAGCATAACTTACAGCATTGTGCTTTCCACACTAACAGGCACTTTTTCTTCTTTCCTGCATGTGAACTGATCTGACATTTCTGGGAAATTAAAAGGACTGGATTCTTAATGAAAATAACCCTACTCCGTTTTTGGTGTGTTTTCTTTGTGCCAGGCACTGAGCTAAGAGCTTTTCAAGAAGCATCTCATTTAACCCTTAGAACTTCACTGAGTTAGGTCTTATCAGCATTCCAATTTGCAGAAGAAAAAGCTGAGGCTTGTATCCAGTAAGAGATTTATCCCTGGTCACCTGGGACATGGCAGGGCTGGGGTTCATGACTCCATTCTGGAAGTCAGTGCTCCTCAAAGTCCTGAGTTCTCACCAGTAGGGCTTACCTTGGTGTAGAAGGTGAGAAAAGTCAAGGGGAGAAGAACCTTTATGATTTATTAACCATCAAAAGGGGCTGGGTGGCTGTGGTTGTGGCTCAGTGGTAAAGCATGTGCCCACAATGTGTGAGGCACTGGGTTCGATCCCCAGCACCATATAAAAACTAAAAAAACAAAATATATTATGTCCATGTACAACTAAGAAAATACACATAAATAAGGGGGAAATGGGAATGTGGCTTAGTATATACAAGGCCCTGGGTTCTAGCCAAAGCGCAGAAAAAAAATTAAATCATTCATATGAAGTGTGAAGTTAATTTCATTTTCCAATCTCATTTCTCCATGTTTACCATTTTGGTACACACAATAAATGACATATCTGCAGGATTCATCAATGACCACTTTCAGTACAGTGTCTACGGAGAGAGATGCTTCTGAGTAGAATTGTCCCCTCCAAGCCTCTGTAACTCCACCCAACCTCTTAAAAAAAAAAAAAAAATATATATATATATATATATATATATATATATATATATATATATATATATTAGTTTTAGGTGATGCAATACCTTTATTTATTTTTATGTGGTGCTGAGGATCTAACCCAGTGCCCCACCCATGCTAGGTGAGCGCTCTACCCCTTGAGCCACAACCCAGCCACAACCTTTTTCGACCTGATGGACTTGCCTGAAACTCCTGATTACTACTCCAGAGCCATTTCTTTCCTCAGAGCCTAGAAGCTTCCCAGAGACATTCAGAGCTCAGTGAGAGATGGTACATAGACAGGCACATGGTACTTCTCACTGCCGTAGTTCTCCTTGTGTAGATAGCCCCTGTCCCATCATACAGCCCATCACGGCTCCCAGACCTAGATAACAATGAAGAAAGCTAATATATACTGAGTATGTGTATGTACCTGGCATTGGTTACAGGTTTCATAAATACCAGTTCATTGTTCCCTGTTGAAAATTGAGAAAGCAGATACATAGAGAAATGGAAGAGATTTTCCCAATTCACATAGTGTTTTGTGAATTTCCCAATTCACATAATACAACCAGGATAATCATTCAGAAAGCAACCACTGTGCTGTCTTCTTTTTGGTACCGGGGATTGAACTCAGGGGCACCTGACCACTGAGACAGATTCCCCAGCCCTATTTTGTATTTTATTTAGAGACAAGGTCTCACTGACTTGCTTAGCGTCTCACTTTTGCAGAGAATGGCATTGAACTCGAAATCCTCTTGCCTCAGCCTCCCGAGCTGTTGGGATTATAGGCACTACCTCTCCCAGCCTGAGACATAACTATCTTTTTTTTTTTTTTTTTAGAGAGAGAGAGAGAGAATTTTAATATTTATTTTTTAGCTCTTGGCAGTGTTTTTGTATGTGGTGCTGAGGATCGAACCCGGGCCGCACGCATGCCAGGCAAGCGCGCTACCGCTTGAGCCACATCCCCAGCCCCATAACTATCTTGATTTAGACTGTGAAGCTGTGTCCAGTCAATCTCTCAACAGGGCATCAGGAGCCTGTCCTGTTAAGGATTCAAGTCCTGCTTCTGCCACGGAGACTGTGTAACCTTGGCTAATTTCCTAGCCTTCTCTGGGCCTAAGAACTCAAACGCAGTCTAAACATTTGCTGGGCCTGGTTTCATGGCTCCTCTTTGTCTCAGTCTAGAAAAGCCCTCATTGCCCTCAGGACCCACCCATCTATCTTCAGGATATTTGTAGGATTTCCCTGCACATACCCCCATTCCTCTTCCCAGGAGCACTGTGTAGGTTTTAAATCAGGCATGCTTGGGTTCAGTCCCTGCATCTAAATCAACAGATGACCTGAGTCAAATCATTTCATCTGGGCTGGGGATGTGGCTCAACTGGTAGCGCGCTCGCCTGGAGTGCGTGCGGCCCGGGTTCGATCCTCAGCACCACATACCAACAAAGATGTTGTGTCCGCCGAGAACTAAAAAATAAATATTAAAAAAAATAAAATTCTCTTCTCTTTCTCTCTCTCTCTCTCTCTCTCTCTCTCTCTCTCTCTTTAAAAAAAAAACTAAAGTTAAAAAAAAAAAACAAAAAAAAATCATTTCATCTTTCGGAGCCTTGGTTTCTCCTTTGCCATGTGGCTGAAATGACTTGACAGTGTAAAGTGCTTGATGCTGTTCTTGTCTCTCTGTATTGTCAATCAACAAAATGCAGCACCTTCTGTGTGCCAGGCCCTGAGGAAAAGAGGGCCTTGCAGGCCCAGTAAGCAAAGTGAAGACACTGAAGATTTCAAAGGCAGGAGAGTAACATGGTTGGAATTATTTTTGTTTTCTTTTTTTCCCCTAGTGCAGTGCCTGGGGATTGAACCCAGGGCCACACAATCTACCACTGAGCTATACCCCCAGCTCCAGAGTTAGGTTTTAAAAGATGACCCTGGCACCAAGTGAAGGAGGAACCAGAGGAGGCAGAGTAACTGTGGGAAGACCTTTTAGTGAGTGGCCTTAATGATCTAAAATGACCAGAAGGCCACAGTCTCTTTTAACTTACAAGAGAACACACATTTTGGAGGTGTGCAAATCCATCAGATTCCGGGGAGATGATGGGCCACATGCAGTGAGGAAGCTAGAAAAGCTGGGCAGGGCAAGGACACCAAATGCGTTGGACTCTCAGTTTACCCTGCAGATCCACTTTGCAGCTGGCACCTCCCTGCTGCAAGTCCCTGTGTCCAGCTAGAGTCCTGGGAGCAGGAGGAGACTAGGGTAATAACTGTTTATCCAGTTCCTTCCCTGCAGGCAGTAGGGGAAGAGGCGCCTCAGGTGTCTGCCCTCCCTCCAGCTCTAGCTTCTCCCCAGTTGGACTCAGGGAGTGATGGCTCGTCTCCTAGCCCTCAATGGTGCTAAGGGCCTCCCTCTGTTGTTAGCTCCCAGAGAGGTGGTTCCCTCTGCTGCTCTGCTGGCTTGCCTTGTTTGAGGGCCACTTCCTGTGAAGGCCCTGAAAGCTTAAGGAGTTTGATGATGACAAGAGGCAACTGAGCACCGCTGCACGCTGAGCTGGTGGGTGCTTTCATAGCTCTGTGGAGTCCCCTCAGCAGCCCCTGAAGAAGGGCTATCTGCCCTCATCCTTCTCCCAGCAGGATTTTACATGTTCGCCATGCCCTCCTTCTAGAACATTCACTTATCTTGGCCTTTCTCACACCAGCTCCCTCTGCTGCTGCATTTGGGTCTTTGGGCTGACTCTGCCTCCTCTCTGGGGTCACCTGGGGCTGGTAACCTGCCTGGTTCCCACTGGGCCCTCTTCTCTTCCTAGCTGAGCATCCATGTGTTGAGGACCCAGCCTGGATCCCCAGGCATATGTCCTCTCTAATCTGGTTTCAGGCGTCTCTTCTGGGATGACATAAAGTATCTCAAACCTAGCATGTACAACAGAGAGCTGAGGGCCCTCTGCCCCCCCACACCCATATGGGCTCAGGTCACCTGGGAGCCATTCATGCCACTTGCCTCTCAAGCACCCTCTGCTTCACAAGCCCTCAGATTCCACCTCCCAAATCCATCTCCACACAGTCCTCATGATGCCATCTCCAGGGATGAAGGCAGAGTGCCCTGATACAGTAAGTACCCTCTCAATGAAAATTAAACCCAGATTTCCCTCCATGCCCCCCCACCTCACCTCCCTCCCCCACTTTCCTCTCTCTCCTGTTACTCACTGGCTTTCCCTCAGGCCTTGGAAGAACTAAATTTCTTTCCCACCCCTTCCTTCTACACGCCCCTTTGTAAACAGTCTCTTCTTTGGTTTCCTCTGCTTCCTCAGCCTCCAGCAGGCATCTCTTCGATCCATCCTCCAGTCCCTGGTGCAAAAGGCCTTTTGGCAGAGGATCTTCCTGGGCCCCCAGGTCCCACTGCCACTTTTGCTGTCAGATACCTGCTCTTTTCTGTCACAGCACCTCCATGGTGGCCACCAATATGTGTGAAATGACTTGTCCCATGTTCATCTGCCCAGTATAGAAGCTCTGGGAGGGCAAGAATTTTTCTCGTGGTAGGCAAGAGCTTGGCATGTGGTAGATTCTCAATTTGGTGAATGAATAGATCACAGAAAAGCAAACTGAGGCGTAGAGAGATCAAGATTCCAAGCAGTCTCCTGGACCGTTTGTGCTGGCCAAGGTGAGCCACAGTCTGCTCTGGGCGGGGAAGGGTCGGGTTCAGATGAGTATGAGGGAAAAAATGAATATAAAATGCTCAGGCCACGCCTGGCAGGTGGTAAGTGGTTAGTATTAATCCCTGCCTCAGAGTGTGACCAGAGCCTAAGGGAGGGGGGCTCCCCCCTCACAAGCCTTCCTGGATTCCAGTGGCAGAGAATCCACTGGGGACACAGAACTGCCCCCTTCCAGCCCTGCAGTGACACAAAATATGGAACAGGGCCTGAGCCACTGAGCAATTCAAGTAGGGCTCACCTCAGTCCCTCCAAAGCCACCCAAATAAAGTCACCCTCAAAGTAAAAGCCATGAGCTGTCTGTTCAGGTGTGCCTGAAGGTGAGCACATCCCCTCTCCCAGGCAGATTGCCAAACCTGCTGCTTTCTTGCCCTGCCTGGGTACTTCTGACCCTGGTCATGAGGCCCCCTAATGGATTCTGTGAGTCAGACACAGGATCCTGGGGGCTCCTGGCAGTCCCTTGCCTTATGGCTCAGGGTCCCTAAACCCCAGTCTTTCTTCCAGACCAGTGGATAGAATTGGCTCCTCTCTAGCCTTTTCCCAACCCAAGACCCCTCCTCAGCCTCTGCCAATCCCTGTCCTGGGCCCTGCTGGGCCCCTCCCCAGCCCCCTGGGCCCTTAAGCAGCACCCCCCTCCTCCCGGCTGTTAGCCTGGGAAGGGGGCCAGGTCCTGAGCTCAGACCTTGGCGATTCCTAAGTGTCTGAGGCCCCGAGCCAGCCCAGCCAGCCAGGCCAGACAGGGAGGGGGGAGTGGCAGGGTGGGCACCAGGAAGCCTTCTAAATGGGGGAGGGGGACTTGGCATGGAAGCTGGGTTTCTAGCCTTTTTCTGTTTTTCTTCCCCACCCTACGGACTTCTTCCTGGGACCTGAGTCCTGGCCAAAAGGTGCCCTTCCTGAGTCCTTATCTCAGAGGGAAGTGGACCAGTACTAAGGAGAAGTGACTTGGGGGCGTGATACCCCCACATGTGCAAGGGCGGCTGCCAAAGAGCTGATCAGCCTGGGTCCCAGCCCCACTCGACCACAATCCTCCGCTTGACCCATCTTCCTCCCCCAGCCTCGGTTTCCCGCTTCGACCGGGCGGGGCGCCTAGTCTACGCGGGCCTCCCCGCCCCGCCCGGAGGAATCTGGCGGGACCGCCCGTGCGTCCCAGGTGAGGACTCCCTGGAAAGGGCCCAGCGCGGTTCCGGCGGGGGCGGGCATCTGGGGCGAGGAGCGCCCCGCGTCGGCCCGCCAGTCCGCACACTCGCGCTCCTCCGGGCGGCAGCGACGACGCTTTAAACAGAAAAAAACTGTCTCCCTGGCCCGGGGCCAGCGTCCCAGCCCCCCTCGCCGCCGCTGCGCCTCGCTCCAGCCAGGGAAAACAACTGCTCACTTCTCCTGCGTCCTCCCCGCGCGCTCCCTGCTTCCCGGCGGCCGCGGAGAGAAGCCCGGCCAGGGGGAGGCGCGGAGCGGGCCGGCCGCCCGGCCTTCCTCTGCCCTCGCTCCTCCTCTCCGCCTCCACTTGCTCCGGTCTCCGCTCTCCGGCCTCAGTTCGGGGCCTGGCTGGGCTTCTCTCGGGCCGAGAAGTTTCTGGGCTCCCCGCAGTCCATCCTCCATCTCTTGGCCTCGCACTGGGCCCCCGCCCGCGCCTGCCGTCCCCTCCCTGCCCGCTCCCTCGGCTCCTCTCCCTCGCTGCCCTCTCCACCCTTGTCCCTGGCTCCCGGCTCTAGATCCCCGCCGGCGCCGGCCCCTCCTCGCCCCCGCCCGGGCGCGCCCCCCGGGGTCAGCGGCCCCGGATGCCCGGGCCCCGAGGGGCTGCTGGAGGCCTGGCCCCTGAGATGCGCGGGGCGGGGGCGGCGGGGCTGCTGGCGCTGCTGCTGCTGCTGCCACTACTGGGCCCGGGCGGCGGGGCCGAGGGGGGGCCGACCGGCGAGCGGGGCGCCGGCGGGGGCGGGGCGCTGGCCCGCGAGCGCTTCAAGGTGGTCTTCGCGCCGGTGATCTGCAAGCGGACCTGTCTCAAAGGCCAGTGTCGGGACAGCTGCCAGCAGGGCTCCAACATGACGCTCATCGGAGAGAACGGCCACAGCACCGACACACTCACGGGCTCCGGCTTCCGCGTGGGTGAGGGCCAGGGGCTCGGGCTGGGGGAAGCCGGGAAGGACAGGCGCCAGGACCAGGTGGGACACAGAGTGGAGCCTCATGCATAAAGGTGGGGAGCTGGGGGTACAGAGAACAGAGATCTCGGCCCCGAGGGCATTAGTAGCTTGGGAGACTGCAGTCCTGAAGGCCAGAGTTGGAGGACTATGGAGGCCTGGCCTCTGAAGCTTTGGGTTAAGGTTGGGGCCTAGGATGGGGTCCTGGATGACACCAGCTTCCCGGAAGGTGTGAGTTCTGAGAAGGAGTGCACAGGTTTTTCAGAGATATGAGCAGGGCAGAAAGCCAGAGAGAGAGAGAGAGAGAGAGAAATATTTTCCTGTCTTTTAAAAATGTCTAAAGCAGGCCCTGCCAGGAGTAGACACCTGTGTTTTCTGGGAGGAGGAGGACTAGGGGTGAGGGCGACAGTCATTGGCAAAGTCTGAGAGGAGGGGGGTTAAGACCTAAGACATAGGGTGCAGGCCTGGAGGTGGGGGCTCGTTTAGGTCCTCAGTCCCTCCTTTTCCTGTCTCCCCACATAAACTCTCAACATCTCTCCCTCAAAGGTACTCAGAGTCTCCGCACCCTACCCCAGGCCCTTAGGACCTCCCCTTCAGCCCAGAGCCCACCCTCTCTACAGCTCTCTGTTCACAGGACCAGGCCTGGGGTTTGGGCCTCCTCCCCCAGGGCCTGTGGGCCAGGCTGGGGGAGGTGTCCCAGCAGTAATTACCCTCCTGGACAGGGTAATTAGGCCGTGCCCAAGATGGCACCAGCAAAACAGCCCCTCTCATACAGTCCCCTGCTCACTCACCCACTCCAGACCTGAGGAACCCTACTCCAGGGGTTCACAGTTCCCAGGAGATGGAGGGTGTGTGTGTGTGTGTGCGCGTGTGCGCACGCACTGGCTGTGTGTAGGGAGCAAGATGAAGCTTTGGAGTGGCACACTGTGATTAGTCTGGGCCTTGTGTTGCTGTTTCCGTGTGTCTAAGTCACTGTCCGGGAGTGTATGGGAGTGTTTACCTAGTGAGCCTTGATGGTGTCAGGAGTCTCTCTCTGTGTGTGACCTGATGACTGTATGTGAGCATGTGTATGCCTGGCCTCCCAGACCCACTAGCCATCCTGTGCAGGCCGCTGTCTCCATCCGTGCTGCCCACATCCCCCAGGCTCAGTGCCCAGGCCACAGTGGGCGGGTGTCACTGGGAGGTCACTCTCACCGCTATGGGTGACTCACTGGGAGGCAGGAAGGAGAGGATCCTGCCTCCCCCCCGGCCCAGGACACACCTCTTCTGCCCAGGACACACCTCTTCTGCCCTGGGAGGCCTGGTCCCCAGGGGGCCGGGCAGGATGGGCTGGGATGCTCAGCCCAACCCCCATGGCCAGGAATGAAGGCTGTCCCTATAAGACCCTTTCAGGTGTCCAGGAGAGCAACAAAGCCACCTTCCCACCTGGGAAGTCAGGGCAGCCTTAGCGAAGACAGGAGCAGGGCTGGAGCTTTCTCAGGAACTCAGGGCCCCAGACTAGAAGCACATGTCAGGTTTGACTATGTGACAGAGCAACCGAAAGTTCTCACCTCTTGCTCAGTCACACTTTCATTCATCCCCATGAACCTCCTTTGAGACCTAGAGCTAGGACCCACCAGGCCCTGCTCTCCAAAGAGCAGAGGTAGATGGTTTAAGGTTCTGGCTGTGTGAGCCTCCCATGTCTAGGCAAGGATAAAAGCAGTGAGCAGGGGTGTGCCATGTCAGAGTTTAATCTGAGGGGTCATTCTCCAGGGATTATGGGATTGCGGACAGGTAGGAGGGAGGCAAGAAACCATGGAGGGTCTGAGTAGCAGGGCCAGAGTCGGGAGGGACCAAGGCCATAGGAAGCAGGGGAGATGGGCTCATGGGACATTACTGAGACTGAAAGGTGGAGCAGGCAGGAGCAAGAGGAGTGGAACCTTGAGGGTCACTTATGCACAGTGAGCCCAGGTTCTAAGGTACTGATTTCTAACAGTATCCCTGGTGTAAATGCCCAAGAAAGGTCCTGGTGGGGCCATAGTTGTATTCAGAGATGGGACATCATTCGCAGTGATGAGGTGGGGGCTGGAGGGGCAAGGTAGAAGGCAGGGGAGAGACAGCCAGTAGAAAGAGAGGCTGAGGCCTGAATTCGGGGGAGAGTGGAGGGAGAAGAGGAGGAGGCACTAGGGAGAACTCCCATGCCCAGGGAAGGCTCCAGAGGAAAGCCAAAGGAAGAGCAGGCTGCTCCCTCCTGATGGTCACCATCATTTGCTACTTCTCTGTGTGAACTGCACTGTGCTAAGCATTTGTACAGTTCTTGTCTCACTGAATGGACACATCTCCATGCACGAGGGCACCGAAGCAAGGGCAGGGGAAGGAAGTTGCTCAGGGTCACACATCTGGCTCACGGCATGGCTAGAATTTAAGTTAGAAACTTAAAACTCCAGAACTCACCATGGGTATAGGGTGTTGGGGACCTAGAGAGGGCAGTTTCCATGTGTGTGATACATTTTCAAATCCAGTTTCCCAAGAAGGATGGAGCCAGTGGGTGACAAGGAAGGTGGGGGGGCAGGACGTGGGAGAGGGGAGGCCTGTGGGCTGGGCTCAGCACAGGCCCTGATCCACCTCCCTCACCCCCAGTGGTGTGCCCTCTGCCCTGTATGAACGGCGGCCAGTGCTCCTCCCGAAACCAGTGTCTGTGTCCCCCGGACTTCACCGGGCGCTTCTGCCAGGTGCCCGCTGGAGGAGCTGGCGCGGCCACCGGCAGTTCAGGTCCAGGGCTGGGCCGAGCCGGAGCCCTGTCCACAGGCGCGTTACCACCCCTGGCTCCTGAGGGCGAGCCTGTGGCCAGCAAGCACGCCATCTACGCGGTGCAGGTGATCGCTGACCCTCCTGGGCCAGGGGAGGGGCCCCCTGCGCAGCATGCGGCCTTCCTGGTGCCCCTCGGGCCAGGGCCAGGACAGACCTCAGCAGAAGGTACTGAAGGATGGGCAAACCCGAGGGGCTCGAGGTGGGAGAGCATGGATATGACCAAACCCTGGCGGGGGGCAGCCCAGGAGAACCTCAGGGCTGCAACCCCCCTGACAAGGCAGCCCTGAGGCCACCGCATCCTGCCCCCAGTGCAGGCCCCGCCCCCCGTGGTGAACGTGCGTGTCCACCACCCTCCCGAGGCCTCCGTCCAAGTGCACCGCATCGAGGGGTCCAACTCCGAAGGCCCGGCCGCGGCCCAGCTTCTGCTGCCGCACCCCAAGCCCCCGCACCCACGACCACCCACCCAAAAGCCCTTGGGCCGCTGCTTCCAGGACACGCTGCCCAAGCAGCCAGTGAGTGAATCCACAGTCCCAAGGGCACCGCCCTTTGGTTTCTCAGGGTCTCCCTGCCCAACTCATTAAAATTGCATAAGGGTCTGCAGGTTGAGGTCGAGGAGCGGGACAGGGAAAGGGCCCCAGGAGGGAGGTGAGTGAGGGCAGGGCACTCTGTGACCTTACCCCCAACCCCTATCCCTAGTGTGGCAGCAACCCCCTACCCGGCCTCACCAAGCAGGAAGACTGCTGCGGGAGCATTGGCACCGCCTGGGGCCAGAACAAGTGCCACAAGTGCCCACAGCTGCAGTGTGAGTGCCTGGTCTCAGTGGGGCTCCCCCACAGGGCCACCCATCCCATCCTCCTCCCACCTCTGCCATAGAAGTCTCCAGCCCAGTGGCCCCAAATTCCTTCCTCCCTTCCCTCTGGCCTCCCCCCCCCCCCCCCGCCGCCTCTTTTCCCTCCAGAGACCTACAGTGTCCCCCTATTCCCCTGCCATGCTGTCCTCTCTCTGCAGACACAGGGGTGCAGAAGCCTGGGCCTGTCCGTGGGGAGGTGGGTGCAGACTGCCCCCAGGGCTACAAGAGGCTCAACAGCACCCATTGCCAGGGTATGGCCAGTAGGAGATTCTGTGGGCTTGGGGAGGGGCAGACCTGTTGTGGGTGGGGAAGGTCTCAAGGTGGGCAAGGGAAGAGACAGAGTTGGGGTAGGACTCTGAGGGTCTTGGAACAGCTTGCTGTCACCTTATGGCTCCAGACTAGAGAAACCAAATTCTCACTTACCACAGACATCAACGAATGTGCGATGCCAGGCATGTGTCGTCATGGTGATTGCCTCAACAACCCTGGCTCCTATCGCTGTGTCTGCCCACCTGGCCATAGCTTGGGCCCCTCTCGAACACAGTGCATTGGTGAGACACAGGGTCCTTGGAGGTTAGGAGGCACAGGTGGGAGGGGAGGAGCTCCCAGGATCGAGAGTCAGGTGAGAAGAGATCAGAAGGGGGTCATGCATTGACTGCAGGAGAAACAAAACCCAGAGAAGACAGAATCAGTGATCAAAGGGGTCAGAGGACATATGAGATCTTAGGTTAGAGGTCATATGACATCAAGGCTTATATGAAGTCAGGGTCCTATAGATCAGGGCTTAATGGGAAGGGGGGGTAAAGTCCAGAGCAGCTAGAATCAGGGGTCAATAGTCGTAGATTTCAGGAGTCACATTAGCCACATGGGGATGGGCTAGAGAAGCAAGGTCTGGAGCAGATGGACAGAGGGATGTGAGCAATAGTTGGTCCCAGAAGCCCATGCTGCCCACTACCCCCTGCAGCAGACAAGCCAGAGGAGAAGAGCCTGTGTTTCCGCCTGGTGAGTCCTGAGCACCAGTGCCAGCACCCCCTGACCACACGCCTTACCCGACAGCTCTGCTGCTGCAGTGTGGGCAAGGCCTGGGGTGCGCGGTGTCAGCGCTGCCCAGCAGATGGCACCGGTATGCAGGGGGCTTGTAGGGTGGCAGGGGTGGGGGGTGGGGTGTTTTCTGTCTGGAAAACACCCACTTTTGTGTCTGCTGTCTTGACCACAGCTGCCTTCAAGGAGATCTGCCCAGCTGGGAAGGGGTACCACATCCTCACCTCCCACCAAACCCTCACCATCCAGGGTGAAAGTGACTTTTCCCTTTTCCTGCACCCTGATGGGCCACCCAAGCCCCAACAGCTCCCTGAGAGCCCCAGCAGGGCACCACCACCTGAGGACACAGAGGAAGACAGAGGTCTGGCTTGATCCCTTGACCCTTGATGCACACATATGACCTCTCAGTCTAAGCCCTAACTCCTAATCCCTTTCCTGAAACACTGATCCTCCCAGACTGGACCCAGAAATTTGACCCTGGGGCATAGCCTCCTAAGCCTTGATCTGTAACCCAAGGACCTCAACCATTGCTCCTCAGACCACCAAGCAACACAGCCTAACTCCAGGAGCTATCTCTAGACCCTTGACCCAGAGACATGACTGTTGGACTCTTAGAGACCCTAACCATAGCCTGAAACAGATGTGCATACCCATAATTCTTGCAGTTGGAGAGGCTGAGGTAGGAGAATCACAGGTTCAAAGACAGCCTCAACAATTCAGAGTGGCCCTTAAGCAACTTAGTGAGACCCTGTCTCTAAATAAAAAATAAAAATAAATAAAGGGCTGGGAATGTGGCTCAGTAGTTAAGCCACTCTGGGTTCAATCCCTGGTACCAAAAAAAAAAAAAAAGGAGGGACTGGGGTTGTGGCTCAGTGGTAGAGTGCTTGCCTAGCATGCACGAGGCACTGAGTTGGATCCCCAGCACCATTAAATGTAAAATAAAGATATTGTGACCACCTAAAACTAAAAAATAAATATTAAAAAAAGGAAAGAGAGAACCTAAGCATACAGATCTGACTCACACCCCAGTGTTTAATATCCCTATTTTTCCCTTTTAGGGGTGACCACCGACCCAGTAAGTATGAGAACCCAGGTGGGAGAGGCAGGGAAGGTGAGGGATTCAGGTAGGGTTTATGCTGCTGTCACCCACAGCCAGTGAGTGAGGAGCGGTCTTTGCAGCAGAGCCACCCTACAGCCACCACCTCTCCTGCGCGACCCTATCCAGGTGAGCTGGGCGCTTCAGGGAGCAATTCTCAGGGGCTAAGTCTGGGGTTGGGGGAGTTAACAGCCTAGGCACTTGGGGGCAGTGAAGCTGGGGTAAGACCTGGGGGGACAAGGGAGGCTCAGTCTCTTAGGAGCCTTGGGTGCTGCCTGCAGAGCTGATGTCCCGCCCTTCACCACCTACTATGCGTTGGTTCCTGCCGGACTTACCCCCCTCCCGAAGTGCGGTGGAAATCGCCCCAACTCAAGTCACAGGTAAGGTCTGCTTGGCAAGGCCATGACCCCCAACTTAATTTCCGCACCCCCCGTCCCCCTCCAATCATATCGTAGCATTAACAGGCTAACACTTGTCCAGGGCTGGGCTCTGGGAAGTCCTGGTGAAAGAGGGATTCCACCGCACCCTCAAATGGCCCAAGCAGCATGGTAGATAGTCTGAGGGCCTTCACTCATTTGACCTGTGTTTATTGAATGCCTGCTATTTGCCAGCACTGTTGAGGTGCTTGGGATGCTGGGGGGAACAAAAATAGAGAAGAATTTCCTGTCTTAGAGCAGACAAAAACCAGATCAATCAGGAAAACAAAACAAAACACCTAGTATTTCTTATAAATGCTATGAAAAAATAAATCAGAGAAGGAGGAAGAAAGTCTGGGGGTTGTGATAATATTTAGGGTATCAATGAGAGAAAACCATGCAGGGTTTTAAAGATGATTAGAAATTCAAGAGGAGTGGGGAAGGGAGGGGCATGCAGTTTGAGGAAAAGAACATTCCGAGGGAAGAGAAGTTTGGGTAAAGGCATGGAAGTATGAAGCACTGGGTGGAGGAGAGAGAAACCAGACACAGATGGGTGTTTCTGAGCCAGGGAAAGCCCAGTGCGTGGAGGCTTGTTAAGAGGCTTGGGTTTGATACCACAGGCTATGGGAAATGTCTGAAAGGACTGAACATCAAAATAAATGCTAGCTCAGACTGAGCAATCCCTCTGTGCCAGGCACTGTCTAAAGAGTTTACAGGCTAAATATCATTTAATCTTCTCATGCTGAAAAGTGAGCCTTGTTGCCTCCTTTTCCAGATGAGAAAACTGAGGTTGAGACAGTCTCAGTAATTTGCTCTAGGTCACACAACTGAGCCAAAGTCAAGCTTGTGTTGGCATGGGCTCCAAAGCCACGAGGGAGCTGTCAACCTGAAACTCTGAACCTAGATGTGCTCCTGGAGTTAGGGCTCAGGTGGAAGGTGGCTGCCCCAGGACTGTGGGAATGTGAAGGATGAGGCACCTGGGGAGGATGTTAAGGAGACCTGTGGAGAAATATTCCAGGGGAGGAGAGCAGCCTGCAGAAGCCTACTAGTGGGTCAGGTAGGAGTGGGTCAGAGCAGAGGTCAACACCACTCCTGGGGTCATGATGGGGGTCAATGGGGGTGTGCTTGAGATGAAACTGTTGGATCTTGGGATCAAAAAAAGGGAGGAAGAGGAAGCAGGGAATCCTGAGCTTGGTGACAAAACAGGGTGAGGAATGTTCCTGCATCTGACCACGTGTGCACAGCTGTGATGAAAGTTAGGATTCCCAGGAAAGGGCTCCTAACTGCCTTGGGAAGGCAGGTAATCATTCTGGAGTGGAGCTCCCAGGTCCCTGGGAGAAGGGGTGTTGAAGTCACTGGTTAAAGGATATTGGTGTGATTGAGGCTATAGGATGACTGGGGAGAATGGGATTTTAAGCCCCTTGGGGAAGGATATTGGGACAACTGAGACCCTGAGGGGATGTGGTTTGGTTTCAGGTGACTGGAGGTCAGGCTCTTGGAGAGAATGGGAATGGAAGTATGAAAGGTCTTGGTATAAAGGTGATAGGGATGTCAGGTACCTAGGGTCCTTGTTTGGGACTACCTGGGATCTTGATATGGGGGTTTCTGGGATGAAGTGTAGAAAATCCTAGGATTGAAATAGGAGTGTGCAGGAACCTGAAGTCACCTGGTGACCTGGTTTAGGTATCCGGGTCTGTGGGTCTGGATGTCAGGGTCTGCCCTGGGGCCGTGGCAGGTGAATGGGCCCTCTTTGCCCCCTGACTCGCCCGTGCCTGCAGAAACCGATGAGTGCCGACTGAACCAAAACATCTGTGGCCACGGAGAGTGCGTCCCGGGCCCCTCGGACTACTCCTGCCACTGCAACCCAGGCTACCGGTCGCATCCGCAGCACCGCTACTGCGTAGGTAGGTGAGCGCCACGCAGCGCTGAGTAGGCGGGCGGTTGAGCAGGCAGATGGCTCTGCGGGAGCCCTGGCTCAAAACTTCCCTTTGATGTCTCCTGGCCCACCGGTCCTTCTCAGACGTGAACGAATGTGAGGCGGAGCCCTGCGGCCCGGGGAGGGGCATCTGCATGAACACTGGAGGCTCCTACAACTGCCACTGCAACCGAGGCTACCGCCTGCACGTGGGCGCCGGGGGGCGCTCGTGCGTGGGTGAGCGCCATGGGCACAGGGGCAGTACTCAGTTTCTTGGGTGGAGAGCGCTCCCCTCCTATGCTCTGGTTAACCCTTCCTCCGCCCCCTGATCTCTTTTCCCGACGCCTTTCTCGCGCTCAGACCTGAATGAGTGCGCAAAACCTCATCTGTGCGGCGACGGTGGCTTCTGCATCAACTTTCCCGGTCACTATAAGTGCAACTGCTACCCAGGCTACCGACTCAAAGCCTCCCGACCGCCGGTGTGCGAAGGTGGGGACCCATCCACACCAAAGGGTGGATCCCAGATGTCTCTCGACCTGGGATGGGGGCGGGAGCCTGCAGTAATCTCTACCCAGCTCTGAGCCTCTCAGATCGGGGTTCGGAAGCCCCAAGCATCCTGTTCTTGTTGATTTGTGTTGGAGAGAGGCCTTCCAAGTACCCTGAGCGCCAGACCAGCCAACTTGTGCCCAGACGGGTCCTACTCCTTTCTCCTGTGCAGACATTGACGAGTGTCGGGACCCTAGCTCCTGCCCGGATGGCAAATGCGAGAACAAACCCGGGAGCTTCAAATGCATTGCGTGTCAACCTGGCTACCGCAGCCAAGGGGGCGGGGCCTGCCGCGGTGAGAGCCGGGACTCGAAGGCTAATGGGTGGAGCCCTTCCCGGATGGGGCGGGGGCAGGACTAGGGGCAGCAAAAGGTGCCTCGTGGGCGGAGCGTCCTGAGAAAGGAGCGCCCCGCCACCAAGCCCAGGCGGAGATTTCTCGACACCGCGCATCCTACGGTGCGGCAGAGTCTGAAGCGAGCTCTCTACGCTGCAGACATCAACGAGTGCTCGGAGGGCAGTCCCTGTTCACCCGGCTGGTGCGAGAACCTTCCGGGTTCCTTCCGATGCACCTGTGCCCAGGGTTACACACCGGCGCCGGATGGCCGCAGTTGCGTGGGTGAGCTCCTGCACGCCCCGATTGCTACCCTCCAACAGCTTGTGCGCTGAAGCCGGGCATTGTAGTCGCCCTGTCTGTAAAATGATGGGTGGACGGGAGGTGACTAATTCATTCCCCAGCTCTTTTATCCAGTCAATCATTTTCTCAGCAAAGGGGCTGCAGAGTTTCCAGTAGGAAGTCTTAGGAGGCAGTGCTTGAAACTGCGTTTGCAATGCATGTCTCTTAAATTTGAAGGTAAAAACATATATCAAACACAGGGTGATGGGCACCCCTGCACTAATGTTTACTGTGCACCAAGCCGTGGGCTAAGGGTTGGGATTAAGAGGACCGAAGACACAGACTGTACCAGAGCTGGGAGCTTGGAAGGAGCTGGGATGCTCCTTGGAAACCAGCACTGGACTGGGAGGAAGAAAACCTGAGTTGTGTTAAAGGACCCATAGGAATTAGTAGAGCAAAGAACAATGAGAGGGAACAGAAGCCAGACAGTAGTGGAAGACATGAGAGTAGTCACCTCAAAATGGCCATAAAATGATGAGACATCAGAGAAATATTGGAACAGATTAACTGGGCATGCTGGTTGGGAGACAAGGTGAAAAAAAGAGGGGAATGAGAGACCCTCTAGGTATGTGGTTTGGTAACTCAGTGGATGGTGCTGCCCACTAGAATACGATACCTAGGGGTAGACATATTTGGGCAGAAAGATTCTGAGTTCTTTGTTGGCCAAGGGGAATCCAAACCCATGGGCACCCTGTGCTTCTCTACTGGAGATGTCAGTAGAGGCTAGGCCATGTGGGTTGGTAGTTTGGTAGTCTTGGGCCATACATACCCATGACTGTGGACTATGGGAGCTATGGAGTGTTGAGGCGAGGCTTGTTCAGTCAAGGAGGGTGAGCTGGGTAAGGGGAGCATTTGGCAGAATTTGGTAGACACTGATGCACAGGGGCAGGTGGAGGTGAGGGAGAAGGAATGGTAAGAGGATTCATGATGGAAAGAGGGACGGTAGGTGGACTGCAGAGCACCATTTAAAAATCTGGGGAAGCCAGGTGTGGTGGTGTTTACCTATAATCCCAGGCTGAAGCAAGAAGATCAAAAGTTGGAGGCCAAGCCAGGCACCATGGCACACGCCATGTGTCTTGGGAGGCTGAGAGGACGAGTTCAAAGCCAGCCTCAGCAATGGCAAGGTGCTAAACAACTCAGTGAGACCCTGTCTCTAAACAAAATACAAAATAGGGCTGGGGATATGGCTCAATGATTGAGTGCCCCTGAGTTCAATCCATGGTACCCCCCCCCAAGAAAAAAGGAATGTTGGAGGCCAGCCTCAGCAACTTAGTGAGACCCTATCTCAAAATAAAAATTAAAAGGTCTGGGGATGTGGCAGGGGTTAAGCATCCCTGGGTTCAATTCCTGATACAAAATAAATAAATAGTTGGGGAAACCTAGAGCAGTATGAGGAGAAGGGCGGGGAGGGTGCCTCATTTAGTGAGGGTCTGTGAAGGGTATGAAGGCCTGGTCTTTTTGGCATCAAACCTAGCCAGGGGCCCTGAAAGCTCTTGGCTTGGCCACTGGCACACGTGGGAGCTGGCCTCAGCTCAGGTACTCCAGGCCATGAGCAGGAATGGAAAAAGAGTAGCAGAGCTCAGAGACTAATATCATCCTGGCCCTCTGACACCCCTGTGTCCTACAGATGTGGATGAGTGTGAAGCTGGGGGCATATGTGACAATGGCATCTGTACCAACACACCAGGCTCCTTCCAATGTCAGTGCCTCTCTGGCTACCATCTGTCAAGGGACCGGAGTCACTGTGAAGGTGAGGGGTCCTAGAGCTGGGGCGCTGGCTTGTCCCTCCCTATCCCAGTACCCTTACTGCCAGGTCTAGTCCCCATCCAGATCCCAGATGTGGTATGGGGCTATGGAGCCTCCCGGGGCACTGAGGGAGGGGTACTTTGGCAGCTTCAGCCCCTGAGACTCCCCACCTCCTTGTTCTCCTACAGACATTGATGAATGTGACTTCCCTGCGGCCTGCATTGGGGGTGACTGCATCAACACCAATGGCTCCTACAGATGTCTCTGCCCCCAGGGGCATCGTCTGGTGGGTGGCAGGAAGTGTCAAGGTATGAGGGATTGGCTGAGGGCTTCTGAGGGGAGTGGCAGGGTGCAGTAAGCCCCCAGATACACTGGCCTTTCTGTCTTTCCATCCATCCATCCATGCATCCTACACTCAGCTGTCCTTCCATTCTTTCACCTGAATAACAGAATAACAGTATAATGACATTAGTGCTTCTGTGATGCTTACTTTGTGCTAGATGTGTTAGTCCAATTTACCAACTCACCCATACTTGTGTTCATCCTCAAGAGATAACTGAGCACTTACTGTTTGCCAGGTTTTGTGCTCTGTACCAAGGGCTCCCAGCCTCCAGTGGTGGTGGTGGTGGTGGTGATAAACTAATTTTCAGCATTAGAGTGCAGGGTGTCAAGAAGGTTCTGGACTAGCAATCAGTAGGGAGATGACCATTGAATTGGGACTTGAAGCAAAATAATAGTGGTTCTCAGACAAAGGCATTGGATGGTATTTCACCCCCCAAGAACAGTATTTGAAAAGTACAAAGATCTGGAAGTTATGTTTCAAGGAGAGCAATACTGATATCCTGAGCATGGGGTTGGAGGGAGCTGGAGGGAGCTGGAGGGTGATGGGACTGAAGGGTATTGGGAGAGCAAACTGAGCTGAGTTAGGACTTCATTCTGTTGTCATTGGGGAACATTGAAGGATGACAGCAGTGAGTGTACCTACCCACCTATGTGGACCAGAGGGCATCTCTCTGGTGTGTACTTGGAAATCAAAGTGGAAATTCAGGTTCTGAATTTCAGGTCCTCAGGGCACACTCCAGGGAAGGAGGCAGTGGTTCTTGTCAGAGCTATTTCTATCCCTGCTTCTTGCTCCCTTTGCTCCCTCCAGACATAGATGAGTGCAGCCAGGACCCTGGCCTGTGCCTGCCCCATGGGGCCTGTGAGAACCTGCAGGGCTCTTACGTTTGTGTTTGTGATGAGGGCTTCACCCCCACCCAGGACCAGCATGGCTGTGAGGGTGAGTATCCTCCCAGTTTTCTCCTCAGTCTAGACAACTCCCCTGAACTGCAGCTGGCCTTCAGAGATGTCCTGGTCCCATCCTCCTGAATTTGGGGAACAGAAAGATATCTCTCTTGCCTGGGGGAGCCAGACTTCCAAGGGCCTGAAAACCATGTGGAGGAAGGAACAGGGCTCTCACATGGTGCTAAAGGGGGGCCAGGGAAAGTGGAGGACAGTGATGTGATGGGTGGGCAATGTAAATGTGGGGGCGGTAGTTTATCTGCATGACTCTGAGCTGCCTTCCCCCTCAGAGGTGGAGCAGCCCCACCACAAGAAGGAGTGCTACCTTAACTTCGATGACACCGTGTTCTGTGACAGCGTACTGGCCACCAACGTCACCCAGCAGGAGTGTTGTTGCTCACTGGGGGCCGGATGGGGAGACCACTGTGAAATCTATCCCTGTCCAGTCTACAGCTCAGGTCAGGAGCCGGCAGGCCCCTTTCCAGAACCTTAGTTTGTGCATCAGGAAACCAAATGAGGAAAATGTCTCCCTGCTGGATAGTTGGGAAATGTGGTGCTGGCTCTGGCCAGCGGACTGTTACTCAGTCCTCCTTCCTTCCCTCCCTGCAGCTGAGTTCCACAGCCTTTGCCCCGACGGAAAGGGCTACACGCAGGACAACAACATTGTCAACTATGGCATCCCAGCCCATCGTGGTAAGCCCCAGCGCGGCTTCTTCCACCAGGTCGGGCCCGCGCTGCCTGGCTCCCAGGCTTGGCTCCCAGGTGCTGGCTTGGCATAGGGGTAGGCGGCGCCAGATCGGCTCTGCGCACACATCAGGCTCGCCCCCACCCCTGTACTCCTGGTCCTTCACTCTGGAATGGTTGGAGGGAAAAACTTCTCCCGCGGGTTTGGCTTTCCTCCCTGCATGAGCCCCGCCCACCCCTTCCGCCTGCCTGCAGGGCGGAACAGTTTAGAGGTATAGGCGGCTGGGCGCCCATGGTTGGTCACCCTCACCCGCAGACATCGACGAGTGCGTGTTGTTTGGGGCGGAGATCTGCAAGGAGGGCAAGTGTGTGAACACACAGCCTGGCTACGAGTGCTACTGCAAGCAGGGCTTCTACTACGACGGGAACCTGCTGGAGTGCGTTGGTGAGCGCAGCTCGCCGCGGCGGCTGGGGGAAGCGGCCGGGAGGCCCGAAAACCTCCCGCCCGCAGGTCTGCCCCTGGCATCCGCACTTTTTCTCCCTGTAGATGTAGACGAATGCCTGGACGAGTCCAACTGCCGGAACGGAGTGTGTGAGAACACGCGTGGCGGCTACCGCTGCGCCTGCACGCCCCCGGCGGAGTACAGCCCCGCGCAGCGCCAGTGTCTGAACCCCGAAGAGATGGGTGAGGCCCGGGCCGGTCAGCTGGGGAGAGGGAGGGGGCGGGGCCCAGGGCGAACTGTGACTGCCACCCCCACCCATCCCCTCGCTGCCTGTAGACGTGGACGAGTGCCAGGACCCGGCAGCCTGCCGCCCTGGCCGCTGCGTCAACCTACCGGGCTCCTACCGCTGCGAGTGTCGCCCGCCCTGGGTGCCCGGGCCCACCGGCCGCGACTGCCAGCTCCCCGAGAGCCCGGCGGGTGAGGGCGATGGGCCGACTCCAGGGCCTCCACACCGGCTTGGGTGGGATGGAACCGAGGACGGTCCCTGCCTCTGGTTCCTCGATGACGGCCGGTTCCCTTCGCAGAGCGTTCCCCGGAGCGGCGCGACGTGTGCTGGGGCCAGCGCGGAGAGGACGGCATGTGTGCGGGCCCTTTGGCCGGGCCTGCCCTCACTTTCGATGACTGCTGCTGTCGCCAGGGCCGCGGCTGGGGCGCCCAGTGCCGCCCGTGCCCGCCGCGAAGCGCCGGTGAGCTGGTGAGGGGAACTCTGAGGGCGGTAACTGGGGTACACCGATGACGTCGCTCACCTCACCCCACACTCCCAGGGTCCCAATGTCCGACATCGCAGAGTGAGAGCAATTCCTTCTGGGACACGAGTCCCCTGCTGTTGGGGAAGCCATCGCGAGGTGAGTAAGGCCTAGGGGGACGAGGCCGGGTCAGCACCATCGTTAGGGGGCGATGTTGACATCGGTAATTCCACCGGTCCTCACAGACGAGGACAGCTCGGAGGAGGACTCCGATGAGTGTCGCTGTGTGAGCGGCCGCTGCGTACCGCGGCCAGGCGGCGCGGTGTGCGAGTGTCCCGGTGGCTTCCAGCTGGACGCCTCTCGCGCGCGCTGCGTTGGTGAGCTGGACAGTGGGGCCCCGGGGGCGGCGGAGGGGCGGGGCGGCGCCCAGCCGGAACTGGAAGCTAAGCGAAGTCCGCACCTGTCAACCACCTGCAGACATCGATGAGTGCCGAGAGCTGAACCAGCGCGGACTTCTATGCAAGAGCGAGCGCTGCGTGAACACGAACGGCTCCTTTCGCTGCGTCTGCAAAGCCGGCTTCGCGCGCAGCCGCCAGCACGGGGCCTGTGTGCCCCAGCGCCGCCGTTGACACAACCCATGGCCTGCATCTCACGCTGACGGGTTTTCATTGACATTGGGGGTGAGCTCGGTCTCTTATTCCTGCCTCAACTAGGGACAGGGACCCAGGAACCCTCTGGGGCCCACAGACCCCTTTCTGTACCCCTAGACCCAAGGGTGTCCATAGTGGTCCAGTCAGGTTCACTGCAGATACAGGTCCGCAGGGTGCTGTCGGTCTTGCTCCCTGAGGATGATTCTCGTAGACGCTGATAAATCAGATCGTGCCTCTTCTGTTTACTCGCGGCTTTGAAAGCAAATTGATGTTCACATCTACTGCTGGTGGGGACTGCACAGAGCAGTACCAGATCCCAGCCACCCAGAGGGGCTAGCTGAGCCCGGGACAGGGGTGTGAAATAGAATTTATTGTGGCTCTGATTATGTACACATGAGATGTGCCTGGCTAGGCCAGCCGGGCTCACATGGTTTGTACAATAAATACATCCGCGGGGCCTGCTCTCCGTGGCTGGGAGGGCTACCCCAGAAGTTCAGTCCAGCTTTCTTGCTCCCAGCTTCATGGGGCCCTTGGCTGCCTTCTTCTCTGCACGTTTGGCCTCCATCTCCCTGCGCCGGTCCTCACGCTTTTTCCGTGCCAGCTCGGCCTTGACCTGTCCTGGAGTCAGGAAGGGGAAGCAGGCTGAGGGCTGACCTGCCCTGTCCTGCCCCCTAGTCTGTCAGCCCTCCAGGGGAAGGACTTACGACTCTCAGTCTCCAGGCCCTCCCAGTTGTCCTCACCCCATGAGTCCGATTCTGGCCTGGGCTGAAAAGGGAAGTGCGGGCTGCTGTGGGGGCCAACTCCTGGATGAGTTCCACCCCGGTCTGCACCCTCAACAGACCCATACCTGGGTGCTAGAACGCACAGACAGGGCAGCGAAGGGGTCACCCTTGTCGTTGGACTCTGGGCCACCCCAGTTATACTCGCTGGCCAATCTTGTGCCTTCAGGGGGTGGCTCTGGGGAGCTGGGCTCCTGCCAGCCCTGCTCCCAGGAGCCTTCAGCTTCCCAGTTGCTCCAGTCTGACTCAGGAGATTTGTGTTCTGGGGGGCTGACCTGCAGAAGGGTGGGAAGGAGTGGTTGGGCCTGCCCAGAGGCAGGAGCCAGATCCTGCCCCACAGACACACTCTGCCTGACCCAGCTCACCTGTCCAGCTATGCTTGCTTGGCCCCTGGTACTCCAGTCATCCTGTTGGGCCAACACAGACTCAGCCTCCTGCTGCAGTATGGGAAGGAGAGGGGCATACCAATGACACACCCAGCCCTCCAAAGGGCAAGTAAGTGGGCCCCGGCCTGTCCTAGACATGAGCTTGGCCCTTTGGTCTTTTACCTTCCTTCATTTCCTTCCCTGTCAGCCAGATGGGGAAACTGGCCAGAGCTCTGATACAATTCACTCAGAGCAGCACCACTCCCTCCCCCCGCCCATCCTCAGCCACCCCTGCAGCATGCATGGTCTGGTTTTAGAGGAGGGTATATGGGGGACTATCCTTACTCACCCCAGGCTGAGTGGGCACTGGAGTAAACAGTGGGCACACAGGAGAGTAAGAAGTCCAGCAGGCAGCCTAACCACTGCCTGCCCTGCCTCTCATCTGACCCTGCTCCTGGAGACCCCTGGGATTGGGGAGGAGATCAGCTGCTGTCTCTGACCTACAGTGGCCAACTTCATGAGGTCTACCTGTCAGGACTGCTGTGCAGATAATACAGGCTCAACTCCAGCCAGGCCCCATATGTCTGGATTGGCAGCCTGTGGCTCTCTGGGGGTCCCCTGAGAGCCTCCTCAGCCCCACTAACCTCCAAGCTGCCCCAGTCCTCATCATCCCATCTGTCAGCAGTACTGCTATCCTCTGTTGTGTCCTTGTCCTCCTGTGTCTCCCAGCGGTCTGAGGTTGTAGAGGTGGCAGAGAGAGGTGTGGGGGCTGGGGCAGGATGTCCTAGAGAACAGAGGCCCCGGGGCTCTCAGGGAGGTTTTGGGAGAGGACAGAGGTTGCTGAGAGGAAAGGGATACACAGAAGGAAGGGGCACCAAGGAAATCCACAAGGAGACTAGACCCCATTCCATCCCCTATGTCCCCATCACCCTCCTAGGGGAACCAGATAATAGCTGGGACACTCACCCTCAGGCATTGGTCTCTGGGGCACATTGGTCTCAGCCTGTGTAGCCATGGGGTGTGCACGGATGAATTTAGAGGTAAGTGAGGAGACTCCAGTCACAGCCCAGCCTGCCCAGCTGGCTGCAGCTCCTCCCATCCCAGGGCTGGAAGCTGCATGGACATCCTTCTCTGGGCAAAAAGAAAAACAGATATGGGCTCAGGCTCCACAGGGAGGTGATAGAAAGGCAAGTACCCTAACAATGACTTGTAACCGTCCCCTCCCTATTATAGGCGGAGGTCTTCCCATCTGTGAAATGGATGCTCCAGTGGAGGTGGGACATGCCAGATGACAGGCAAGGACATGGAAGTGGGGGAAGAGGGAACACAAGCATGGCCACTCACCCACTTCTGCCAACTGGGTGGGATCCTCAGACACAGACTCCAGTTTGGACAGGAAGCTTCGAATGGCCTTGAAGGCCTGTGGGATAGCAAGGGGCCAAGCTGGGGGCTCCAGGGTTCCTGAGAGCCTACCAGACTGGTTAGGGCTCAGATATAACCCAGAGTCCCCGCTCCAGGGCCCAGCCCCAGCTATGCCTCACCTGGTCCCGCACAGATTTTTCAGGGTCCACAGTGAGGCCACACAGTACAGGCAGGATCTTGTGGGCACAGTCGTTCATTGAGTAGAAGTTGTGGGTGGCAGCAAAGCCCAAAACACCCGCAACCCGGGATGGTGCAAATGGGTCCTTAGTGGCCCGGCTGAAGGCGGAGGTGAGGACTCTGTATCTGGTCTGGAGTAGGGCAGGGGAGAGAACTCCTAAGTATACAGTCAAAAGTGGGACCTAGAACCTCCAGATCAGGGGCCAACCATGGGACCTCCAGGGTCTAAAAATGTGTATTTATCAAAAATAGCTTAAAAGGCACAAATTTACCTAAAACTCTGGATCTGGATTTCTCCTCCTAGAATCCTGGACTCCTTTCTGCCTCAGGGGAACAAGGGCCAGAACAGCAGCCACCCTGAGGCTAGATCATGTGCCTCCCTTCTTCCCTGCCCTGCTGATCCCACTCATTCATTCCTGTTACTGTCTGGGCACAGCAGGTGTCACATTTTAAAACTTGGGGGATGCACACAGGTTTGGGGCTAAGCCAACCTGGATTCAGATCCTAGATTCACACCTATGCACTGTGTGACTTGGCACAACTCACTCCACCTTTAGGAGCCAAGACACTGAGGCTAGCAGGGCTCTCTGGGAGCCTTTGTGTGGGAGATGATGAATGACCACACACACAAGGTTCCTGGCTCGAGAGGAGGCCATGGTCCTATGGCAGCTGTAGGAGACTCACACTGGCACTGAGGTAGGAGCCAATTTTTCCCAGGCAGACTGTGGTGTTGCAGCGGATTGGGCCCTGTTCATCCTTGGCCTGCAGCCGGGCAAAGTGCTTCATGAGCTCCACGTTGAGGTTGGCTTCATTTAGCTTTGGGGCCAGGAGCAGCATGGACTGTGGGGTGAAGTCAACAGTAGGTATTGTGGGCCAGGACAGGAATGGTCTTCTGGGCCACTGGTGGTCCCTGGCTCTTAGCAGACCTGCCAAAGCCTGCTAAAGCCCACTCGGCCTTCTCCTGGCCCACCCAGTATGTTGAGAAAGGGGAGCTCCCCCTTTCCTGTCCCCTAAAGTAAGATCTCAAAAGTCTTGTACTCCTGTCTCCCATCTCTCTCCTGCCTGCAGTACACACAGGCTCTCACAGGAACATTCCCCACAGTGTACCAAACTGGCTTAGGCTGAGGTCACCAATGAACTCCAAGTCACTAAATTCAATAGTCAATTCTGCCTCATCAAACTTGATTCCTTAGCAGTTTTGATAACCCTACCACCACCACCAAATTCTCCCTCTGCTTTGAAATTTTTGTTTCTGGTCTACCAGGAAAGGAGTCCTGGTCCTCCCCCCAGCCTCACTGGCTGCTCCTTTTGCTGAAATCTTAATCTTTAGACACCCCAAAACAAGTCATTTGGCCTTTTTTTTTAATATTTAACACTGGGCCCTGTAATCTCACCTACTTCATGGCTTTAAATGTCTCTCTGTTAGCTGATAGCTCCCAAGTGTGCACCACTTGCCAAAACTTCTTGCCTCAACTTCACATGTGCATAACCAGCAGCCAGCTCAACAGCTCTACCTGACCATCGAGCAGAGCTGGCCAAGCCAGGGCCCAACCGCCTTCTACAAACCTGCTCCTCACTCAGACCACAGCACTGCTCTGTTCTACCCACCACCACACACCTTGCAGGTGGGCTTTGCTGGTCTCATTCCCAATGAATACAGCAGGTTTCCACCACACCAACAAGGCCCAACATTATCCTCTGACTTCGCCTCCTTCAGCCATCTCCTTTCAGCCATGCTAAACCACTTACTTCTACTTCCTACTTCTATAGTCCAGGCAGCTTCCAGACTCCAGGCCTTTGCACCTGCCGTTACTTTTGCAGGAGACACATTTCTTCCCCATCTCTTCATGGGTTGAATCCTTCACCTCCTTACTTTCAAGGGATACCTCCTAAGCAAGGTAGTCCCTTTTTAAAAACTGTAGACCCTCCTCTCCCCAACTCTTTTCTGATGTGATATATATTTTCTAATTCTATTTCTTGTCTGCCAAGCCCATTGTCTGTACCCCTCAAGGGAAAGGGGCTTGGGCTGCCTTGTGCAAACTGCATACTAGCCCAGGGCACAGGATGGGCACAAAGAAATGTTCAGTGAGGTCTGCTGAAAGGACTGTAGGTCACACCTGCCGCATACCACCACTGGCTGCAGGACAGCCTCCACAGCCTGGACCAAGCGCAGAGCACATGGTAGTACGTGCCCCACCCATAATGTGCTTAGACTTGCAAGCAGAAGCCATGGCCTCTGTGTCCTGTAAACAACCCCCTCCATGCCCTGGAAAACTGGAGGTGGTTACTCTTTGCCTGGCCATACCTACCTTGACTGTCTGCTCCCGGATGGCAGGGTTGGTATCCAGAAAGCCATGTACAACATGGGGAAAGATCTGGGTGTTGACTGTCGGCTCATCAAGGTATTGGATAAACTGCTCCATCTGTAGCCCAGGAGGGTAGAGGGTAGTGTGTGTGGGGGAGAATACAGCCAGCCCTCTCTCGCCCCATACAGGTTTGGAGCCACTCTGGTTTCCCACTATCCACCCCTGGCCAGCCAGGTTAGCTTATTAAGCCCCATGCCTGTGTTTGACCTCAAGAGGCTTGATGCAGAGAGGGATTGGGACCTGAGAGCCACAAGTTCTTCCTGGCTCACAAGAGTCCCCTATCCTAGGCCCCATCAGTCCTATGTAATGTTCCCAGTTGCCCTGGGTTGGCAGGAGATGTTTTATCTCCACTCATCCCAGGGTGACCACATCAGAAGATGGGGTGGCACCTGAGCCCTGTAGCCTGGGCACTCCTGAGATTGCCAAGGAGCCCTGTGATCCACCTCATGACAGCCTGGCCTCCCTGCTCCCTCATCTGTGGAATGTTCAGGGGAGGGTTTTCTGGGGTCCCTTTGCAGCCAGGAAAGGGGCTCCAGTCACCTGCTTGGAGCAGGAGGTAAGGAAGGTGTCTCTCCAACAACCAGGGTGGGTCTGGGTGGGTAGACCAGGGCAGGGCCTGGCCAAGGCCCCTACCTGCTGCAGGAGGCGGATGCGCATGGCGCGGTCGGTGGATGAGAACATCTTGACCACCACAGGAATGATCTTCTGCTGATACTCCTCAGCACTGAGGAACTTGCCCACCTGAGGATAGGAGGGAACAAGTGTTTAGCCACGTCCCCAGGGCTGGATGACTTCACAGGGCTCACTTGACTTACTCAGGCTCCCTGCTGGTTTTCCAGGGTAGGAAGGAGATGACACCAGAGTAGAGGCATCAGGCATTTCCCCAGCAGCTCCTCTGCCCCTACCCCAGCTCAGTCCTGCCCCTAACCTTTCAGGTTCAAGGCCTCTTTTAGGAAGCTGATGGAAGCTGTGCCCCTCCCTATGAATAGGTGTCTGAATGTCATATGTACACAGAATTCTGCCTGTGATTTCTGGGGATTCCAACTTTACAGGACTTGATGGCTGGCTTTTCTACTTCTAGCAAGTTCCTTCAGGGAAAAAGGATGTCCTGGGGATGGGGCACGTAAGGGAAAGGCAGGTGACCCTGAAAGGTGGGCTGGGGTCTCAGGAAGCAGGAAGAATCCAGCCCCAGAAGTCACCTGAGTGGTTAGGAAAGAGGAGAGGAAAATGGGGTGATGGGCAGGTAGTCTCCAGAGCCCTGGGAAAATGGTTGCACAGATCAGGCTAGGAGAGTCTGTCTTAGGAAAGGAGGAAGGGCCAAGTGCCCTGAAGCAAGGGTCTGAGGATCAAGAAATGTAGAGGCACAGGTTCTTTGCTCTCAAAGGGCAAGAAGTCCCCACAGTCTCCCTGTAGCTGCTCAGGAGGTCCTGGCTTGCTGAACCACCAGGACGCTGGCAGAAAGCCACCTCATATGGGTCTTCCCTGACCAGGCTGCCTGCCCCAGGATGCCCCATAGGGCTGTTCCCAGTCCAGGATCATCTCTTTTGCAGTTTGGATACACCCTGCCAGCTCTCTGGATCCCACAGGTCTTGAGGCTCCAGGCTTTCCAGGTCTCCCCTCAATTACCTTGAAGAGGGGTGTGAGGACCACAGCCCCAGCGTTGCCAAACTCGAAGGCAGTCAGCAGCTGGGGCAGCACCTTGTGCCGACAGAAATCCTCAGGGAATGAGTCCAGGCTCTTGCTCAACTCTTGGAAGAATTTTTGCTTCTCGGCCGGCTCTTTGATCTAGGGGAACAAGGACAAGGCACAGGGAGGAAGTCAGCCTGGTCACACACATTGCCCAGTCACAAGTGAGGACAGGAAGTCACCCCAGGTCTGAAGGGACAAAAATAAAGCTGTGGGCTCTAGAGCCCAACTGCCTAGGCTCAAAGGCCAGCTTTCCTGCTTACTTGCCATGTGGTTTAGGCAAGTTCCTCCATCTGTAAAATGAGTTAATAACTCTATCACCGCATAGGGTTGTTCTGAAGATTCAATTGGAAAATGCACATAAAAGCTGTCAGCACAATGCCTGGCACACAGCAGGGCCTCCAGTGACTGTCCTTATCTTGGCCACCTAACTGCTGGAAGAGCAGCCACTAGGGGCATCATACCCTCGGTCAGCAGCAGTGACTGCTCACAACAGCCTAGATGGGAAAACACTTAAAAAAGGGGGAAGGGCCATGTGAGAACTCCACCTAACACAGCGCCTGCTGCCCTCACCGGCCCCCACTCCCCCACCCCAGCCCAGAGGCAGCAGGGCTCAGCATTTCCAGTGGCTTCTTCAAGATGCAGTTCAGTTCCCCATCTTCCAACAGCCCCCCCTATCCCCACCTAAGCCAATATTCTCCACTCTGTTCCTTGGAAGTCTGTGGAAGTGTCTGTCGCCCTCCTCCCCTGTCCTGATTCTCAGCCACCTCTCTGTGTTCACCACACATGATTGGGCCAGAGCAGGTGCAGAGAGCAGACCTCCCTCCTTCATTCCGTGTGACTCTCCCTTTACACAGATGCCAACATTGAGGTTCAGAGGTAAAGCACAGGGTGCCCTCCTCACATCTTCTCATGAGCTGGTCCCTCTGTCTGGAACACTTCCCCCAGTTACTATCCCTATGGCTCCCAAGTTCCTGTCCTTCAGGTCCTATTTCAAATGTCATTCCTAAGAGAGCTCTTCCCTGAGCACCCCATCCCTTCTATTTTCCTGCGGGCAAAGAGAACTGCCTAAAACAGGGACCTGGTCTATTAACCCCTTGCTCACTCCTTGAGGGCAGGTCTAGATCTGTCTTTCCCTCCCCACCCCACTCCAAGCCAGCATGGGGCATGGCACCCTGGGGACCAGAGTCAGAAAGTATTGAAGTAGAGTTGCTGGAGCAACAAGAACACTCACTAAGGATCTCTACTATGTCCAACATGCACAGCGGCCCTCTATGTTCCACAGTGGTGCATTCAACCAACCATTAATAACAGACATTAAAAATTAATGTGTCCATATTGACATGTAGACTTACTTTTGTCATTGTTCTCTAAATGATACTGTATAATAACTGTTTTCATAGCACTTTCATTTTATTAGGTGTTATATGCCATCAAGAGATGATTTTTAAGAATGTGAGAGGATGTAAATAAATCATATGTGTAAATACTATGCTGCTTTATATAAGGGACT
Source organism: Spermophilus citellus (assembly GCF_964194105.1). Taxonomy (NCBI): domain Eukaryota; kingdom Metazoa; phylum Chordata; class Mammalia; order Rodentia; family Sciuridae; genus Spermophilus; species Spermophilus citellus. The sequence continues at coordinate 250,586,211 of NC_138183.1, read as the reverse complement.
TGAGTATTCTTGGATTTTGGTGTCCTTGGGAGTCCTAGAACCATGGATATCATGGACATCAAAGACGACTAGGCTGTGTACTCCCCACGATCCTGTGAAGTAGGCACTATTACTAGAGCTAAACTTCAACAAAGGGAAGCCAAAGCAAGGAAGAGTTGGAGCCAGAGTTGCATCCAAAGGGCCTATTTGTATAGTCCATGCCTGTCTTCAAAGGGTTCAGTTGTGAGAGAACCTAAAAGTGGGGTATAGGGCAATTATGGGAAATGTAGGGCCAAAGCCTAGGCAGGTGGGGGGCTTACCTGAATCTCTTCCAAGAAGAGGTTGGTCTCCACAAAACGGTTGTTCATGAAACCACCAGGTGCCTGGCAGTTCTGCAGAAAGCGGGCTGGGTTGGGACGCACCTTAGGGTTGGCTCCCACCAGTTCACAGTAATGGGGCACCAGGGATTTGGGGATCTGTAGGATAAGACTCAGTGTCAGAGAAGGGGTGGTTGGTGAAAGAGCAGAGAAAGAGCAGCTGGGGCAAGGCAGACAGCCAGGGGCTGGATACTTACCTTCCCAGGATTGCGAAGGGCAGTCGCCCGAGGTAGGGGCCCATTGAAGACTTCCCAGATGAGGCAGCCCAAGCGCCACATGTCTGCTGACCTGTAGCAGTAATCCAGAGCTGCTCAGAGCCCTACCACCCATTAATGCAAAACTCATCCTGCCATGGCAGGTCCTGGCTGTGTCCCTCAGGTGACCCATCAGCCTTAAGCAGCTGGTTTCACTAGCCCCATTTAACATATAAAAAACCCAAGGTTCAGAGAGGCAAGGACATCTGTCCTGGGTCACACAATTTTCAAATTCAGAACCACCCAATGCCCAAGCTTATGTCCAACCTGCCCTACTACTATGGAGCTTCTGGTAGCAGTCCTGGGACCCTGATACTCTCCCAACCAAGCAACAAGGGACAGGGGAGTGCCAGCTAGTCTAGAGATCCTGAGGCTACAGGGGCCTCCACAACAGGACAGACTGAGGTATGCCGCCCCCAGTCACCCACCACTTCTCTCTGACCACTCTGCTGCTGTTGTCAGTCAATTCCGGGGGGTCATACTGCTCAAGTTCAGGGATCCCCTTGCGGGGTGGTCCCCCACCATTGCCCTGGGCTGAGTACATGTAATCCAGGCCCCCAAGTTTCCACTCGCCAGCTCGGTCCACAAACACAGCAGCCATACAGACGTTATTGTGGATAAGGTTGCAGTCGTTGACCAAGAAGCTGAGGGCTTTCACTATCTGGTGTAGCCCCCAGGACAACTCCTGCTCCTTCAGGCCACCAGCATCCACTCGAGCCTTGAGGTACATTCCCAGTGGGGTCACAGCCTCTGTCACTACATGGAGGCACTTTTCTGTCTAGGGAAGGAGAGAGGGATGTCAGGGATGGGTTAGGGAGAAGAAGGGGAGATGAGGAACAGGGACAGTAGAGAAGCTCTAACTCTGGGGGTGCTGAAATCCAAGGGGTGGAAACCAAGGGACAGAGTGAAGACAGCAGTGGGAGACTGGGAAATGGTGAGAACAGAGATAAACAAACGCAGTGCAGATACCTCCAGCCCATCGATATAGGCCAGGATGTTGGGGTGCCGGAGAGTTTTGAGGCGCTTGAAGGCAGCTTTGGCCACCTGGGTCTGCTCTTCGGCGCCAGGCTTCACGTCGTACACGAATATGGACACCAGGCTGCCTGTGGCCTGGAGGACAGAGAGGCCTGGGGGTGGGGGCCAGGCTGACCACTCGGCTGGGCCTGGGTCTCACCATTTCGTAGATGGTCCCCGGAGCAGAAGAAAAGAGACGCAGGCCAGGTCTCTCCCCTGGTCAGTCCGTAGGGACTCGGCCGGGCCCACGTGACCCCTACCCTGTCTGCCTGTCGGTCCCTCGGTCCTTCCGCCCGCCACGTCGGCACTGCCCGACCCCTCCCGGCCCGTTGCCCCGAGCCTCCGCCTCCACGTCAGACCCGGCGCGACGCAGAGGAACCGGCGGTGCGCAGTAGGCGAGGCCGAGGTCTGCCGCGGCCTGCAGAGCCGGGCCGCACTCACCTTTTTGCGGCCGCGGTGCAGGACCCAGGGTCCGGGCGGGCTGCCTTCAGGAGCCTCTGGGCTGAGCTCGAACGGAAAGTCCCGGACCGGGTCCCGGGCAAAGAACCACATCGTCCCCGCCGCCGCCGCCGCCGCCGCCGCCGGCTCGGGCGCCTCCGCTCCGGGTCCTCCGGCCGCCCGAGCCGGGGGCGGGGCGGGGGCGGGGGCGGGGCCTGGCCGGGGCGGGGGCGGGGCCGGAGACTGGGAGGGCGGGGCGGGGCGGGGCGGGGCCGGCAGCGCCAGAACCAACCCTCCGCTTCCGCGGCGGGGTCAGCCCTTCCAGATCGCCCGAACTGCTCGGACTTCTGCGTCCTTAAAGGCAAAAGGGGTGTGGAAAGAGAGCCCACCTCCTAGCGTTATTGTAAGGATGAGAGCTTGAGAAGAAACAGATGAGAAAACCGAGGCGATGAAGGGGAGAGACGGAGAGACAAACCGTGAAGGAAGGCGACTGCCAGCAGAGAAGGGGTGGTAGTGAGTAGTGAAGTAGAAACTTTTGGAGATGGTTGTGCCCAGGGTCTGAAGTGCTGGAGCTAGTGAGTGGTGGCTCCAGGTCCCAGCAAGGAGCCCATGGAATGAGAAGTGACCAGGAGAGAGGCCCGAGGAGACAGAGCCCTTGAGGAGTGGCGGCCGGGGGAGAGCACAAAGTGAGACAAATGTCCAGGTGAGGTCCACAAGCCCTGGAGTAGCTGGAGGGTACCAGGGGAAGGAAAGAAGGAGACACTGAGGAGGGAAGAAGAGTTGACCCCAGGAAAGGAGAGGGTGGAGGAGGAACAGCTGGGCAAGTCCAGAAGAGGCCAGAGGGCAGAGAGGAGCCCTGCTTTCCTGGGCCCAGCAGCCCGCGGTTCCTTGGTTCATAGAACCAGCCTCTTCTTCAGGTCCCCAGTGCTTGTGCTGTCATTAGTTCAATCTGCCCACCACACTAATGGGGACTTAGTCCTTTAGCTGGAAAGAGCCCTGTGTCCAGGAGGGGCTGGCAAGGACAGGCAATGACTCCTCTGCAGGTTGGGTCTCAAGGGATGGAGTCTTGTCCCTTAGCCAACTCCTATGAAGTACAGGTGAGATTCTGGAACCAATTGGAAATGTTTGGTTAGGATGTCTTTGGGAGAACTCTCAAGGGCAGTGGTGGATTGGAATCCTGGCTTAGCCTTTCACTGGCTGTGGGAACTCACACAGAAACAGTACCCTCTGGTGGTCTCAGTTCCCTCTTCTATAAACTGTGATGAACGGTGCCCTTCACCACATCTGACCCAGAACAGCCACCCAATAACACTCACTTTCTACGTTCCCCTGTCCCCGTATTGGTGTGGGAATCACACCAAGTGGGCATCAGACACAATGTCCACTGCTCAGGACAGACTAGAAGTCGTGTCTAGAGACCTTCCCTCATAACTTTGAGAGGCAAAAGACCTTGACAACATTGGGACTATGAAGTGGGCAATATAGAGGGTGGAGAGCATCTTGCCATTGAAAAGAGGCAAGTAGAGATCTCAAACATGAAATACAGCCTCTAAGGCTGGGGTTGTGGCTCAGTGGTAGAGCATTTGCCTTCCATGTGTGGGGCACTGGGTTCGATCCTCAGCACCACATAAATGAATAAAATAAAGATATTGTGTACATCTGAAAAAATAAAAATAAAAAAAACTCCCTGGAACAAGATGCCAGTCCAGCCAGCATGCTTTTTTTTTTAATATTTATTTTTTAGTTCTCGGCAGACACAACATCTTTGTTTGTATGTGGTGCTGAGGATCGAACCCCGGCCACAAGCACGCCAGGCGAGCGCGCTACCGCTTGAGCCACATCCCCAGCCCCTAAAAATTTTTTAAATATTAAAAATAAAAAAGTTTAGGGCTAGGGATATAGCTCAGTTGGTAGAGTGCTTGCTTCGCATGCACAAGGCCCTGGGTTCAATCCCCAGCATCACAAAAAAAAAAGAAAAAGAAAAAGAAAGAAAGAAATACAGCATCTAGAAGGTTGCCTTGATGAAGAGTGAGCCACAGCCTGAGCTGTGTACTGAGCACAGAATGATGGAGAAGGGGAGGCTTGGAAGGGTGATGCTTTGGGGTGCTGGTCATAGTTGGAGGGGAAGCGCCTACATAGGGTTTGTGTGGTGGTGTTTGGTTAGTGGCACATTTCCTAAGCATAGGGCCTCATAGGGGAAACAAGGGCAGGAAGGGCAGGACCACGGGGGGAGATCTAGGTGTCCTTAGCAGGGAATCTGGGGCCAAGTTTAGTACAGGACTGGTCAGGGGATGGCAAGAGATAAAGAATCTGCCAAGGGAACTGCCTGCCAGATTCCCTGTTAATAACCCCACTTTTGCAGTGGAATGTGGTGCAGAAAGCCTTTCCTCAGGAGGGGTACAGCAACTATTCCCAACTTCTCACCTTATGCCTGCCCTGGGCCCACACTGTGACCATCCATTTCATCCCCTGTAAAATGGGAATAGTAGCCACTGATCCCTGCCTGGGATTAGTGTTGTACTCATCTTGCACATGAGGAAACAGGTTGAGAAAGATCACACAGCAGAAAGCAGCGGGGCCTGAGCCCTGTGCCGCTCACGGCTCCTTCAACAGCCAAGACAAATCTCAGCAGCCTTCCAACGCACTCACCTGTGGACATCCTGCAGGCATGGGGTCTGCAGGGACACCAGGAAACCAGCTGCTCTTAGAGGCGATACGTTCAGAGCCAAGTGGGCAGAATCGGGGGGCAGATGCCTCAGTGTGAATCACATTTTCTGTGGGTGAGTTGTTTTGCCTCCTTTCTTTTGTCTGAAAAGTAAGATAATAAAAATGACTGACTACAAGCCGAGTGCAGTGGCCACACTGGTAATTCAGCTATTAAGGAGGCTGAGGCAGGAGGATCTCAAGTTCAAGGCCAGCCTGGACAATTTAGCAAGATCCTGTCTCAAAACAAAAATTAAAAAAAAAAAAAAGAGGGGCTGGGGCTGGGGCTGTAGCTCAGTGGCAGAGCACTTGCCATGCTACAGTGAGGCACTAGGTTCGATCCTCAGCATCACATAAAAATAAAAATATAAAATAAAGGCATTCTGTCTATCTACAACTACCAAAGAAAAAGAAAGAAAAAAAAAAAAAAGACAGGGCTTGGGGTGCAGCTCAGTGGTAGAGCACTTGCCTAGCATGCTCAAGGTCCTAGTTTCAATCCCTAGCATCACAAGAAAACAAAAAATAACTATATACATGTTCACTGTCCTGGTCATTAGTCCCAGATAAATAGCACACTGGAGGGGAGACACAAAGTCTTGAAAGGGAAGTTGTGAGAAAAGACTTGTGGCCTGAATGCAGAATAAAAAGGCAGTGACTGGAAAGACTCATGATAGAAATGACTTAGTAACTAGAAATCTTCAGAAGGGGCCTGGGGGGATGAAGATGATCCATGAAGGCAGGAAAAGAAAACCTCAAACATTGTGCCTTAGACAAGGTAGAGCACCCAAATCTCAGTGAGGACCACAAAAGCTGGAATCACACTCAGCATGAGGAAAGTATTTTTCCAGTCTCACAATGCATTCAGCTAAACACGTTTTTATTTGCTCCAGGAAACTGAGGGTTCTTTATTCATTCTGTAAAAATTTTTTTTTCTTTTTTTTTTTTTTTTGTGGTGCTGGAGATTGAACCCAAGGCCCTGTGCATGCAAGGCAAGCACTCTACCAACCAACTGAGCTATATCCCCAGCCCCCACTGTAATATTTTTTATTATTGAGAGAAGAATATTTCTTTCCTTTCATGAAAGAGAAATATTTCTCAGTTACTAAGTTGAATATGAAGTTATAAAAATCCTCTGGCTCTATGTATTTGAGTAAGATTCTGTTCTCAAGTCATGAAGGTCAGAGTGAGGAAGGATTTCGGATTCCAGGCACTGCTGGTGGGAATTTATTGGTGCAGCTGTAGTGAAGGACAGATATCAGTGATATTTGCTAAACCCTTATAAACCTTTGTCCCAGTAATTCTACTCCTAGAAATTTATCCTAAACAAACTCATGTTCAATCATACAAAGATATATATAAGGGGGGAACCAAGAGAATCAGGTGCAACACTTAACAGTCGCAGACCATCGACCTTAGAGAAATTCCAATTGTCTTTATCCTGCCAGGTCATGTCTGTAGGTGGCCGGGGAAGTCTCTAGAAAAGGGGATCATTGTGATCATGTTCCATTATTGGCACTCTGAATATGTGTGTCAGTTACTGGAAGAGAATCCTGATGTCACTGTGGGTCCCCAGGTGAGGCAGCGCCACTTCACAGAGAGAGTCCAGACACCCGTAGGATCTCAGTTGTGTAAAATAAAAGACTCACGCCTCCCATTTGCACTTAGGCACTAGTTCCTCTTTTGCACAGCTGGATATTTGCAATTATGTTCTGTGTCGGGCAATCTGCAAAATAATAAAACAGAGGGGAAGAAAAGATTTGTATGAAGTTGTATGAGTTTGGACTCTAAAGCCAGACAGTCTGGATTTTGTATGCTAGTCCTGCTGCTAATGAGCTGTATGGCCTCGGGAAAATCACTTATTCTCTTTGTGCCTCAGTTGTCTCATCTGTAAATGGGTAAAATAACAGTGCTTATTCCATAGGTATGGTAGGTTTAATAATGCCCCCCCAAAAGACATTCACTTACTCATACCTGGAACCTGTGAATATGGTACCTCACATTGTAAAAGAGACTTCACAAATGTGATGGAGTTAAGGATTTTGAGATGGGAAGATTATTCTGATTTTTCAAGTGGGCCTGATAGAGTCACAAGGGTCACTATAAGGGGAAAGCAGGATGATCATAGTGGATAGGAGATGTGACCATGGGAGCACCAGGGTGGAATGAAGTGAGGAAGGGGTCATCAGCTGATGCAGGTGGTCTCTACAAGCAGGAAAATACAAGGAATCAGACTTTCCCCCAGAACCCTCAGAAGGAACATAGCCCTGCTGCCATCTTCATTTTAGATTTCTGACCCTGGAACTGCATGATAATAAATGTGTGTTGTTGGTGGCACTGTCGGCCATGTTTGTTACAGCAGACACAGGAGACTAGTAGGCATATTGAGGATTCAGGAGTTAACACACGTAATTGCTTAGAACAGTGTGTAGCACATAGTGAGTGCTTCATAAATGCCTACTTTTATGTGACTCATAGGACTACTTTTTTTTTTTTTTTTTTTTTAGTACTGGGGATTGAACTCAGGAGCACTCAACCACTGAGTCACACCCCCAGCCCTATTTTGAATTTTATTTAGAGACAGGGTCTCACTGAGTTGCTTGGATCCTTGCTAAAATGCTGAGGCTGGCTTTGAACTTGTGATCCTCCTGCCTCAACCTCCTGAGCCTCTGGGATTACAGGCGAGTGCCACTGCACCTACACAGAACTATTTTTAACAATAGAAAATTGGAACAATCCAAATAACCAGCAGGAGTGGAAATTCAAATCTGCATCTGTGGAACTGCAGCAAATCAATGAGGCCAACTGGAGCTGTTTCCCGGTGCAGAGCTGATGAAGATGGTAGCAATGGTGGTGGTGGTGGTGGTGCAGACGCTTTTCAAGTCCTCCCTCGTGTCAGGCACGGAACTCGGCATTATCCCTGCATCACTTCTGTTGATCCTCATAACATTATGGGATAGAAAGTTCTGTCGGTCTGAGTCCAAGCAGGTGAGAGAAACCATTAAGTGATTTAAACAGGGAAAGTTTAATTATAAAAAATTATTAGCCCCAGGCTGGGTTTGTGGCTCAGTGGTACAGTGATAGCCTAGCACATGTGAGGCCCTGGTTTGATCCTCAGCACCACATAAAAATAAATAAATAAAGGTATTGTGTCCAACTACAACTAAAAAAATTAAAAATATTAAAGAAGAAGAATTATTAGTCAGGCTGGGCACAGTAGTGCATGCCTATGATCCCAGCAACTGAGGAGGCTGCTGTAGAGGGATGGCAATTTTGAGATCAGCTTGAACAACTTAAGGAGACCCTGTTTCAAAATAAAATAAAAAAGGGTGAGAACATACAAGCACAGGCAACACCTTTTTCAATACAACTCCTAAAGCTCAGGAAATAATGCCAAGAGTTAATAAATGGGATGGCATCAAATTAGAAAGCTTCTGCACAGCACAGGAAACAATGAGGGAGACATGATTAATACTAGAATATATAAAGAACTCAAAAAATTTTATACCAAAAAAATCAAATAACCCAATTAATAAATAGGCAAGTGAATTAAACAGACATTTCTCAAAAGAAGAAATACAAATGGCCAACAAGTATATGAAAATATGTTCAACATCAGTAGTGGTTAGGAAATGCAAATCAAAACTATACTGAAAAAGCCCTGGGTTCGACCCCCAGTTCCAAAAAAGACCAAACCAAACAAAACAAAACAAAAAACATCAAAAACTACACTGAATTGAGCGCAGTGGTGCACACCTGTAATTCCAGTGGCTCAGGAGGCTGAGACAGGAGGATCTGGGGTTGACCACACCTTCCAATCCTGAAGCTTGAGGCTCTGACCAATCACTGCATTTCGTGGTGACTTGGGTGATGTCTCAGCTCAGAAAGCAAGGAGTGGCCCCAGGTGTGGGCGTCACCTGCCGGGTTTGAGCTACACTCACCTGTTCCTTTGTAATCCTTCCCCTTGCCTCATTTGAATGGCTTCTTCCCAATAAAAGGGTTCAGCACGTGCTCCTCTCTCTCTTTCTCCACGGACCCCTAAGGTCATAGGAGGCTTCACAGGACCCAGAGAAAAAGGTATTTCTCTGTGTGGTTATTTCATGCATCCAGCTCACCTGGAGTGACCTTAAGTGTTTAGTCATGGAACTGGAACGTGACAAAAGCCAGCCTCAACAACAGTAAGGTGCTAACAACTCAGGGAGGCTCTGTCTCTAAATATAATATGAAATAGGGCTGGGGTGTGGCTCAGTGGGGAGCACCCCTGAGTTCAATCCCCTGATACCCAAACAAAACTACTCTGGGATTTCATCTCACACCACTCAGAATGACAGATATGAAGATATAAATAATAATAAATGCTGGAGAGAATGTGAGGGAAAAGGAACACTTTTACACCATTGGTGGGATTGTAAATTAGTACAACCAATGTGGAAATCAGTATGGAGGTTCCTCAGATGACTAGGCATGGAACCACCATATGACCCAGCTATATCACTCCTCGTTATTTATCCTAAAGAATGAAAGTCATGGGCTGGGGTTATGGCTCAATGGTAGAGCGCTTTCCTAGCATGTCTGAAGCACAGGGTTCAATTCTCAGCACCGCATATAAATAAATGGCTAAAATAAAGGTATCATCAACAACTAGAAATATATATATTTTAAAAAATTTAAGAATTAGAGTCCTCATGCTATAATGATACACACATACCCATGTTTATAGCGGCAAAACTCACAAGAGTCAAACTATGGAACCAGCCTGTGTGTCTATCAGAGTAGAAAATGTGATGTATATACAATGGATTTTTATTCCTCCAAAAATAAAAATGAAATTATGTCATTTTCAGAAAAACGGAACTAGAGACCATTATGTTAAGCAAAGTAAGCCAAACTTAGAAGGTCAAGGGTCATAGGTTTTCTCTCATATGTGGAAGCTAGAGAGGAAAAAGGAAAAGAAAAATGGGGGGCAGGGATCTCGTGAAAATCAAAGGGAGATCAGGAGAGAAAAGGGACCAGGAGGTGTAAGGTGTGTGGGGGGAGTGCTGGGGAGTGATACTGGTCAAACAATGTTTTTACATCGTGTGCATGTAGGTATATGTAACAACAAATCCCATCACTATGTGCCACTATGATGCACAATTAAGAATTTGGGGGGCTGGGGATGTGGCTCAAGCAGTAGCGCTCGCCTGGCATGCGTGCGACCCGGGTTCAATCCTCAGCACCACAAACCAACAAAGATGTTGTGTCCGCCGAGAACTAAAAAATAAATATTAAAAATTCTCTCTCTCTCTCTCTCTCTCTCCTCTCTCACTCTCTCTAAAAAAAAAAAAAAAAAAAAGAATTTGGGTGGGGGAGTTAGGGAGGTAGTGTGGTGGTAGAGTTCCCTTGGTTCTGTCCCCAGTAACCACCCCCAACGCGCGCGCACACACACACACACACACACATACACACAAGAATTATTAGCCAGGTATGGGGTGTGCACCTGCAGTCTCAGTTACTAGTGAAGCTGAAGTGGGAGGGTCACTTGTGCCGCAGTCTTGGCTGGGCACAGAATCACGAGCCACCACACACCTTGTAGATTCAAACAGCAATTCTTTATTCCCGAACTCACACCGGCCTCTACACACGTTCTCGGGAAATCCCAGTTCTGCTGCCGCCCAATTCACCTACCCCACGAGGCTTTTTTCCTAATACTTTCTGAATCTCAGGAGAACTCAACGGGAATTCAAGGATCGGGCATGCCTGAGGCAGCAGGATACGCCCTATTCCCCCGCAGGGTACACCTTAAACCTGGAACTTCCCTAAACCCAAGTCTTAAACCGGGAACGCCTTAAACCCAAATTATCCTAAACCCTGATACTTCCTAAAACCTGATCAGCTCTAAACCCGGATCCGCCTTGGTCCTTGAGCAAGGTCACCTTACATGCAATGTCAACAGCGAAATTCCAAGGCAAGTCCATTTAACATGGGGTACGCTGGCAAGGAAATTTCGATGCGTCATTCCTACTTGGCAATGGCCCTCAGCACACTTGTGCTCCTGAGTTTGAGACCCACCCAGGCAACAGAGTGACACTTGAGTCTCAACAAAACAAAACGAAAAATAACCAGGTCTGAAATTAAGACTCTGTTGGAGCAGGAATGGCTGGGCTTCGTAGAATAGCAGAGATGTTGCTGAGGTGCTGCACTGTCCGTGGAACTTGCTAGAAAACCATCCTTACAGACTCTGGGAAAAATTGTACACGGGAAAAGTGTTCCCACTAGACACCCCCCACTGCTCCCAAGGTGGGTGTGGGGCGCTGGAGGGAGCAGCTGCACTGACTGCTGCTGGCCACAGTGCCCTGCAGGAGCCTGGTGCTGGAAAAGCTGGCCTAGCTTCAGGGCTGAGCTGGACAAGCTGGCCAGGCTGAGAGGAAGGCCCCAAACCAGAAAGCAAAACCTTTCTCCAGAAACGTCTCTCTACGCCCTCTTCTGGCAGGATTTCACATTGTGCCTTCTGGCCAAAGAAATAGTTCAGATCCGCATTCAGAGCAGGCATATTTGGGGTTGAGAGGTAATAAATAAATAACCAGCACAGAATTATTAATTCCACTTTATAGATGTGGAAACTGAGGCTCTTGAGAGAAGAAGCAGCCAGCCCAAGGTCACTACACAACCAGTGCTAGGAGAAGCAGATTGGCAAAAATTATCTACAGAGGGCTGGAGTGCAGCCAGTGGAAGAGTGCTGGCCTGGCATGCAGGAGCCCTGGATCCCCAATAACACACACACACACACACACACACACACACACACACACAATCATCTACGTTACATCATTGTGGTAATATTTCTACCAACCATAAACCTGCACGGAACACTCCTGAATCTGGAGGGCTAACCACCACGTACTAGCATTTGCCTGATTTACATGTTTTTGGGTTGAATGCACTAAATTTCTGTGATTGTAGGCAAAACAAAACAACCACCAAACAGTGAAATATTGGCAATTTAATACAGTTCAACCTAGTATTTGCTTCTATGATATGGTGTGTGGAGTTTTTACAGTGAATGTGAGTTACTTTTATAAATGGGAAAAGCTATACATCTGTATACATACATATATGTTTTATATATTCATACAATTTCATTACATATACACTGTATATATACATTATATAATGTATTTATTATGTATATTTGTTTTGGAAAGGTCTCCCTCCAATGTCCTTTGTAGTGGTCTTTTTCTCTGCAATAAAATAGAAAATCTAAGCTTAGCTAGCAAGGATTCAAAGACTTCAGGGAAAAGTATTTGCTGTTTAACCCACTGGGAGAGACCAAGAGCTACTGGCTCATGGTCCCTGCTTTGTTTGTTGATGACTTACTATAGGAAAAGCCTATCTTATTTTATGCTTATTTTATGAGATTTGAGTCATAACACAGAGAAGTTGCTACTGAACAATGGTGAAACATGTGCAGCCATTACTTTTAGGAAGTATTTGAATGACTTAGACTCTGTCCTACATCTAAATGTCGAACCCCCCCCCCCACACACACACACACGGAGGTGATGTATGTCTGAGACATTATTGATGCCAATACCCTGATCTGCTCATTGCACATTGTATTGAAATGCCACACTGTACCCCATAAATCTGTATAATTATATGCATCAATTTAAAATATGTATTAATAAAATAATTTTTTAAATAAAATGCTTCAGTGTTCTTACATGCAAAAGCAAATCTTCAGGGCTTGCTGTGGCTGTGATAACTGCAAGGTGCTGATGTTCCTGTTGTCCCATGTCACCCAGGGTGGGACTATAGGAGGACCAGAGCTTCTGCTGCCTGGTGCCCCTGCAACATGTCCAAGTGGCTCTGACTCAATGTCAGGGGCACCTACTTTCCCATTCCCTGGCAGAGGCTGTGCTGTGACCTGAAATTCTTCCTGTGCTGCCTGTTCCAGGGAGACTCAGATCTGGACTCAGGCAAAGAAGAAACAGGTGCTCATTTAGTTGACAGAGATTCCACCTAGTCTGAACCCAGACTCGACTACCAGAGACATGGCAAGCTGGTTATGAGCAAAGACCTTGTCAAGGAGAGAGTGTCAGAGGGAGCAGGATTTTACATCACCATGTTCATAATACTTGTAAAGGACAAAATTAGAGAAGGAGATGTCACGATGTCACCAGTGTCTGTGCAGCATGTGCTTCAGTGCCAGGGAAGGGCCTCAGGCGGGTGGTAGTCACATGTGTAGTAGTAGCTCCAAGGTTGAGCAGCCCGTCAGCATCAGCTCCTCCTACAACTGGGAATGAGGACCAGGCCAAGTTCTGCTGCATGGTTTCCAAGGGGCTGCTCATTACCCAGCAGGGCAGGACCAGTGGCCCAAGGAGAAAGCCAAGATTTGCAAGAAGCAGGCGGAGGATTGTTGCATCAGGCAACATAACCAGTCAGGGTCTTCCAAGTGAATTTAAGCTAAATAAAGACACAGACACAGAAAGTACCTTTTCTTTGGGTTCAGTGACCGCTCCTCAGCCTCAGCTACCCCAAAGGGGGCAAGCAGGCAAAAAGAGAGTGAGAAGCATGTGCTGGAATTTTTATTGGGGAGAAGCTATTCAAATGCAGCAAGGGGTCAAGTTTACAAAGGAATAGGTGAGTGTAACAGAACCCCTCTGGGTGCCTCCTCATTCTAGGGCCATGCCTTGTTATTTGAGTGAGGGAAGAGCCCTAGTCATGAGCCATGACCTACCGCGCCAGACTACAGTGATCTTTCAGATCCCAGTGGTGCATCAGGACTTAAAAGTGCGTGCATTTGGAGTGGCTCCCCACAGGATGTGAAATGTGGTATTGAGAGCTGAAGAGAAGATTAACCTTTTCCTAAGATGCAATGAACCATTATGTCCAGGAAGCGTGGTCATGAGAAGAACTTGCTTTTGATAATTTCTCTTGAAATCTGGGTGCAGATCCCTTTTGCTTCTGAGGTGGGTAGTGAGAGATGGGCCCAGCTCGCCAAAGCTGGGTATCCCCATGGGCAGGAGGTGCAGAGACTGGTGGGCTAATTCTGGGGACCTTGCTCTGTTTTTATCAAGTGCTACACGGGACTGAGGCAGGATGCTCCCAGCTAGTCCCTCAACCCTTAAAGACCGTGGAAGGACAGGATTCTTGGTGTCATGTACACAGTCTAAAATAAGCAGCCTGGGCGTGGCTGGCAGCAATTAGCAACACCCATGTGAATATCCAGAGTCCTCAGGCTCCGGGTGCCCATGGTTACTGCTTGAGTTCCTGGCCCTGCTCCTCAGGTCAGAGGCTCTGCTCTGCCTTCAGGGGTGATGGTTTGGCAGTTTCTCTACCTGGACAGAGGCTCCTGATCAAGGTGGCCCCACATTGTCACAACTTCCTGGTGCCCACTCTGAGGCTAGTTGTCCTTCTGTCCTGGCCTGATCAGCCAGGAATAGCCAAAGCTTCTCAATGTAGTTTTCAGGAGAGAGAATTTTTTATCCTTTGTGTGTGTGTGTCTGTGTGTGTAAATTACCCAATGTTTATACTTTTCAAAAATGCCCAAAAGTTGGGGGATGGGGATATAGCCTAGTTGGTAGAGTGCTTGCCTCACATGCACAAGGCCCTGGGTTCAATCCCCAGTGCACACACACACACACACACACACACACACAAAAAAAAAAAAAAAAAAAAAACCAGCCCAAAAGTACTGGGCACAGTGGCACATGCCTATAATCCCAGTGGCTCTGGAGGCTGAGACAGGAGGATTGCAAGTTCAAAGCCAAATTCAGACCCTGCTTCTAAATAAAATACAAAATAGGGCTGATTCAATCATTGCATAGTATATTCATGTATCAAATTAGCCAGTCACTCATTGTATCCCATAATATGTGCAACTATTATGTGTTAAAACATGTAAAATAAAATAAATAAGCAATGGTGAGCGGAGAAACTGGGACCCACATGGGCAAATCTGACTATCCATTACCGCAGGCAGGAGATAGGCTGTGCTGAGATTCTCCTGTGGGTTAGGAGGATTTGGAAGTTAGAGGGGGTTTGAAGTGAGCCAGTTGTGTGTGTAAGGGTGACTGAAGATTAGAAATAAAAATGAAAAATTTTCAAAGCAATGGAAGGAGAGGAAAGAAGGAGCCAAGAGAAAGTAAAGGTGGGGCCAGGTGTGGCAGCCCACACCTGTAATCCCAGCAGTTCAGGAGGCTGAGGCAGGAGGATCACAAGCTCAAAGCCAGCTTCAGCAACTTAGCAAGGCCCTAAGTAACTTAGTGAGACCCCCATCTCAAAAGAAAAAAATAAAAAGGGCAGCCAGGCACTGTGGTGCACGCCTGTAATCCCAGCAACTCAGGAGGCTGAGGCAGGAAGATGGTAAGTTCAAACCCAACCTCAGCAAATTGGCAAGGCCATAGCATAAAAAAAAAAAAAAAGGGCTGGGTATGTGGCTCAGTGGTTAAGTGCCCCAGGTTCAACCGCCAGTACCAAATGAATGAATAAATACATATAGATAAATGGATACGGCTGGGGATGTGGTTCAGGGGAGGAGCACCTCTGGGTTTGGTTTCCAGTACCAAATTTAAAAAGTAAAGGTGGGAGGTTTGGGAAGGGAGGCTGGTGGGGAGCTGGGGACCCCTCAGCACAGGTCATTTCTTGGTGATTGGAGAGGTTGGGGTGTGGCCCCACAGACTGGAAGTCCTTCAGCCTCCTACCTCTTGTGTCCCTCCCTGGGATGACTCTTCCCGTCTTCCCATGTGCAAGTCCTAACATTTCATCACTGTAGACACCACCGCCCCCAAGAAGCCTTCCTTTCCTGGGCCTGATTTCTGGGCACCAGCAGTCATGAGCATGCATCCCTGACACAGTCTGCTCCTGCCATTTTGTCAGGCAGCCTGGTGACTACTGGTGATATATGAGGCATGATGACTAGTGACTACTGGTGATATATGATGCGTGGTTAGGAGCAAGTGAGCAGGCGAGGGCCTGAGAGTGGTACTAACAAGGCTCTGCGTGACATCACCGAGCAGGAGCCATGTATTTGCCTCTCAGTACTTGGGTCCAGGGACACTAGGTGCTCAGGTTAGCCATCTCAGCTCCAAGGTGGGCTAGCCTGGGCCTGTTGATTCCCCCTCTAATCCACTTACAACATTGCCCCCTAGGGAAGTGACACTGTCATGTTGGGTGTCATGTTGGTCCCCTGCCCCTGCTCTGGGTCTCCAGGCTGGCCAGCACCCCAAGGCCCTGCACCCACTTCTGCCATTCTTCCAGGTCCCCAGACCTCCAGACTCTTGGGCAAGTTACATTACCCTTCAAGCCTCCTTTATTCTATAACATGAGTATAATAATACCTTACCCAAGTGCATGCCCTCGCCTCAATCAACATGGTCGCTAGAATCAACTGTCGTGTCCTCTGTTTCCCTGAGGCAAAACCCTTCACTTGTCTGCCTGGCAAACTCCTATCCATTCTGTGAGGCTCAGCTCAGGTGTCTCTTGCCTTTCCCTAGCCCTGCCTGATCTTCAGGAGAGGGAATCACTCTTGTGCCCCCAGACACATTTCACAAGAAAAGGTCCCTGAGACTTTGATTAAGTTAGTACTCAGTGCTTTTCCTGGTGACGGTCCCCTGGGTAAGACATTACTATACCCATTAGACAGAAGAATCAAGGCTTAAAGTTACATGACTTCCCAAGTGCACTCAGCCATTAGGTGCGGGTATCAGGATCAGAGCTGGAGGTTCACACTGCTGGGTAGAAGCTAATGAAAAGTTTCTTTAGCTCTACTTCAGGACCTGAAGCTGCTGAGGAGAGGCTGGCACTTTCTCTTTCCATTCCTAGCATCTTCTCCATGTTTGGCACACAGTAAGTGCTTAATAATGCTTCTTTTTGTGTATGTGCATATCCTTTCTTTTACAGCTTTATTTTTTTTTTTAAAGAGAGAGTGAGAGAGAGAGAGAGAGAAAGAGAGAGAGAATTTTAATATTTATTTTTTAGTTATCGGCGGACACAACATCTTTGTTTTGTATGTGGTGCTGAGGATTGAACTCAGACCGCACGCATGCCAGGCGAGCGCGCTACCTCATGAGCCACATCCCCAGCCCATCTTTTACAGCTTTATTGATGCACAAGAAACTACAAGTATAGTTGGAGTTGTGGCTCAGGGGTAGAGGGCTTGCCTGGCATATGTGAGTCATTAAATTTGACTCTCAGCGCCACATACAAATAAATAGATAAAATAAAGGTATTTGCCAAATACAACATATATTATATATTTTTTTAATAAATAAATAGATAGATAGATAGATAGATAGATAGATAGATAAAAATAAAGGTCCTCAACAACTAAAAAATAAAATAAGAAAGAAACTGCAAGCATTTGAAGTTTGCAGTTTGATGAATTTTTGACCTAAATGCCCAGTCCTGAATCCAGTGCCACAATCAGGCAATGAGCACAGGCTTCTCCCCAAAGTTTCCTTTTGTAACTACTCATTTGCTGCCATCATACATTAGATTTTTCTCCTCTCCTCCTCCTCCTCTTCCTTCTTCTTCTTCCTCCTCCACTCTACCACTGAGCTACATCCTCACTCCTTTTTATTTTTTATAAAATGAAAGAGGGTCTCACTATCCTCAAACATGCAATGCTTCTGCCTCAGTCTCCCACATAGCTGGGATTATAGGTGTGTGCCTCTGCACCCAGAAAGTTTTCATTTTTTGAGGATTTTCTATAAACGGAAGCAAACAGTATGCATTTTAAAAAGCTAGTTTCGGGTCTGGGGTTGTAGCTCAGTGGTCAAGTGCTTGCCTGGCATGTGAAGGCTCTGGGTTTCATTCTCAGCACCACATAAAAATAAATGATTAAAAAAAAAAAACTAGTTTCTTTGTACATACACAACAAATTAATTTAAAAAAATAACTATGGGTAAATGTCAGAAAGATCAGGAGAAGGGGGGCTAGGGTTGTGGCTCAGTGGTAGAGCGCCTGCCTAGCACCTGTGAGGCACTGGGTTCAATCCTCAGCACCATATAAAAATAAATAAAAAATAAAGGTATTACATCCATCTACAATTAAATATATTTTTAAAAAAAGATCAGTAGGGGCTGGGGATGTGGCATGCGTGCTGCCGGGGTTCGATCCTCAGCACCACATACCAACAAAGATGTTGTGTCCGCCGAGAACTAAAAAAAAATAAAAATATTAAAAAATTCTCTCTCTCTCTCTCTCTCTCTCTCTCTCTCTCTCTCTCTCCTCTCTCACTCTCTCTTTAATAAATAAATAAATAAATATTAAAAATTCTCTCTCTCTCTCTCCTCTCTCTAAAAAAAAAAAAAAAGATCAGTAGAGGGAAGGGTGCAGGGGGTGGGGGAAGGAAGGGAGCAGGGGGTGGGGGAGGGAAGGGAGCAGGGGGTGGGGGAGGGAAGGGGAAGGAGAGGTACTGGGAACTGAATTAGAACAAGATATAGTCCATGATTTTTTTAAATATTTATTTTTTAGTTGTAGTTGGACACAACACCTTTATTTCACTTATTTATTTTTATGTGGTGCTGAGGATCGAACCCAGGGTCTCACACATGCAAGGCGAACGCTCCACTGCTGAGCCACAACCCCAGCCCCCATGATTTTATAATTTTGTCAAAATGGGTTCTACTGTCATGTATAACTAAAAAGAACCAAAAACAAAAAGCAAAAAAACCTAGTTTCCTGGACTGAGGATGTGGCTCAGTGGCAGAGTACTTGCCTGACTTGTATGAGGCCCTGGGTTCCATCCTCAGCACAACAAAACATATTTAAAAATAAAACTAAAAACCAAAAAGCTGACTTCTTTCATAATTATTTTGAAATCCCTCCACATCATTTTATGTATGTAGTAGTTTGTTTGAGATTTAAAATTTCTACTTTTCACTAAGAACAGTGGCGCAGGCCAGTAACCCCAGTGACTCAAGAGGCTGAGACAGGAGAATTGCAAGTTATAGTAAGCCTGGGAAACTCAGTGAGATCCTGTTTCAAAAAAAAAAAAAAAAAAAAAAAAAAGCTTGTGACTCTCTGCTGGGCATGGTGGCACACGCCTGTAATCCCAGTGGCTCAGGATGCTGAGGCAGGAAGATAGAGAGTTCAAAGCCAGCCTCAGCAACAGCGAGGTTCTAAAAAACTCAGTGAGACCCTGTCTCTAAATAAAGTACAAAATATGGCTGGGGATGTGGCTCAGTGGTCCAGTGCACCTGAGGTCAATCCCTGGTACCTGCCCAATATCCACCCCCCAAAAAAACTAAAAGCCTGCCACTCTCCAAAGACACTAAAACAAAAAATAAACATGTATGTCACAAAGGACTTGTATCTAGAACATGTAAAAGCTGTTACAACTCCAAAAAAGATAAACATCCCAATTACAACGTTGGCCAAAAAAAGGAATAGACACTTCATGGAAGAAAATATATAAATGGCAAATATGGGCCTAGGGATGTGGCTCAAGCAGTAGCGCGCTCGCCTGGCATGCGTACGGCCCGGGTTCGATCCTCAGCACCACATACAAAGATGTTATTTTTAGCTGAAAACTAAAAAATAAATATTAAAATTCTCTCTCTCTCTCTCTCTTTCTCTCTATTTAAAAAAAAATAATAAAATAAAATAAAATAAATGGCAAATAAGCACAGGAGAAGATGCTCAGCTCTTTAGTCATTAGGGCAATGTAAATGAAAGCATCAGAAAATCACAATAACCCTGGGCACAGAGGCACATGCCTACAATCCCAGCAACTCAGGAGGCTAAAACTGAAGAATCACAAGTTACAGGCCATCCTGGGAGACTTTGTGGAACCAATCTCAAAAAAAAAAAAATTGAAAAGTGTTGGGCAAGGGGCTGGGGATGTGGCTCAAGCGGTAGCGCGCTCGTCTGGCATGCAGCGCGGCCCGGGTTCGATCCTCAGCACCACATACAAAGAAAGATGTTGTGTCCGCGGATAACTAAAAAATAAATATTAAAAAAAAATTCTCTCTCTCCCCTCACTCTCTCTTTAAAAAAAAATAAAATAAAAATTAAAAATAAAAATTAAAAAAAAAAAAAAAAAAAGAAAAGTGTTGGGCTTGAGCTCAATGTGGTAAAGAGCTTGCCCAGCATGAACAAGATCCTGGGTTCAATTCCCAGAACTAAAAGAAAAAAATTAAAAATTAAAAAATCTTCAGGGGGGCTGGGGATGTGGCTCAAGCGGTAGCGCGCTCGCCTGGCATGCGTGCGGCCCGGGTTCGATCCTCAGCACCACATACCAACAAAGATGTTGTGTCCGCCGAGAACTAAAAAATAAATATTAAAAATTCTCTCTCTCCTCTCTCACTCTCTCTTTAAAAAAAAAAAAAAAATTCTTCAGGGGCTGGGGGATGTGGCTCAAGCGGTAATGCGGTCGCCTGGCGCTGGGTTCGATCCTCAGGACCACATAAAATAAAATAAAGATGTTGTATACACCGAAAAACTGAAAAATAAACATTAAAAATTTCTTTAAAAAAAAAATCTGCAGCTGGCCCTTGGTGTCCCTGTGGGCCTGACAGCTGCGGGAGCTGGAGGTACTGCGCTGTCTCCAGCAGAGCCTGGCCCCTGCTGTTGTAATTGGGTTTAGCCTTCCCCTGCCAGGCAGCGCTCACTGCACATCATCCCTGGTGGCATCTGGGGAGAGCAGTCACTGAAGGACCTTCACTGCTCCATCTCGAGCCCTTGGCACCTCCCCTCCTTGCCTCCACCCCCCAGACCTCACTGGCTGGGCTTGTCTTCATCCTTACTCTTCTGTCCCTTCTCAAAAGGCTGCCTGCCTGGAGTCTGCAGCACTGGCCTGCCCTGTCCTTCACCTGCTCCTGACCCCCCACGTCTCTAGTCACTGTTCCTGTGATGAGTCTTCTGCCCCTGCCCACTGCCTCCACTGCCAAGCCGCCCCTTGATGAGTCTGGGCCAGCCAGAGCGCACGCAACCACTTCTGCCAGTCCACCTTACAAATTCCAGACCCACTCACCTAATGCCAACGTGCATTATGTGTCAAAAGGAACAAAAAATTCCTCATTTCAAAATTCAACAAAACAGTCGTGGATGCTGTTAAAATGCAATATGTCCCTTCAGGTGAACCTGCCACAGAATGACAGTACTTCCTGTTTGAAGAAAAGTAGGTCACCCATTCTCAACCTTCTCTCACCCTGTCTCCCTCGCACCCCAAATAAAGACAAGAAACACTAAAAAAAAAAAAAAAAAGAAAAAAGAAAAAAAAATCACAATAACATACCACTACACATCCACTAAAATAGGTAAAATTCAAGTCTCCATCGAGTAATGGTGAAAATGTACAGTGATTGGAACTTTCCTATGTTGTTGGGAATGCAAAAATGGTACACTTTAGAAGTTCCTTTAAAAAAAAATAAACAATGTTGAGGATTGAACCCAGGGACTTCATGTATGCTTAGGCAAGCTCTCCACCACTGAGTTACACCCCCAGTCTCTGTCAGTTCATTAAAAAAAAAGCATGGGCTGGGGTTGTGGCTCAGTGTTAGTGTTTGCCTAGCACCGTGAGGCCCTGGGTTCGATTCTCGGGTTTTATAAAAGAGAAGCATGCAACCCAATCAAGAAAAGAAAGCATATCTCCACACAGATGTTTTTAAAAATATTTTTATAGTTGTAGATGGCCACAATACCTTTATTTTACTTATTTATTTTTATGTGGTGCTGAGGATCAAACCCAGTTCCTCACAGGTGCGAGGCAAGCGCTCTACCACTGAGCCACGACCCCACACTCTCCACACTGATTTGTACACAAATATTTATAGCAGCTTTATTCATAACTTCCAAAAAACCGGAACCAACTCAAACTTACACTCACAGGTGAATGGATTGAAAAATTATGGAATATCCACACAATGGAATATTACTCAGCAAAATAAATATTTGCTGAACCAAATTATTTTAACGACAGTCCAAGGACTGTGCAATGCCGCATTTATCCACTAGAGGGAAGCAAAGTCCAGTCATTTCCTGTTGGATCCAAATGCCTAAGGCTACTCTTCCTGGCACACAGGGCATTATCGGAGGCCTGGACAGGGGAGGCTATATTTTCAAAGTTTGCCACCTGGTGAGAGCCAGGATCCAGGATCTGACACATGACTTCTTGATTTTCAGTACTTCTGAATCAACAACCCAGGTAGACCCTCCTAAATTTCCCCCTAAACCCTGTTGCCTCCCTTCTCCCTAAATCCTTCCTTTCCCAGTTTCATCCATTTACTAAAACCAGAGATCTGCTGCTAGGTTTATACCAACCAGCCCTTGGCCCCAGGCCTGGGCCTTAAGAGGAAGGGCTTAGAGAGGCTAGGGAATGGTGGAGCTGTTGTTTAAATTCAGGATTATTAAAATGAAATCCAAAAAAGTGAGTGCTCTTTGTATACCAAGAGCAGCACAGAAAAGGACATACCTGGGGTCTGTTTATATTAAAATCAGGCCCTTTGACCTGAGCATAACCTTCTGGGAAATTTTAGCTCTCCCTTCCCTTTTTGCACTCAGATGGTGGATGTGGCTTCTGGGCTAGTACTTTTTTGCCCCTTCCTATGCTCACACTTATCTGTCTACATTTCCAATCCTGGCCAACACTAGGAATCACAGAGCCCTTAGCAAATTCCAAGCTCCTGCTCATACTAATTTGTTCTATAGTGAAGTAAGTCTTTGTTCCTTCAGAGCTGAAGGTTCTGGAAATACAAGGAACTTACTCCAGAAGACCCTGAGGCTGTACACCAGTTCAGAATGGACCCTTATCCAGGACAGGGTGCTATGCGGTGTCTACTTCCACTTCTCCCCTAAATAGGGAGAGCTGGTCCCCCCTCCCATCATATCACCTCAAGGGAAAAGGTCAGAGTTGGTCTGCAAAACTGACGTGTCTGAGCCATTTCTTCTCCTGTGAGGACACTTGACACTGAAAAAAGTGGCAGAGGATCACATATTGGAGACCGATTACAATTCAAATCCAGCAGTTTCCTTAGAGACTAATCAGTTTGCTTTCACCTTTGCCAATGTCAGGCAACAACGGGATTGAACCCAGGTGTGCTCACCCAGAGCTCCACCCTCAGCTCTAGGGTGATAGTCTCTCAAAGTGGTCAGGCTAGGATTACAGGTGTGCACAAATGCACTGGGCAAGGCCTGGCGTAGGCCTAAGGATATGGCCTGTCACCCCTAGTCTACCCTGCCTCTGGGTTGGGAGGGTGCTGGGTTCAACTTCATTTGCCCAACCTCTCCAAGGTGTGGCCAATTTATTGGAATGGGCATTACACTCCAGGACTGGGGTCTGAGCAGCAACAGGAAGGAGCACACCTGAGGGGAAGTTGGAGGTGAAGAGCTAGGAGTGGTGGCACATGCCAATTAACAGCAACTCAGGGGGCTGGGGATGTGGCTCAAGCGGTAGCGTGCTCGCCTGGCATGCGTGCGGCCCGGGTTCGATCCTCAGCACCACATACCAACAAAGATGTGTCCGCCGAGAACTTAAAAAAAATATTAAAAATTCTCTCCCCTCTCACTCTTAAAAAAAAAAACCTCTCCCCGCCCACTCTTAAAAAAAAAAAAAAAACAGCAACTCAGAAGGCTTAGGCCTGAGCAAATTTAAAGCCTGCCCTCAGCAATTTAGCATAGGCCCTAAAAATAAGTTCAATTCCTAGTTAAAAAAATTTAGGTGCAGAGTGGGAGGACCACCACACCTGGGGTACAGGCCAGTCCTCCCACAAACATGCTGTTAGCATCCCAACAGAACAAAATAAATCAGTTTAGGGGAGCAGAACAGAGCCTGAACCACTGCTACTTCACAAAATGTTAATTTATTCCCTTCCCACTACCCTCAACCTTTCATCCTCAAGTCTCTTTCCCTATTTAAATATTATACTGTAATCCCTGCAGTTATTTAACCACAAAATAAATAGCAGTCAAGGCTACCATCACCCATCTTTTCGCACTCAATACATTTGGGGGGGATGCTGGGGATTTAACTCCCAACCGCTACTGTATTTGAGACAAGGTCTCAGTTGCTTAGTGCACCCTCACTTTTGCCAATACTGGCTTTGAACTCGCCATCCTTCCCTTCTGCTTCCACTTCCTGAGGTGCTGCGATTACAGCATTGTGTCACTGCACTGGCTGAACTTTCAGTGTACTTTATACAGATAAGTTATGGCACATTTGAACATAAAAGGCTTATAAACAAAGGAAACACACTGGTATAGAGCTTTTCAATTTTTTTATTTCACAAAATGGGACTTATCCAAGCACTAGATGCAGGATTACCTGAAAAAGACAACAGTTATCAGATACTCACATGAAAACAATCTACAACCCACTCTGACTTCAAACAAAACTATGTATAGGGTTGGGGTTGTGGCTCAGTGGTACAGTGCTTGCCTAGCATGCATGAGGCATAAAGGTATTATGTCCATCTACAACTAAAAAAATACGTCAAAAAAAAAAAAAAAAAGAGCTGAGGCATTCCCACCTTCTGAGACAGCACCTCCTAAAGACAGATATTAAGAATTAAGCAAAGACGCTGCAGGGATTTGAACCCCGTCCTGGAAGCCAGGAGTGCCAACCACCAGCATCTTTTGCTTTTTTTTTTAAGCTAGGGAAAGGCCAAAAAGCAAAACCTGAGAAAACAAAAATTTGTTTTCTCAGGAAAAGAAAAACCTTTTACAACCCTACTGAAGAGCACTGGAGAATCTGCTTCCGCTAAGATGCTAGCTTGGCCAAGTCTGTTATATTCACCTGAAAAAGTCTTAGCAGAGAATTTTTGCAATCCCACCCAGCAGTCCTCTCCACTGCTAAAGCCTATCTTCTTCAGCTGACAAGTCATGTTCCCACCCAATATTACATTCTTGACATTTCTCTATGTACTGGTTTAAGTTGGTTTTAGTCACTAGATAAGTGTACATACATAAAACAGCTATTTCTGTGGTTTTAATATTCTGTTAAAAATTTATAGATTAACGGCCTCTTCTAAAGTAGTGCAACCCACCAGACCTCAGCACCATGGTTACCTTGAAACCGATTATGCAGCATGCCCACAAGGATCCAAGCTACTGGCTGCATCGAGGTGAGGGGTGAAGGGTCTGTGCTAGGCCAAAGGCAGGGGGTGGCGATGTGGCAGAGAAGTCACTTGTGGGGAGACCTTGCTTTAAACAGGTTCTGGAAAAGCTAGGGAAAACTGGTTGCCCGCTTTCCCCCTTTCCCTCCCCTCAAACACCACTTGAGATCTGGGCTTTTTCATAAGCTGCTATAAAAACAGCTATTCAAATATTAAGGTAAGCCCAGGAGCATTCTTCTGGATGCTGCACACCAGAAGGTGTTGAGGCAAGTCCTCATTGCTAATAAAAATTAGGTTGAGGCCAAAACCACTCTTATTGACCTTAGTATAATAGCGCTTTGTTGTCTCTCTTGCCACAGGAAGGCTCCAGTTGTCCTACTTTAAGCCTTCGATGCCTTAGTGAGGGGTACCTGAAAAATCTTAAAAAAAGGCTTAGCGCCCACCTCACCCCTCCACCCCCAAGGCCGACACACAACTTGATCACATGCTACTGACTCCAGCATAAAGCTGAAGTCTGTTCAACACTGAGTCATTTACCCATAACTGATCTTTGTAAAAATAGAAAAAGCTTGTTCACCTGTTGTCCTCAATTTGTCCACTGGTGAAATCAACTGGAAGTTTCTTTTATAGTCTGAAGAATACCATCTGAAAAACTAGTAGTTCCCAATTCCCACATTTAAAATGAAATATTTGATTTGTTTATTTAAAGTAAATAGGCTATTTTTTCCTTACTGAGTCTGGCTTCTCTGGCCCTTCGCATACGTATGTCTGCTGTTCTCAATGTTCCTGTATGTAAGACCAAGGGAAGGGGGAGAGAAACCCACACAAAGACAATGCACTGACGACTACTGAACTGTTCAAAACATTTCCACTTGCCAGTTAAATTTCTTGAAGAGTTGCTTGTTTGAATTTATTCTTGTCACTGATTTTAAGGTGGAATCTGAAAAAGACTAAAGGCTTCAGTGTCCCCCCACCCCCCCTACCAGAAAGAACAAAAAGCATTTTTACCTAAAGCAGCACAGCAAAAGGTACTTGGCTTCAATCACAAACATGGATTACTTAAAGCTGCAGAAATTTCCTCAACACTCAGCCTTTATCACTCATGGATTTTCCTTCAACAATCACTACTCCAAGCATTGGGGAAACACAACTTTTTAATCATACTCCAGTCGTTTCACAATGCATTCTAATAGCAGCAGATCAGAACAGTACTGCATTATTACTTGCCAAAAGAATAGACAGACCTGAGGTCAAGACAACTGCATTTTCGCTGTGTAGTCTGTAAAAAAAGAAGCTAAAACAAGTAAGCCCCATCCCCTCCTCCCTTCCCTCCAAATTCCAGGAAAATTTTGAGTATTCTGATACACTCACTGCAAGGTCTCACACTCACTAGCAGAAGGCAGAGCCAAGCACTCATATGCAAGTCAAAATCCTGAACAGCTTCATGAAGGATGAAATGAAGCCTCTGCAAAGGAAAATTCTTAAAAAACCCACATGCCCCCAATTCCTAGCTGAATTGTGTAAAACATTGGCCAACAATTGATGAGATGATTATAAGCATTTAAAGTTAACATGCAAACTATGGACATGTGGAAAAATTATCTTATTCTAGTTTAATTACTGTCAACTTATAGACAGACCCCCTGGCTATCTGGAAACAAAATGTGTAGTTACCTTTTATTCTGATCTGTATCTCCCACCTGTCTAAAAGGTATTTATTCCTTATTTAAGGGTCTCTATTGTCATGTGCCTGGAATTATTAATTAAATGCTCATCATTTTATGAAGAATAAAATTGGTCTTTCCTGCCTTAAAGTTAAAATTCGGTCTTCCGCTCAATTCTGATCTTGTCCATTAAAGTGTTCGAAGACAAAGTTTCTGAAAGATTAGAGAAGAATACCCCCCAAGATTGCCCCAACACTAACTACAGACAAACAATATTTTATTTAAATAAGGAGACAGCTTTCTAAAAGCATACATTCTCTAATAAAATATTTTATTAATTTATACGATTTAATGGTTTTAGGCACGATATACATTGTAAGGTAACATGGAAATTTTATCAAAATTAACATAGCTGACTCTTCACAGTATATTATGCTATCCCTTTTGGGTTTTATAGATTCAATGTTAAAAATATTTCCTTTGTTTTGTTAAGCATTATGATTAAGGCACTAGTCACTTAAGAGGCTTTTAAGGAATTATGGTGCAAATGCCTCTGAAGTGTACCATCCCATCATGGAAGCCCACAGGCACAAGGCATAATTTAAAAAGGCTAGATGGGAAAATGTCTCACAATCCTGAAATCCCCCTAAGGAAGGGGTCAGGAAAGAGTGCCCGGTTCAACACCTTCTTATAAATAAGCACTTATCCCTAACCATGCAATACTGCAGATGCAAGTTAAACTTATCTGTGAACAGCTGCCTGCTGTTTTCTGCTCCCAGATGAAATGAAGCAACTCTTCTGATAACGGAAGAGAAACCTGTCTGAGGCAAACGAAAGATTGGCACACAGCACAGCCTCCTTTCACATCCACTTGATCCCAACTCAATTATTTCAGCTTCTTTTACTTCAGGAACAAGGTAGTATAATCATTCTCTTTTCTTTCCATTTTATTCTGCTTTTGTAAAAGCAATGTTTTGAGATGGACATTTGATCTTCGTGTTTCTCATCAACTCTTTTGTGAATATAGCTCAATAAGCCATAATTTTAAAATGGTAGATTCCATAAAACTTTAAATTGGTAGCTTTCTCTTTTTTATATGCAGACAATATTTTCATCAGTAGTAAGATCTCAGGGTTATGCTTATTCCCCAATGGAGGTATGACATAATCTTTTCTGCCTTTACTTATCATTCACCAACAAGCTGTTCCCTCTGCATCTAGGCCATCATACTGCCAGGCTTGTTATGACTCAGTGGATGTTATCTGAAAAAAGTCTACAGAAAAAAAAGGTTTCCCCTCCCTCATCAAATGCCCACCCTCTAAGAGACATTTAAGTATCACAATTCTTAATAAGTTATGATTTACAAATAGTTACAAGATACAATTCACAAAATTTCATACCTTTACATCTTGTTTTGCCAAAGGAAAAATTTTTCCTACACTAGAAAAACTTGCTCACACAACTGAAAACAGGATCTTACTTGATAATATAAAAGCTACCATCAGAAGAAATCCCTTCAGGATCATTAAGCCACTTCCTTTGCTCTGAAGTTCCTATAGTAGTATTAAGTTACATTAAATCACCTGAAAAAAATTCCAAAAGAGAACCACACACTACCATCTATATCCAAAATTAAGCTTTAAAAATTCCCCAAGACTGTTGCTATTCGATGTCATTACAATAAGCCAGACCAACCCCCAATCCAACACTTTCCTTCCCCAAGACCTACACAGGGGAACAGATACCATACCATGATTTACTATCCTTGCCGAAATTAATAATGCACTGGTACACCCAGTGAAATCTTCCCAGGATGCCCAATTCCAAAATTGGTGGAAAAAAACTAAATGATTGGGAGTTACTTGCCAACTTGGAAGTAGAGTTCTTTAGTTTTCCATCCTAAGTATTTAAGTTCTCTGGCATGAATTATCTGAAATCATAAACTAAACAATTACCTAACCCCCCCCACCCCAACCACAATAGACCACTGCCAACTAATTGCCAAAAATTTCCCCTCCCCTTTAATGAGTATTTTAAATTACTTTGGAAACTTAACTTCAACATTTGGCCTAGTCAAGCGCTTCTGAAGTTCTCCCGAGTTGACTGATTATGAACCAAAGCTGCACTGTGCTGTACTTTTCAGCTTCAATTGGGAAAACTCTTCCAAGGATAAAAGCTGCTCCAATCCCTGAAGGTGTTCGTGCCAACAGCATAGCAGTACATGCCTTCTCTAACCAGTTTGCCAATAGTACTATAGCATCTGTGGAAAATCTTAGAAAAAAAACATTTGCTCCCCCACCCCCTCTCTTCCCTGTTAAAGACCATCCCCAAATACTTTTCAGTAATAACAAGTTTAAGGGGTTAAAACACTTTAGAAGTCTGATTAATGGGGGAAAGAAAGAGTTAACTACCAGCCATTTCTCCAAAGGACAGCTCCTCCAAACTGAGAGCTACTCGTGGATCTAGTTTCTAGAAATTGTAAACCTGTGGTGTTCTGATTATCCTGATACTGGATTTTCTTTTTTTCTGTTACCTGGAGTCATTTGCCTTTAGGAGTCTAGAAAGACCTAAGGGGAAAAAAACTCAAAAACATTTTGCCATCCCCACCACAAAAAAGAAAAACTACCCCCCCCCAATTAACACCCAGACTCATTTACAAAACTAATTCAGGGTGAGGAACAGGAAAATAAGTCATCTATTCACCAAATACTTAATTGCCAACTAAAAACACAAGCTGCTTGAAAATTTGCAGAAGTTGTATGTTCTGTAAAATTCACTTTTCCTTCACACTGGTGAAAAAAAAAAACTTGCCATCTACCATTTCTGGAGGCCTTGGCAGTCTGCCCTCAAAAGCTTCAGACAAAGATGAGAACATAAGCCTGAAAAAGAAAAACCTATAACACCCGGAAATCGGCCTATATGCATACACACACCCCCACGAAAATCCCTCTCCAGAGGTACAACTCCCCCATTATCATTAGGAAACAAGTAAATAAAGTTACCACGCTCAAGTTACAAAATAAACGACATCGCAGACCGCCCGGACTTTTACCACACCACTCGCTCTCCCCGCAGCCTCGCACACTGCCATGCTGGTCTAGGGCCGGCTAGCTATTCTCCACAATGCATGCTCGCCTCCTCCGCAGTAGTTGACAAGCCAAAGACGCCAGCTAGCTTCAGCACCAAATCGCACCGGCTGCTCCTTCCTCGAATGCCTTCCTAGCTTCACCACAAATCGTTAGGGCTCCTTCCTTCTTCCTAGCTTCCTTCACCAAACCGCACCGGTTCCTGGACTCCTTCCTATCTTCACCACGAACTGCTGCTGCTTGCTCCTCAGTCCTAGCTTCAAACACTGGCTCCTGGAATCCTGTCTTCCTAGGTTCACTGCATCCACTTCTGTGTAGCACCTGGGTCAGCTGCCCATTAACGCTAGTCCTCATAATTTTACAAATCATCTTAGCTCAAAGTCCAATGCAAACACATTATTCTTGATCTTGAAATACTTGAGTAATCAAAGTCCTTTATATTTTTCAAAGCAAACTAAACTACTGGATCTAAAGCCTTTTAAATTCAAGTCTTCCAAAAGCATTCTGCCTTAGTTTTTAGAATTACTTTAGTCCTTTTAGTTTTTTTGATGTGGTTTTAAACCAATTTCCTTCTAGTTTAACGTTTTCTAAACTGGCTCGTCTGCAAATTTGAACACCCTCATCTGAGACTTCTAATTTCTGCACCACCAGAAATTAAAGTTGATGGGCTTTTTGAAAAAAATTACTAATAATTTCCTTGTTCTTCTATTTTATCCAATATTCGACTTCAAACTTCTCTTCTACCTTTTTCTATCTTGAATGTCTGTATCCAATAGTTGTCTTAGCTTCTTGTATTTTCTATCTGAAATACCTTTACTTGACATTTTCAACCATTTTCTATCTTCTAGTTTTCTTCTAAGGTTTGTACATTCACCCTTAGTTGCTTTTTTTCCTAGTTTTCTTTTGCTTCCTATTTTGTGGGTTTAAAATTCTTGTCTTCCTACATCTTCTCTATCTTCCTACATCTTCTCTATCTCTTCTTCACCTTCCTGTACTTGTCTTCAAAGTTTTCCACTTCAAATTTCTAATCTTCTTTCTCCAAATTGCTTTTAACCTATTATCTTCCCATTTTCATGGGTTCTTTTTTTAAAGTAATGCTTTTAAGATTAACTAGGCTTGGAATGACGCAATCTTTCCTCCGCCATGAAGGCATCTTAACCACCTTCAATTTAACCTTTTAAAGCCTTCCAATTATCGCCTATACTGTACTTTTAAATGACTTTTCACCACCTACAGCTTCACTCTTTTAAACGAGGCTTAAATTCTGTTTAAATCGCTTTAATGTTAGTTTACATGGCTGCACTTCAACTAAAGGCTTTTATTAAGGACTCTGCAATCCTCTTTAGGCAACTTCTTTAAATCTTTTTTTTACTCTACTAAGAAGCTTGGTCTCAATCTGCCATGTACAAACACCTTTTTCTTCTTTCTTCCCTTCTCAAGCTTTTAAAGCCTAGTTTCCTCAAAATCTTTTTAAATGGCATTAAAACTACTTTAAGAACTTAACGCTAAGCAGTATTTTAGAAACCTATTCCCTATTTATGTCTGATAAAGTCATCCTAGTCGCTATCTTTTCCTTAAAGATAGAAAAACTTATCTGCCGCCTCCTCAAGCTGTGCTGCCGCCTCCTA
This sequence comes from Spermophilus citellus, assembly GCF_964194105.1. Taxonomy (NCBI): domain Eukaryota; kingdom Metazoa; phylum Chordata; class Mammalia; order Rodentia; family Sciuridae; genus Spermophilus; species Spermophilus citellus. Next base: position 250,555,035 of record NC_138183.1, on the reverse strand, counting down.
TGCTCTCTCTGCTCTCGCTGCCTGAAAGCCTGACGCAGAGCGGGGAGAGGCGTATTTATTACCCACTGACAACTCACACAGCCGGAACCAAGTAGCCGTCCGCCACCTTTGTGAGGGAAGGAAAAATAGTTCCTCTGCAGGACTAAAAATAGACTCTGACTTCTAAACTTTCTGGATTTTTCTTTACAATGTATGGAACTTGAATGAAAACTAATACCCAGAAATATTTAAGAACCACTTGCAAGTAGATTTAAGCTTACAATGTAGGCTAATTAAAGAAATGACTATTACATTTAAGTCCTTTATCCAGAAGTTCACAGAAACTCCTATCCCTTGGGACGTCTAAAAATAGCTCTCAAAACAACCTTTCGTGTTTTCTCGGTGCAGTAGGTAGTTTACAGTCCTTTGGAGGAAGGTTGGATTGGGTTTGAAATGGCTGAATCTCCATTTTGTAACTGGGCGTTAGCAAGCAAACGGCAGGAACAAAATGGTTTCTCCCCGAGCCACACCCTGCACCTCGGCGCCGAGCGGACAGCACACGGTTTGACTCATTCGAGAAGCCCCCGGGTTATCTGGGAGTCACGGCATGAAAACACCCACTCGTAGGGACTGCCCCGGGCGGAGGCCTGGGAGGCCGGGCCTGCGGGGGCTCTGTCCCCGTCAACGCCGCCGGACCCCTGCACCTTCCTCCCTAAGCCCGCTTCCCGGCCCCCTTCAGTCGTCCTAAGCCTCCAGCCTCTCACGATTACCCACAGCCACATCGCCACCTTTTCAAAGTCCCCCCGCAGGAGAAGCCGGCCTTGCCTCGAGGAAAGCTAGTCCCGGGACCCCCTTGCTTACAAACCCCTGCTCCTGCGTTGGCGCCGGGGGTGGCTCTACAGATTCTGTACCATCCCCTACTTCGCCCTGAGCTTGCCTTATGCGGGGGAGGGGCGGACAGCAAAAGGAAAGAATTTTTGTAAACCCCAAAGCTTTTTATTGCGGTTTGAGAACTTCTATTTTATTTAAACAGAACTCTCCCTGGAGCTGCTTCAGGGGCTCTTGGAGAGATCTCGGCACCCGTGCAGCTCCCCAACACGAGTTTGCACCCAGTTGCAGCGGACGCGGCGGCAGAACGCTCCGTTTCCAGAATCCTCGGCCTCAGAGGAGGAGGGGGAGGGGAGCGCCCGGAAGCCCAAAGCCAGCTGCGGCCCCTTCCGCAGCGGACAAAGGCCGGGGGAGGGGCTGCAGGCGCGCCGCGCAAGGATACGAGGTCCGTGAGCCGCCCTCCCTTTGTGAGGCGCCGGCACGCGGGCGGGCGCTGCCTGTTCTAACCGGCTCCAGCCGGTCCTGGCCGCGAGCTGCGGCGGTTGACGCAGCGCCTCAGTGCGCAGGCGTGCCCGGGTGGGGGCAGGGCGCAGCGAGGACGAGCCTAGGTTTTGGGGGTCTCGCGCGTGGGCTCTGGTCTTGCCCCGGAGGAGCCTCTCGCTGCCCTTCCTCCTTCCTTTCCTTCCTCTCCCCGTCATTAAAAATGAACACACCATCCCTGCTAATTATCCAATGCTGTATCTTTATGGAAACACGCTTTGGAGGTCACCAGGTGTCATTGAAGCTAGAATTAGAATTAGGCAGGCAGGCAGTAGAGACAGGTAAACTGAGTCTGGTCGGATCAAGGAGGCTAATTTTGAGTGAGTGGGGGAAGTCGGAGAAAGTCCCCTGAGGGATTGAAATGTTAATTCCTGGGAGCCCTTCCTCCACCCTGATCCAGACCCTGCCCCTGCCTGTTGCTGAGGTCACCTGTCCCAAGAGGGCCCTCCCTACTGGGAGTCCTGAAGCTGTGGATGACTGTGTCCAGGGCTGTCCACCCTGCCCTTCCCTCTACCTTTAGGCCACCCCACCAGCACTTCCTAGGCCTAGTCACACCCGCAGGAAGGAGGAAGAGAAGAGGAGGAGAGCAGGAGGACAGAGGACCCTAGGACAGATAGAGAGGGCAGCCTCCCTTCTTGGCACACCAGGGTACAGCTATGGCCCCTTCTCCCTCCAGAAGGAATCTGTGTTAGGAGTCCAGTGCTTTTTAAATAAACCCTGCTTTATGTCCTTGCCTCGGTGTGATGCTCTAAGGTTCAGACTTCACATTGTGAGGAAGCAGAACTCACTCATCACCAATAACTGGCAATATCATAATTAGTCCGGGTTCTGACCAGAAGGGGGTCTCAGGCTGACCTAGCTGCTGCCAGGCCTTTTAGAAGAGAAACAAGCCGGTGGCTCAAGATGAAGCACTCAATCCGGGCGTAGGACTGGAGCTTGGCACCAAGGACACAGAGATGACGCCACCTTCTCGCCCCTTGCTTACCAACAGGATCTTACCTGGAACCTGTAAAGTGCCTCCCTTGAGTGCTGGGATGGACCCCAGGGCCTCCCTCCACCCCTGAGTCACCCCAGCCTCAAACTGCCCTGTTTTAGGCATCAGCTTCCAAGAGAGGAAGCCTTGTGACCCTGCGTAGGTTGGGATGGCAACTGAATAATGACAAAGAAAGTGGGTGAATTGATACTTTGTTTTATTTTTAAATGTTTTTATTAGCAAAAGCCCTTTGGCTCCTGTAAATGACAGTAGTGGTTGTGAAGAGATGGGGTGCTGGCCAGGGGGGCTCCTGTGTTAGCCCCCATCTTTCATCTCCCAACTCCCATAAAGCAGGGCCAGTTTCAGCAGGCTTTGTCCACTGACTCTGTCAAAGCTGTTCCTGATTTATCTTTTTTGCTTCTTTTTCTAAAGGCTTAAGAATGGAATATTACTGAGATGCAGCTGGTTTCCCTTTGGACACGGTCTTGATGCTTGCTCTGGAATTGGAAAATTTTAAATAGAATTTTATCTCTGGAAGGAAGAAAACTGAGTCAGGTCACCACGATTTACAGATAGGGATTTGGAAGCCTGGGGAGTTGATGATTTGCTTAAAATTAGACACAATTAGCTAGCAGAAGCTGTTCTTGAATCCTTCAGTTATGACCTTCTGCTGCTTTTATTCCTCCCCCAAACCTCCTGTCTCCCTCCGCGAAATTGCGGTTTTTCCATGGCTGGGGGAGGGCCTAGGCCTGCTCTGGACCCATGAAATGAATGTTAAGGCCCCAAGGAACTTTAAATAATTGTCAGTATTCTTAAATTTACCGTTTCTATTTCCCTTACAGATTACAGAATTTTTCTTATACTGTTAAGAGTAGCCACATATTGGGCTGGGGATGTGGCTCAAGCGGTAGCGCGCTCGCCTGGCATGCGTGCGGCCCGGGTTCGACCCTCAGCACCACATACCAACAAAGATGTTGTGTCCGCCCAAAACTAAAAAATAAATATTAAAAATTCTCTCTCTCTCTCTCTCTCTCTCTCTCTCTCTCTCTCTCTCTCCCCCCCCCCTTTCCTCTCTCTAAAAAAAAAAATAAATAAATAAAATAAATATTAAAAATTCTCTCTCTCTCTCCCCTCTCTTTAAAAAAAAAAAAAAAAAAAAAGAGTAGCCACATATTGGTTAGCTGATTCCCGAGTTGTGGAAAGAAGTAGAGGATTAAATGGAGCTTGGTGCTTGGGAAGCTTTTGTACCTAAAGAAATGGCTTGGCAAAGGCCAGGAAGAAGATTCCAACTTAATCCCCAATCATCAATAAGTGAAAAATAACATTTTTAGAGAACATTATGGACAGTAGCCCCGTTTTTACTGCTTGGACCCAAACATTTACTCCCTTCATCTTCCTAGTTTTTTGTTTTGTTTTCTTCACAAAGACTCTGGCTATCTCCGGAATATCCTGACTTCTCCTCTTTGTCTAGCAAGGTTCTTCTTTTCTGGAAGATTTCTTTAAACAGGACAGCCTAGGCTGGGGACATAGTCTGTTGGTAGTGCCCTTGCCTAGTAGGCGGGAGGCCCTGGGTTCGATTCCCAGCATTGCAATAATAACAGCAACAAGAAGACAGCCTGCAATGGCCAAGTGCTTTGGTGAGGAGATTATTAACCATCTGATTATGTTGTGTACCCTCTGCTCATCTCTTGGAACTTAGGATCCTTCAGCGAAGCACTGAGTTTTTCTAAGGCACCTTTTGTCTCTGGGCATCCATGTTCCTTTTGACTTCATAAAGTCCTATAGCTGCTTTTCCACTGGCACTTTATCTTATTATTTATCTTCCACTTTAGTCTCAAACCTAGTCTTCATTTAGGCCTAAGGACACCAATGTAAGAGGATCAGTCCATTTTAGCCAGTCACCTCATGCTCCTCTCCAACAGCCCAGGCTAAAAATAGGAGGCCCTGGATTCTTTTTTCTGGCAGTCACTCCACTGATAAACAGCCGTGTGACCTTGGGCACAAACCCAATAACTTCTGAGTGGCAACTTCCTCCTGTGTGAAAAGATAGGATGAAATCAAAGAAGCAATGATGCTTATTCTATAAGCAAAGGGGCAGGAATAGATGTGAAAGAATTTAGGCCTCCTGGCTGTGGCTTCAAGGAGCTATGGTGCTGAAAAGCAGTAAAACTCACACCAGTCCAGAAACCTCCAGAGAATTCCAGAATCCACCCACCCCTTCCCTGGTGAGCAATATAGCAGGAGTCCACTTCATGCTTTTGTGTAACACCTGCTCTGCCATTGCAGTTTTTTTTTTTTTTAATACTTCTTTTATTTATTTTTATGTGGTGCTGAGGATCAAACCCAGTGCCTCACCCATGTGAGGCAAGCACTTTACCACTGAGCAACAACCCCAGCTCATCGCAGTTTATCTATTTATTTATTTATGGTGCTGGGGTTTGAACTCAGAGCCTTGTACATGCAAGGCAAGCATTTACCAACTGAGCTATAACCCCAGCCCCATCACAGTTTATTTTATTTTTTTTTTTACAGTTTATTTTAAAACTGATTTTTTTGTCCCTCCTCTTCTCCCTCTCCCCTTCCTCAACCATGGAGGATGCAAAATGAACCTTCTTCTGGTCCTAGGCTGCTATCTGTCCTTCAGCACATGAACCACAGGAATGAAGGAATCCAAACTTCAGGGCCAGCACCTATCCCAACTAAGAAATGTTCTTTCCTCAAGCGACAGATGTTGTAGCGACAAACCAGGCAAGGCACGGAAGATAGCAGGAAACAGTTTTATTTGGCTGCAGCCAGGTTCAGAGGGCACAGCTTTTGCTGTAATGAATCAATCCCCTGAATCCCGAGTTCAGGGAGTTTCAGAGTTTTATGCCCAGCATGTAAGGGGAAGGGCTCAGAAGTTCACAGTCTGCAGAAATTCACACAGAAGCAGCTTTTTCTTTCACTGTTCTGGGCAAGTTAACCCTTCAAGGACAACACCTGAGAAGGCGAGAGCTTCTTCTCTTTTTCCTCCCCCTGCCAGCTGTTACTATGGAGCCCAATTGGTAACTTATCTTAAAAATGTGAAGCTCAGCTCAAGGCCAGAGGCCTTGTTTGCACATTTCTCAAACTACTATACTGAATACGTTTATGAAAAATGTATGAAAGTGCCCCGCACCTGGAGTGCTGGTGTTATCTATATTGAACTCCTTTGCAGAGACTCTCTTGCTGACAGTCCTAAAATCAGCCATGCTGAAGATTTCTGGAGAAGCCCAGGTAAGACTTTTCTGTGGAGAAAGGGGTGCCACTTCACAGATGACTCCTGCCCTGGGCCCAGCTGGAGTGAAGCCTTTGTATCCCCTCTTTAAAAGCCCACTGTTCCCTCCCCCTGCAGTGAGAATCCCAGCCTCTGGGACAGGAGTCCACTGTGTATTCCCCTTTGCAAGCAAAGCAGTAAAACTTGTTTTTCCTTTTTTTCAAAACTTTGTCCTAGTTATTGGATTGGCATCAGGTCAAGGATCGAGCTTTTGGTGTCAGTAATTCTGACTGCTCTTCACAGAAGCTTCTGCAGTCCTTCATTGAGGCTAGTCTGGGCCAGTCCACCCTCATTGGACCTAGTCCTGATTTTAATGCAGTCCTGTAATCTTTATGTAAAAGCAAGGAGAGCCTCAAGAAAAACAACTTCCTTGCTCAAGACTTGGAATTTGCAGTTCCCTTCCCCCTCCCCCACACCACCTCCATCTCACCCCCACCCAGAGCCAAGTTCTGGAACTACGTGAGCTGCTGAGGCAGCTGAGCAAACTTGGGCTCCTCCTACGGCTGGAAAAAACCCACAGAGATGACGCAGTCAGAGCTCTGCATTGCAGAAGAGAGAGCTTTGTTTCCTGGGGAGTTTTGGACTGCTAAAATGGAACCTTAGAAAATGTAAAATGAACCTTTGAAACACTCTGGACACACCCATGACTTTGCCGGGAGGTGAGGCAGTCCGGGAAACTAGTTCCAGAAACTCCAAGTGCCTGTGTCATTGCTCTTCCACAAAATGAGGGGGGAGGGAAGAGGCAGTCCCAGCCACTGTTGTCACAGGCACTGAAGTCACCAGGGCAGAAGTCGTGACAGCAGATTCTCTTACTGTCTTCCTGAGAGAAGGAACATCTTCTAAGTTTACCCTTTTCTAAAATTCTAGGAAGGATTCCATGTTAGACAGAGTCCTCTTCTGGGAAGGGAACAAAGGAGAAAGTCAAGAGTGATTCCCTGCCTGCCTCAGAGCTCTCCTTCCCTCCTGTAGTTTACTGGCTGCATAATGGCCCTGGCCCTGAGCCCTGCAGCCTGTGATGGACTTTCCCGGAGGCCTGCTGCGGAACCCAGCTGTGGCCCTGAGGGCTGTGGAGGCAGGACTGACACAAAGAGCAAGACAGCTCCCAGAGGTGCTGAAGAGCCCAAGCCGGGTGGTGCTGCCTGTTGAAAATTCTGCAGGGCCCCTCAGTGGCTCCATCCCATCATGCCTAGTTTCCATTTGTTGTTTTGGTGCTGAGGATTGACCCAGGGGCAGTTTACCACTGAGCTACATCCCCAGCCCTTTTTATTTTTTCATCTGTGACAGAATCTCACTCAATTGCTAAGGCTGGCCTGGATCTTTCCATCCTCTTCAGCTTCCAGATGGCTTACAGGTGTGCACCCTGCGCCCAGCTAGTTCCTAGACTTTCCTTCCCCAGGGCCCTGTCTTCCTCAGACCCCTCCTCTTGAGCCAGCTAGTCCTGGGTGCGGACTTTCTAGCTAACCTCCTCTCCCCCACCTGCACAGTCTTCCTGGTTTCCATGGTCCCTCTGCTGTCCCTGGTGTGTCTGCGTGAGAGCACTGCACAGCACACAACTTTGTTTCTGTAATGAATGGCGAGCACTGTGCTAAGCTCTTTCAGGCCTTACAATCCCGAGAAGGAGGTGCTGCAGTCATCCCCTTACAGATGGGGAAACTGAGGCTGAGAGCTGTTTCTCTGGGTGTCACCAGTGCCTGATACACAATAGCGGTTCAGTATGTCTCTACTGAGGAACAATTAAACTTTCTTTTGGGATTTAAGACACATACAACCTAGGTGTGATGGCTCAAGGAAGATCCTGGAGCCTAAGAGTTTAAGTCCAGCCTGGGCCACAGAGTGAGACCCTGTCTCTAAAAACAAACAAGTAGGGGCTGGGGCTGGGGCTCAGCAGTAGAGCATTCTTTTGGCATGTGTGAGGCCCGGAGTTCGATCCTACACCACATAAAGATGAATAAAATAAAGGCATGTGTCTACCTACAACAATACAACTAAAAAAAAAGTAAATAAATATAAAAACAAAACAAAACATGCAACCATAATACTAAAAAGAGCACATGAGTACATCTGGTAGATGCTCAGGGAGTGCAGGGCATCTGGTAGTGCCACATGGGAAGGAGCTGTAAGAGCACAGCCTGTCCCCTGTTCTGAAGTGTTATGCCCAGAGACACTTATGAAAAAGAGATTTAGTCACATGTACCCATGAGGTTTTCAGCAGTTTGTCACTGTTGCTAATTAAGTTTGGGGGAGGGTGTCAGTGAAGAGCAGAGTGGTTACAGACAGTATGTCTGCTTCCGCAGGCACAGAACAAATGGAGATTGGACATAAATGTGTCTGGCCATCAGTGGGGGTGAATGGCACTGAGCTGAATCACATGGGTAGCTGGGTCTACTTCCCTCTCCCAAGGCTGAGCCTTCACCCCCAGGGTGCAGGGCTAAGGCTCAGTCCTTGCTGTGAGTGTGAATCACTCTGGGAGGCACGAGGTCAGCCCTCACCTGCTGCCTCCTTGTGGCCTCTGGTTATTCATCCTCTGTGGCCTGCTGAGTGGGCCTTCTGGAATAGCCTGGAGGAACAGTGAAGCTTCCTTGTGGGTCACATCCGCATTCTTATATACCTGATGTGTTCAGTCACCCTCTTGAGGTCCCTGCAGATGTTGGCCCAGAATGCTTTGCATGATGCTTATTAAGCATGACACCTTCTGCACACACACGCACACTCACAGAGGCATGCTCATTCCTCCTCAGTGACACTGTGGCCCACGTACTGCAGAAGCAAGTCTGTGGAACAAGGGGCTGGGATCTTTGTGTTTCTCAGTACTGCTAGAAAAATGTGGCCTGATGGGCCTTCTCCTGGACTGATGTGAGAGCCAAGCTGCTCGGGGCTGGAGGTGAAGCAGGCCTTGAAGCTCACCCGTCACAGGTTCCCTTCCTTCAGGGAAGCCAGCAGGAGTCAGGTGACAATTTCTTCATAGGGTTTGAGGGTTTTCTGCATTGCAAAGAAGCTGGACAAGAAAGATTGACATTTTTCTCCTGATCCTGAAATCCTGTAATTCTAATTAGACCCTCATTTACAATGAATGCATCTGGAATTCAAAGTCACATTCCCAGCCAGGTTCAGTGGTATAGGCCTGTAATTCCAGTTATTCTGGAAACTGAGGCAGGAGGGCAAGTTCAAGGCCAGCCTAGGCAATTTATTGAGAATATGCTGTCACAAATTTTAAAAAGAAAAGGGCTAGACATGTAGCTCAGTGGTAAAGTACCCCTGGGTTTAACCCCTAATACTGAAAAAAAAAAGTCACATTCCCACATTGCTTCTTAGACACTCATAATAGATAGCTGAACTGTCTGTCCCTTGACATCCCCTTGACTTAGTAGTGAGAATAGTCAAACCCAACTACCACATATTCTGGGCCTTCTCCTGGGAGTTTATCTGAGGAAGCTGAGACTAAGTTTGATCTAGCCATGAGGGAAACACGTGAGGAGAGGAGGTGCCAGAACAAGAACAATATCCAGAAGCAGAAACTAAATTCTGGCTGGAAGATTCCAGAAGTGTTCATGGAAACCATGACCTTAAAGGATGAGCAGGACTTACCAGGCTTTAGTGAAGACCCAGGATGGGAACACCCCGGACAGAATAGATAAGCAGAAGCCTTACACCCCCGAAATTTGTAAGGATTGTCTGGGGAGGAAGGGACGTACTGTTTTGGCTGGGAACGGGGTGCAGGTATTACAGAGAGCAGGGGAGCAGGAGGAGGGCACTGGATTGAGTCTGGGAGAGCTTGAATCACCTGGGCTGGTTCTCTTGTATGGGCAGAAGGATGACCTCTGCCTCCAGGGAGGCCCTGACTTTGGGAAAAACTGTCTGCTGCCCTTTGTAAAGTGGCAAAACTGGGAGGGAGCAGAAGGGAGGGCAGTGGAGTCCATAGCTGCACCCCAGGTTGGAGGCCATGGAGGCCTGGATGAGGGAGGGGGACACGGAAGGACAGAGAAAGAAGAGGGAGTGGAAGATCTGCAGAGGCTGGCGGTGTTCCCACACTGATCTCTTCTGTCTCCTCCCAGGCTTGTGATCTTTACTTTTCATGACTCATCTGCTTGGAACATTCCTTCCCAGTGCTTGGAGTGGCAGGCTCTTTCTCATTACCCACACCGTGCCCTGGACGCTGCTCAGGAAGGGCCTCTGACCAGCACGGCCAGCCATCCCTTGGCACCACCCACCTTGTGGCCTGTTTGCCAGGATGATGATGTGTTTGTTATCATGGCTCCCTCCCTCTCCTGAGGGTCCCAGGGGACGCCCTGGTTTGCAGCCCTGCTTGGGGGAGGAAGTGGTGCTGCTGTGGACCCGGAAAGTGGAGATGAGGGGCCTCAGGCTTGACCCTGAGCCAGTGACACTGGGGGAAAGCTGGAAAAAAGGGCAGGACACCAGGCTTTCCACTTGGCTGTTGGATAACCAGGCCTCAGTGCCTGGAGCCAGAGCTCATTCCAGCCCAACATTTCTGGCTGCTACTGCTGGTCAGGAACTCCCAACAGCAGTCCATGGAGATGCCTCCTCACAGAATTACTTCTTCCACTTGGAAGCTTCTAGATATAGTTATGCAAAATACTACCCCCAAGAAAACCGAGCACCCAGATGATTTCTGGGGCACAGTAGTGCTGTATGTAGCCCAGTATTTAGGTGGGAGGATGGAGCTGGTCAGAGGAGCTGTTTTAGGAAGGCCACCCACTAGGAGCTGCTTGGACTCAAGCACACTGACATAGTGGTGGACACTGTCCCTCCTCCCCTCAGCCACTCTCTGGAGCAAGAATCCTGGGCTCCAAGACCTGCCAGTGGCAGGGACAGCACTGCTATCCAATGGCAGCACATGCCCAACGTGCCCAAAACTGTGACCTATCCTCTGCAGACTGAACTTCTATAGCTTTCACCATGACTCTGAGGCTGCCCTGGGTCTCTTCATCCGTGCAGCCTAAACTAGTAAAGGAACTCTAGATCTTGGGGGCTGGGGAGAGGGTGGAGCTGAGAACTGAGCCCTTAGAAATTTCCATGACACAAAAAAAAAGAAAGAAAGAAAAAAAAAACCCAGAAATTTCCATGACTATTCTAAATAAGCAAAAACTTCAGCTGAGGCTCCAGTTGTCAATGAAGACCTAGGCTAGAGACAGCCCAGGTCAGGAAGGGTCACCCCTTCCCCGCAGCCCCACCCTCAGCAGGACCATCCCCCTCCCTCAGCCTTGCCTCCTCCTGTTTCCTCCACTGGAGTCTTATCTGCTACCACAGGTCTGTGACACTGGCTGTCCCTCTGCCTCTTCCCCAAGGACCCTTTCCTCCTCCAGGAATCCTTCCCCCAGAACTATCAATCCTGTGACCATTTTCATCCAGTGACATCACTCTGATGCTGCCCTTCACTTGGTGACACATCTGTTGTTATCTTGAGCAATGGTGCATGACTTTTATTGCTGTTAGTCATTGTCACTTAACAGGCTGGAAAACAGAGTCCCCATCTTCTTATAGTCCTGCCCTCAGCTTGATGATGCAGCTCTGCACCGGGCTAATGTGTCATCCACACGGTCCTGGGTGGTCCTGGGGATCTCCCCAGCCAGCACAGTACCCAGCAGAAGTCAGGCAGCGATGTTTGCAGGTTTGCTCTCCCTCCCTGGCCCCAGCCAGAATCCCAGTGTGGCCAGTTCAGCAGGCTGACTGAGAGGACTCAGGCCCAGCAACAGCCACACCCACCAGCCTAGTGACTCAGCTCAGGCCTAGTGGCTTAGGGCTTAGGCGTCCTGGAGCAAGTAGGTTCTTTCTGCCATTCCTCCTCTTGGCCTAAACACCACTCTCCTCTGACTTCAGCACTTGCCCACTTAATCTTGGGCATCCTGGAGGATCCTGTGGAGACAGTGGCTCCCAAGAGTCCCACATATGGTCCTAGCCTGGTTCCTCCGCTTACTGCCTGTACGGGGTTGGCAAGGAAAGGGGGTTGGCTAGCTCCTTCCCTCTCTGAATCCATTTATTCCTCTGTGAAATGGGAGTGAACTGTGAGGATATCAGAGCTTAGAACAGAGCCTGGCTCAAGTGACAGGCCCTGTGAGCCCCATAAGTAGTGGGTAGCCTACTATGTATCTGGCTATCTTTCCTCCCCAGCCCACAGCAGAGGACAGCCATAGGCTATTGACTTGGCTATAGCCATAGGCAAAGGAGAGGCCTGTGCCCCTCTGAGAGCCCCAGAACTAACTGGGGCCAGGCATCTCTCCAGAAGGGGTTAAACATTGGCAATGACTTCATCTCCGTCTTGGAACCGGAGGCAGCAGAGAAGCTTAAAAAAAAATCAGGCCAGAGTCTGGGTGGAATTTTCCAGAGCTCATAAACAGGACCAGTTGGGATTGCTAACGGAGGTCACCATGGAAACAGTCACATGAGCCAGCCTTCTGGTTACTCTAGTCTGGCTGGGGTGATGACACAGCTCCGGGCCTCTTCATTGGCCACCACCTTCCTCTCGCCACTGACATGTGGCAGGAGATTGGCTGAGAGTAGTTGCTGGGCTGAAGTTAGACTTAGCTCTTTCCCACATGACAGGAACCTGCTGGAAGCTGTTTTGAACTGAGGAAGATGAAAACAGGCTGCCAAAGACGTTGCCATGGCAACCACTTTCCTTCCTGACCTCCTTGGAAGCTGGTAGTTGATGTCTTTGTAGCTGAAGTATTTTTCCAAAGGCAGAAGAGGGTGTTAGCCATTTTCCACTGGCCTAAGCTTCTTTGAAAGGTGAACTTTCATTTTCCAGAAAAATCAAGGAATTTCAGAGCCTCTGCTGAACCTTGGTTATTACCAAGGCACCCCTGGGGGCCTTGGTGTCTTTCTGTCAAGTGAGATATTCATTCCCAGACTAACTTCTAGGCCTAGTGAGCTCTGGCTGGCCCAAGCTTGCAAATGCAAAGCTTCAAGCTTGTAGACTATAAAATAAACTGTGGCATGGGCTACGTGTCTTTAACTGCTCAGCGCTGACATTAGCCTAAGGCAGAATGGAGTGGGGGTGGGGAGGTGGCAGATGACTTGTGCAATAAAGCCCAGAACCCCCAGGAATCCGATTCTTGTTTTGCTACCAACTGCCCCTGAGACTGTCAGCAGTTCAGATAGCCCCAAGGGACTCATTTTCCTTCTGGAAAAGGACTCCTCTCTAGATATCTCAGGAGGCCTGTTCCAGCTCTGACCTTCCATGATCCTAAGTTAGTAGACCTATTTTATTTTTTCAGTGCAAAGGATGGAACCCAGGCCTTCATGCATGCTAGGCAAGTGCTCTACCACTGAGCAATACCCCCAGCCCATGATGCTAAGTCAAAAGTCTGCCTGTTTTTCATAACAAATCTGTGGAACTCATCATCCCTATAGAAAGCAAAACTATGGGCAGGTGCCTGCATAGAGTCCTTGCTACACAACAAGCTCTGTGCATGCAGTAGCTCAATCTGCTCCGAAATCTTGGAAGGAGAGTATCATTACAATACCTTACCCATTCTACAAATGAGAAAAACAGAGGCTTAGAGAAGTTAGTAAACTTGCCCAAGCCAGTGAGTTGCAAGGTCAAGATTTAAAGCCTGGTGGGTAGGAAGCAAGTCCATGCAACTATCTTTCCAGGCACCCGCTGAAATGGAAGAAGTAAACAACATGGGTTGACTAATAGGTAAAATGCTGGGTAGAAAGAACCCTGGACAAGCAACCAGAAACCCTGGGTTCTATTCTAGGCTCTGCCATGGCGTCTGTTACCTCCAGCAAGTCACACATCTTCCTCTCTTGGCCTCAGTTTTCCCATCTGTCAAAATAAAAGGTCTCTGAGGTCATTATAAATAAGAGGTCACCAGGTCTCTGAGGTGGCGCACTGATGTCAGTGTTCCCTCTGCACCAAGGGCCTCCTGTAAAGAAGAGAAGGCCCAATGGGGTAAACACCTTCCATCTTTGAGAGAAACCAACCCACGGAAGCAAGTGGCATCCTGCTCCAGTCACAGCAAAGATGGCCTACCACCAGACAGCCTCCAAAGAAGGGAGGCTGGGGAAAGGCTGGGAAAGGGTGCCTGGAGCTGCGGCCCACAGACCAGGGCAGGCTCTGTGTTAGTGATTCTCCCAGAAAAACCAAACACTGTTTTAAGATTGTCCTTTGTTTAAAGATCAAGCTCTTTGTGTTTCTTTGATGTTGTAAAGTCTTCTTTTTTTTTTTCTTAAAGAGAGTGAGAGAGAGAGAGAGAGAGAGAGAGAGAGAGAGAGAGAGAGAGAATTTTTAATATTTATTTTTTAGTTTTTGGCGGACACAACATCTTTGTTGGTATGTGGTGCTGAGGATCGAACCCGGGCCGCACGCATGCCAGGCGAGCGCGCTACTGCTTGAGCCACATCCCCAGCCCCGGATGTTGTAAAGTCTTCTTATGAGATGGTGGCACCTGTGACGGTGGTTATTTTGTTATTTAGGAAATTTTATGTTGGTCTAAAAAACAGTTTTTTATTTATTTATTTTTTAGTTGTAGACGGACACAACGTCTTTATTTTATTTATTTATATGGGGTGCTGAGGATCAAACCCAGGGCCTCAAACATGCTAGGCAAGTGATCTACCACTGAGCCACAACCCCAGCCTGGCATATTCAGTTTTAAAGTGTTTATTATATAGGAAGCCTTGGGTTCAATCTCCTGTGCTCCCCAACAAAAGGTTTGATTACGATAAATTTCAAACGTGGATTTTGCAGATCATATCCCCATAGTGTAACATACTCTTTCGTTGTTTCTGTAATTTCTATAAACTAGTGACACAATTCAAGTCCCCATTTATTTATTTATTTGGTACTTGGGATTGAACCCAGAGGTCCTCTATCACTGAGCCACAACCTCAGACCTTTTTATTTTATTTTGAGAGTTGCTGAGGCTGGGCTTAAATTTATAATCCTCCTGTTGGGCATGGGTGTGCAGCCTGTAATTCCAGCAGAAGGATCACAAATTTGAAGCCAGCCTTCACAACTTAAGCCCTAAGCGACTTAGTGAGACCCTGTCTCAAAACAAGAAATAAAAAGAGCTGGGATGTAGATTAGTGGTAGAGCTGGGTTCAATCCTCAGTACCACCATAAAACAACAAAAACAGAATTTGCATTCCTGCCTCAGCCTCTAGAACCAGTCACTGGGATTACAGGCATTTGCCACCACATCCAGCCCCCACTTTTTTTTTTTTTTAGTACCAGGGATTAAACTCCGGGCACTGGACCACTGAGCCACATCCCCAGCCCTATTTTGTATTTTATTTAGAGATTTAGAGACAGGGTCTCACTGAGTTACTTAGTGCCTTGCAGTTGCTGAGGCTGGCTTTGAACTTGTGATCCTCCTTTCTCAGCCTCCTGAGCTGCTGGGATTATAGGTGTGCAGCACTGCCAGCCCCCACATTTTTTAAAAATAATATTTTATTGATATCTAGGTTAAAATATAATTACTAGGTTGAGGTGTGGCTCAGGGGTAGAGTGCTTGCTTAGCATGTGGGAAGCCCTGGGTTCCATCCCTGGCACCATGGGGGTGGGTTGGGGTGGGGTGGGGATTCAATTATTAGCCATGTAAACCCAAAAGTGGGAGCCATACCCCTCTGGCAGGTGTTCAATCCACCCATTCCACTTGGGTTCTAGGCCTCATCCTGAGGGTCCCTCTAGAGCCCCCAAAAGTTTCTTCCCTGCAGGTTGAGTCATCCCTTGGCTCCCTGCTGGCTGCAGACACAGCCCAGCCCTGGAAGGAGGCCTTGATTAGGAAAGTGCTGTAGCAACTCACAGCCATCGCGTTCCTCTGGGAAGATCTATGCTAGACCTGTCTTACATAAAGCTTCCAGCAAAAAGCTTACTTTCCCAGAGGAACTGGGATGTGTTTTCCTTAGAGACAAGAAGATCACACAACTAGCTCTGTTTTGTTTTGCGTGGGCTCACAGAAAGTTCAAAGCTGTAACTGCTATGCAACTTTGACAATAATCCAGGATTCTGGCTTTTGCCCTGGTTTTATCTTTGAAGACTGTATGAATCTTCTCCACCTGATTATTATCTATCTACTTTAATCTCACCTTATGCTGAGAAGATGACTCCAAGGCTTTGTGTAAAGGTGGATTAAAAAAAAAAAAAAAAGAAAACAACAACAAAAACCAGTAGTCAAAGCCAGGCTTGGTGGCACATGCCTGTAATCCTGAAGCACTCTGTAATCCCAAGTGATTTAGGAGGCTGAGACAGGAGGATCGAAGGTTCAAGGCCAGCCTCAGCAACTTGATGAAGGCCTAAGCAATTTAGTGAGACCCTGTCTCAAAATAGAAAGGGCTGGGGATGTGGCTCAGTGGTAGATTGCCTCTGGGTTCAATCCTCAGTGCCAACACACAAGCAAATCTAGTAACTGAGTGGCTTCCCTTCCTATGACCTGGGACATTCACTCAACAAAACACCCTGCCTGAAGGGCACAGCTAGTAAAAATAAGGCAGGAAAAAGGGAAGGGTTCTGCCTTCCTGCAGCTCACATTCCAGTGGAAGAGCCAGACAACAACCCGAATAAATGAGCAGCATCACCTACTTTAGGTGATGGAATGAAAGGAATCCAAAGGAGAAGAATTTTTTATAGGAAGGACAAGGAAGATGACATTCGAGTGGATGAGAAGAAAACTCCAGTCAGAGGGAAGAAGGGCAGGTACTCAGGAAGCCAGAGTCTGGGTCACTTCAGTCGGGTCACAGAGATGTTCTCTGGGAGCTGGGCTTCCCTTCCTCTTATGTCCTCCTTCCCAGTAACCAGCCACCTGCCCTTTGGTTGTGGGTTTGAAATACCAGCTGTTCCCCTTGCCTCCAGATGCCAACCACCATGGCTTGCTTGAAACAGATGCCCATGCCCTTCCTCGTGGGCGCACCCCTCACTTCCCTGTCCTAGGGTGAACCCCAGAGACAGAGGCCACGAAACTGCTCGAGGGCTCTGGGGGCTGCAGAAGCACTGGCTCCCTGCGCCAGGCCTTGTCTGTCCTTGATGCTGGCTTTGAGGGCTGGACCAGCCTCCTCCTGGGAGCCACCACCTCCACTGGCTTCCAGAGAGCCCAGCTGGGAGCTGAGTGGATGGGAAAGCGTCAGCGTCCCCTGGGCCTTGGTGTCCCTGGCGTCACCCCAGCCCCAGCCCACACTGGGAGGCTGGCCTGCCCCCGTTTATGGACGGAGGTGCGGCAGGAGGCCGGGTCCCCACGGGTTCCTGGCGGGGGCGGGGAGCGGGAGGCGCGGCAGGCGTGGGGACCCGCGGAGCCCGCGGAGCGGACCGGTGCTGCCCCTGGCGGCTCGCGGGAGCCCTCGGGTGACCCAGCGCAGGGCGCCCCCGCTGGCTGCGCTGTGAACGCTGCCAGGGACTAAGGGGGGGACCAAAGGGACTGAGGGAGGGAGGGAGGGACAGCGGGCCGAGTGGCCGTAGGGCTCGGGGCCAGGGCGTCCCCTCAGAGCCCAGCACGCTGCCCCAAGCGTGGCCCGCCCACATCTGCCCACCCGGAACAGGCACCCCGCGAGCCTAGGTTAGGGAGAATCCCGGAGGGGTCACGTGCTTCGGAGAAGGGTTAAATGCTTCTCCATAAGTAGAGCTGAAAAAGGCCAAAAGCAGTCTGCCAGTCCCAAGAGGCTGGCCAAAGGATGACCTTGGACTCCTTAGGGAAGGTACCTCTGATTCCATTGATGGGACCCAGCTCTGGGTGTGAGGATGAGACAGAAGCAACTTCCCCAGGTGGAGAAGTAGGTATATAAGGACGTTGGTATATAAGGAACTCAGCCATGTTGTTCTAGCACTCTTTTCCCCCCAGTGCCTCTGGATATTTGAGTCAGTCGGTCTCCCTCCCTCCCTCTCTCTCTCTAAGTACTAGGAATTGAACCCAGACTAGGCAAGCAATTTACCACCGAGCTACACCCCAACCTTTTTTTTTTTTTTTTTTTTTTTTGGTATTGGGGATTGAACTCAGGGGCCCTCAACCACTGAGCCACATCTCTAGCCCTATTTTGTATTTTATATGGAGACAGGGTCTCACTGAGTTGCTTAGCACCTGGCTTTTGCTGAGGCTGGCTTTGAACTCACAATCCTCCTACCTCAGTCTCCTAAACTGCTAGGATTACAGGCATGTGCCACCTGCCCACTGCACTAGCTTTTTCACCACACTGGTATCCTTTAATCCCAGTGATTCTGGAGGCTGAGGCCAGTTGAATTGAAAACTTGAGGCCAGCCCGCAATTTAGCAAGACCCTATCTTAAAACATATTTAAAAAGGTAAAATACTAAGGATGTAGCCCAGTGGTAAAGTACCCTTGGGTTCAATCCCCTGGACTAAAACAAAACAAACAAAAAATAAATAAGTAAAATGTGAAATAATCTTTGACACACTCACTTTGTGTTGAGAGTCACATTTTTAACTTTGAAAAATTATATCCTGGGCTGGGGTTGTGGCTTAGTGGTAGAGTGCTTGCCTAGCATGTGTGAGGCAGTGGGTTTGATTCTCCAGCACCACATATATAAATAAAATAAAGGTCCATAGACAACTAAAAAAATATTTTTTTCTTTTTTTTTTTTAAAGATAGAGTCAGCAGAACTACCTCTTGCTTCTTCTTTTTTTTTTTTAAAGAGAGAGTGAGAGAGAGAGAGAGAGAGAAAGAGAGAGAGAGAGAATTCTTAATATTTATTTTTTAGTTCTCGGCGACACAACATCTTTATTTGTATGTGGTGCTGAGGATCGAACCCGGGCCGCACACATGCCAGGCGAGCGCGCTACCGCTTGAGCCACATCCCCAGCCCTAAAAATATATATATATTTTTTTTTTTTTAAAAATATATTTTTTAGTAGTAGATGGACACAATACCTTTATTTATTTATCTTTTTGTAGTGCTGAGGATTGAACCCAGGGCTTCCACATGTGCTAGGTGAGCCCTCTATCATTGAGCCACAACCCCAGCCCTACCTTACTCTTTTAACCATTAATGTGGCAACACAAACTACCAAATACCTAGGAATAGATTTAAGAATTGTGTGAGCTGGGCGTGATGGTGGCATATGCCTATAATTCTAGCAGCTCCGGAGGCTGACACAGGAGGATCGTGAGTTCAAAACCAGCCTCAGCCCCATCTCTAAATAAAATACAAAAAAGGGCTGGGGATGTGGTTCACTAGTTAAGTGCCCTTGGATTCAATCCTGGTACCAAGAAAAAAACAAAGAATTGTCTGAGACTACATATAGAAAGAATTGTTCTTCTTTATGTATTAAAGAAATTGATATTATTGTTTGCCTCTTGTGGTGGTACATGCTTGTAATCCCAGCAACTCAGGAAGCTGAGGCAGGAGGATTACAAATTCAAGGCCAGCCTAGGCAATTTGGCAAGACCCTGTCTCAAAATATAAAGGCCCAGGATGTAGCTAAGTTTTAAAGCACTGCTGGGTTCAATTTCTAGTAACAACAACAACAAAAGCAAAAACCAAAAAAAAAAAAAAAAAAAAAAAAAAGAAAGAAAGAATTTATTTTAAATAGTCATAGTCTTATACTTAAAGTCTTATAACATTGATACATTTTATAAACAATGAGAGGTATGAAGCAAAAAGCAAAAGTAGACACACACCCTCCCACACACTGCCCACAGCAGCAGCCTGTGTTTTTCCAGCTACAGGGTGCATTTCTAGAGCTGCTGCTGGGGCTGAGCTAAGGAGCTTTCTTATGGAGGAAGCACGTCTATAAATAGCTGTGATGCTCATCAGAGCTTGAAAAGTGCCCTGGGAACTTGCGTCAGGGAGACAGTCACAAGCCAGTGAGGGTGGCTTCTGAGAGGAGGTGGGACTTTAATTGGAAGGATGAGTTGGTGGATGAGTTGGACAGGACATTCCAGGCAGGGGACTTGGCCGGGAGATGGGATAATCGCTTCTAAATGGCAGAACCCTGACAAGGCTAAGCCTGGGGACTCATAGAGGAGCAGGGGACTGAGTGGAGATGCCCCCAGGAGGAACTGGGCTAGAAGCCAGGGCCATACCTAGAACTGGTGTCCAAATTTCCACCTTCAGGAAACAGGAAGGGTCCAAGCTGTGGATCTTAGGTGCTCTTCAGTTTGGGGGCCATGAAGAAGTTCTCTTTACTGAGTGCTTGGGAGGTCAGTACCAAGAAAAGTTCTTTTTAGAAGGTTTGCCCTGGGAGTTTGCATGTGTGGCAATGGCCAATCCTGGTGCTGCAGCCCTGACTCCATACCCAGGTGCTCCCACCAAGGCTCTGCTGGTGCCAAGAGGCACCAGTGGGACCAGTGGCCTCCTCTGTCTCTCTCCCATCTCTCACCTAATAAGCTGGCAAATGGATATCTGGAATCAGAGGTTTCCATTCTGACCCTGATGGTCCTTTTGAAGAGCTCACACTGCCCCTGAGGAGCTAGTTGGATGGTGCAGCTGGGCCAAGTAGGGAGAGCAACACCTGTCCTAAAGACAGAACCTTCACCCCTTGGATCCTCTGAGGGCTCACAGTGCATCAGGGGAAACTGAGGCCCCAGGAGAGCTGGGCCTGGCCCAAGATCTCTCAGTGAGGACATAAAAGAAGTAGGTCTAGAATTTAGATTTCTTGCCCCTCCCAGCTGAGCCAGCTCCACAGATGGTTCTTTGACCTCCTCTCAAAGACAGCTGGGCTGGGGATTAGCTCAGTGGTAGGGCACTTGCCTAGCCTGTGCAAGGTCTTGGGTTTGAACCCCAGCACTGAAAGAAAAAAAAAAGACATGTCCCAAACTCTTTCAGAAATGTCACTGTGCGCTGGGCACGGTGGCCCATGCCTGTAATCCCAGGGACTTGGGAGGATGAGATAGGAAGATGGAAAATTCAAAGCCAGCACCAGAAATTTAGTGAGACCTTGTCTTAAAATAAAACATAAAAAGGGCTGGGATGCGGCCCAATGGTTAAGCGCCCCTAGGTTCAATCCCAGGTACCAAAAAAAGAAAAAAAAAAAAAAAGAAAGAAAGAAATGTCATTGTGTACTAGGTCTGGTCCAGGTCTACCAGATCTCCTTGAATTTCACATGAAACCCACACCCCCATTCCAAAATGACCTCAGCATTTGTATCGGATAACTAAAAAGTCCCCAAGGAGACCTCTGCCTCCCTGCACAGGTGGGACCAGGTGTTCTCCAAGGATCTGGTCCCAGAACCTTTGTTACCCCTGGCCTGGCTTCCTACCTCCAGGCTTTTTCCTACCTCTTGGATAAAGTGGCTCCATCTATATGATAAACAGAATGTGCCTGCGAAGAAGTTCCTTGGAGCATTTCAAAGTTATCCAAATGCTAGATTCATCAGACCAACACCACTAAGCTGGAAGGGAAAGGGCAAAAATGCAAAACAGAACCAGGCCAGGCCAGAAGAACTGAAGAGGGGAATGTGACAACTAAGGGATCAGAGGATGAGAGAGAAACTAGGCCCAGGAAGCTGGGAGTCCATGGTACTGTGAGTTCAGGAAACAGGTTGAAGGCTGAACAGGGAGAGAAGGGCAAGGATCTCTGCTCAGCTCATCCCTAACTAAAAGGGGAGGACAGGATGACCTTGGCCATTTCCCAGACTAACTGGAAGGCCTGCAGTGCATGAGCCTGGCGTGTGGCCAACAGGTGCCTTCTTCTTTTCTGCAGTTGGATACACTTTGCGTACCTCATGTTTGCATGGCGTCCCTGCCTGTAGCTGTTTTCCATTTTCCTGCTAAGACCTTTTGGGTTTTTCCTATGTTCTCGGATCCTTCTGGCCCCTCTATATTGATGGGAGATGCGGGCAGGAATGAGCAAGATTGAGCATTTTCTTTTTCTTCTCTCTCTTTTTTATCCCCATGATCCTGGGGATGAAACCCAGGGCCTCTCATATGCTAGGCAAGTGCTCTCACTAAGTTACAGCCCCAGCAAACCCCACCCACTTTTTTCAGGTACAGGGTGTTGAACACAGGGGCTTTAAAAACACTCAGCTACATCCTCAACCCTTTTAAAATTTTGAGACAGTGTCTCAGTAAATTGCTGAGGGGGGCCTCCAATTTGCAATCCTGCCTGGGCCTCCTGAGTTGCTAGGATTACAGGCTTGTATCATATCACCACACCCTGCTCCCTGGCCCTTTTATTTATTTATTTATTTTTATTTTATTTTATTTTTTAAAGAGAGAGTGAGAGAGGGGAGAGAGAGAGAGAGAGAGAGAATTTTTTTTAATATTTATTTTTTAGTTCTCGGCGGACACAACATCTTTGTTTGTATGTGGTGCTGAGGATCGAACCCGGGCCGCACGCATGCCAGGCGAGCTCGCTACAGCTTGAGCCACATCCCCAGCCCTCCCTGGCCCTTTTAAAATTTTATCTTTGTATATTCATATATAAATACATGATCAGTGAAACTCCACGTCATGTACAATCACAAGAATGGGATCCTAATTAGAATAAGTAATATTCCATGTATATATGTCAAAATACACTTTATTGTCATATATATCTAAAAAGAACAAATAAAGTGAAAAAAAATTATCTTTGTGATAGGGTCTTGCTAAATCACCCAAGCTGTCTTCAGATTTGTCGTCCTCGGGCCTGGGGATGTGGCTCAAGCGGTGGGCCTGGGGATGTGGCTCAAGCGGTAGCGTGCTCGCCTGGCATGCGTGCGGCCCGGGTTTGATCCCCAGCACCACATACAAACAAAGATGTTATGTCTGCCAAAAACTAAAAAAAAAAAAAAAAACAAAAAACAAAAAACAAATTTGTCCTCCTCCCTTCTCAGCCTCTGGAATTAGCTGGGGTTCTAGGCATGTGCCACCCTGTCCAATGGCAACTATTTGCATTTATTGTGATTTTCCAACACAGCTCAAGTTTATATGTGTATTTTGCTATTTGTTTTCTATTTCTCTCTCTACTCTTTTCTTTTCTCTGCATTCTTTTCTCTGCATTTTTTTTTTTCTTTTTGGTACTGGGAATTGAACTCAGGGGCACTCAACCACTGAGCCACATCCCCAGCCCTATTTTGTACTTTATTTAGAGACAGGGTCTCACTGAGTTGCTTAGCACCTGGCTTTTGCTGAGGCTGGCTTTGAACTCGAGATCCTCCTGCCTCAGCCTCTCAAGATGCTGGGATTACAGGTGTGCGCCACCAGTCCCTGTCTTTTAGGTTATTTTTATGAATCCTTCTTACCTCCTTTTTTGTCTTACTATGTATACTGTCATATATATCTAAAAAGAACAAATAAAGTTTGTTCTTTATTGGTTCCCTTAAGCATTTATAGTCTACATGTAATTTATCACAGCTGCTGTGTCACACATTGTAAACTATAAGAAACTAATAATAGCACACTTCCATTTTGCCCCTCGGGAGCTTTGTTCTGAGATACAGCTTCATAAAGCCTGGAAGCATTTTGATCTTTTGGGTGTTGTTTTTAAGCGTTCTTAGGTAAGACTAGAGAAGCATTTAGAGTTAATTTTGCCTCACTTGGTAAAAACCTTTTCTTTTTTTTTTTGTTTTTTTTTAATTTTTTTTTTAATAAAAGTTTATTAAAGGACAGCAGAAAAGACTTCTCCCGGAGGAAGAAGGGGACCCAAGAGATGGAATCCCTGTTTTTTTAATTTTTAATATTTTATTTATTTTATTTTTTTTTAGTTCTCCGCGGACACAACATCTTTGTTGGTATGTGGTGCTGAGGATCGAACCCGGGCCGCAGGCATGCCAGGCGCTATCGCTTGAGCCACATCCCCAGCCCGGTAAAAACCTTTTCTCAACCTGATTCCCCATGAACTATGAGTTTTCCTATTCAGACTGATGGAATCTCAATCCCACATGACTTCTGGAATTGTTCCTTCTAATCCTTCTGGTGGCTCTTTCCCTGTCTCCACATAATTTCCATATATTCATGTCCTGAGCAGAACTCACGGGAAGGGCTGGGATGTAGTTTATTTATTAAAATATTTTTCCCTTAGTTGTTGATAGATCTTTATTTTATTTATTTTATACGTGGTGCTGAGAATCGAACCCAGTGCCTCACACATGCAAGGCAAGTGCGCTACCACTGAGCCACAGTCCCAGGATGTAGTTTATTGGTAGAGTGTGTTTTAGCATGCGCATAGTCCTTGGTTCAATCCGTCGCAATTTAAAAAAAAAAAAAAAGTGTTTCCTCAATCTATTGCTCCAATTCTTGTGAAGACAATGTCAAAATTTTGTAGCAATACCACCAAGGGAAGGCAAGTGCTATGCAGCATGTCTGTATCCCAGCTACTTCGGGGGCTGAGTCACAAAGCAAGTTCATGGCCAGCCTGGGCAATTTAGTGAAACCCTGGCTCAAAATAAAATCTTAAAAAATAAGAGGGGGCTGGGATCGTAGCTTGGGCTGGGACTGTAACTCAGTGGTAGAGCGCTTGCCTAGCACGTGTGAGGTCCTGGGTTCGATTCCCAGCACCCAATAATTAACAAAGGTCCAACAACAACTAAAAAAAAAAAAAAAAACAACTAAAGAAAAGAGGGGACTGGTACCCCCGAAAAGCAAAATAAAATAATAAGGGGGACTGGGATGCAGGTCAGTGGTATTGCTATCCCCTAGTATTTGTGAAGCCATGGGTTCAATCCCCAGTAAAACAACCATGCGCGCACACACACACACACACACCATGGACTTAAACTTTGAAATGTGAAGTTTATTTCCTTAAAATCTGTATGCAGAGGCACTACGAAGGCAAATGGCCAACTGCTAGGAGCCACAAGCAAAATATATGATGTATGGCACCTTTGGTTGTAAAGCCAGCTAGCCACTGAGGTATTATTATGCTAAGATTTACATTCATATGCAAATTGGGCTCCTGCTGTTCACCTTGGCCTACTACTGGACTCATGTTACGGGGACTCATGGAGAGTTCCCATTGGTTGGGGAAGGATAGTAGGAGGAAATTCCGGGGGAGGTCCGGGGGACCCGGGTTCCGGGAGACGGCGGTTCCGGTTAGACGCCCGCGTGGGAGGACCGGTTTTTTGCTTGCTGGCGCTGAGAGTGTTGGCGGCTTTTTCAAAATAAAGTTTTGTTCCTGCTTGAGTGGCTCGTGATTCTGTGCCCAGCCAAGACTGCGGCAGCCAACAGCAGCTGGAGAAAAGTTTTTGTCAGAGTCAAGTTCATTGGGAATTTTCCTTTAAGGACAGAGAAGCGTGCTGGATGGAGAGGAGGGGTGCGGGGGAGGGGGTGTCCCGGACAGCTCAGGGGACCCAAGGGCGCTTGTGAGCGGGACTGCGTCCTAAGGGACCGTGGGACACAGGAGACCAGGACCGAAAGAACGGGACGGGACGCGCGGGGCGGGCCAGGCCTACCGCGACACCAGGGTCACTCCCGCTTCCCCCAGCTCTGCTGGCCTCGGTGCCTCAGGCTTCGCACTGGCTGCCTAACGCCGCCGCCGCCGCGGAAACCCAACCGAGAAGCTACCGAGCGAGGACGCAAACGAACCCGCCACTAGGGGCGCTTTGCGCCGCCGCTAAGCCGCGCCCCCGGCACCTGACCACGCCTCTCAGACTGCGCGGGCGCGGGCGCTGTCCCCGACGTCCTGAGGCTGGCGGGTGGGGACTGCTCTAGAGCGCTAGCACCGAGTCTGTCCCGCGGGGATGGGTAGCGCGTACGGAGGGGCCGCAGGTGATGCCAGCGGCGGAGCCTAGCAGTCAGACAGAACCTCCGTTCCCCGTCCGAGGTGGACGTCTCTGCCTGAGCGCACAGGGCTGGAGTGCAGGGCCGGAGGTGGGGGCGGGGCTTCAGGTGAGGCCCGGAGGTGTAGAGGTCGTTACGCGGGGCAGGAAGTCCAGGTAGCCCTAACCAGGAGCTGCGGGTGGATCAGGCTCCTGACGGGAATGGAGTGGGGTTGTGACTGCCCAGGATCACACCCCGAGCTCGATGTTCCAAAGCCTCAGACACCAGCTCATCCGCCTTGCAGTCTCTCCCAGCTCAGCCTGGTGTTGGAAAGAGAAACATGAAGGTCCCCACGGCAGAACAGTGACATCCTAGATGGTAGAAGGAAGCCAGGTCTGCAGCTCAACATAGAACTTACACTCTGGGCGCTCCACCTCCAGCCCCTTACTATGTAATCTTGTACTACCATTTTCTTATCTAAGAATGGAAATAATAGAGGTTACTCATTGACGTGAGAATTCAGTTAATGTATTTATGAAGCCTTTAGAACAAGGGTGTGGTGGAGGGAGGGAGGGAGAGAGGATAGTTAGTGGGTACAATTGAATAGGAAGAATGAGGTCTGATGTTCGCTGCACAGTAGGACAACACGGCAGCTGATAACAAATGAGAGGATTCTGAGTATTTCCAACAAAGAAATGATATTTGTCTTCATTGACATTTGATCCTTACATCAAATCCTTACCCTGATTTGATCCTTACACATTGTATACTTGTATTGAAAGACCACACTATACTCCCTAAATATGTGTGATTACTGTCAGTTAAAAATGTATTAAAAATTGGGACTGGGGATGTAGCTCAAGCGGTAACGCGCTCGCCTGGCATGCGTGCGGCCTGGGTTCCATCCTCAGCACCACATACAAATAAAGATGTTGTGTCGGCCGAAAACTAAAAAATAAATATTAAAAAATTCTCTCTCTCTCTCTTTAAAAAAAATGTATTAAAATAAAGCAGCACCTTTTGTGGAAAAGAAATTTAAACAGTGGCAAAGCACAATTTTGAGTCAAACTTGTGATTCAGATTTTTTTTTTTTTCAGAATTTCCAAATGCATCTCCTTGACTGAGCCTCCTACACGGAGAAGCTCAGAGTCCCAGCCTTGTACCTCACTAATGTCCTGGACGTCAGACAAACTTAGCTGAATGCTTACTACTGCCAAGCTTTTGCTGCTGTTGCTTTTGTGTGTGTGTGTGTGTGGTTGGGGGTGGTATTGGGGGTTGAACTCAGGGACACTCTACCACATCTACACCCTCAGCCCTTTATTTTTGAGACAAGCTCTCACTAAGTTGTTGAGGCTTGCCTCAAACTTGCAATCCTCCAGCTTCAGCCTCCCACCTCTATGGATTTACAAGCCTGTGCCATTACCCTTGGCCAGGCCTTTACTTCTGCTTTGCTCCCTACCAGAAATCCTCTTTCTTCCTCTTGTTGAGTTTCTGCCCATACTTAGAGGCCAGGAGCTGAAGGGAAGGTAGTGACTTTTTTGCCTGAGGCACAGATCCAGGGGCTGCCTGATTGCCCTAATGTGGGGTCTGTGATTAAGAACTGGTTTGTGGGGCTGGGGATGTGGCTCAAGCGGTAGCGCGATCGCCTGGCATGCGTGCGGCCCGGGTTCGATCCTCAGCACCACATACAAAGATGTTGTCTCCGCCAAGAACTAAAAAATAAATATTAAAATTCTCTCTAAAAAAAAAAAAAAAAGAACTGGTTTGTGGGGGCTGGGACTGTGGCTTAGCGGTAGCACACTTGCCTGGCATGTGTGAGGCACTGGGTTGAATTCTCAGCACCACATATAAATTATTTAAATAAAGGTCTATCAGCAACTCAAAAAATAAAAATAAATAAAAAACTGGTTTGTGGCTCAGTGGTAGAGCACTTGCCTAGCAAGGATTTCAATTCTCAGCACCACATAATAATAAAATAAAATAAAGGTATCGTGTCCTTCTACAATTGAAACAAACAACAAAAAAGCAAACCACTGGTTTGTGGAGTTTTTTTTTTTTTTTTTCATTTCAGGAATTGAACCCAGATGTACTTAACCATCAAACCACATCCCCAGCCCTTTTTAATATTTTATTTAGAGACCAGGTGTCCCTGAGTTGCTTAGGGCCTTGCTAAATTGCTGAGGTTGGCTTTGAAACTCAGGATCCTCCTGCCTCAGCCTTCCAAGCCACTGGGAATACAGGTATGTGCCACAAACCCAGTGGTTTGTGATTTCTGCTGCTCCCATAGCATGCTCAGTGTCTCACCTTGAGCGGCTCCCCCCACCATCCTCACCCCCCCATCCTACCCATGTAATCCCCAGGCCTACTGTGAGGGCTATAGTGACACCCACCTTGGTCCTTGGCATTTTCAAAGAGCCCTCCCTGCCCCCACAGCGGATGGTGGCTGCCTCAGCTCCAGCTGTGGTCTGCCCAGTGGAAACAGACTCTCAGGGAGGGCATGTGACTCAAGCCTGCAATGGGGCCAAGATAGGGGCCTCTGTCTTTGTAGAGCTAATCCACACTGTTTGGTGGGGGCTTCTCAGATGGCAGTAGTGTCAAGTACAGGGAAGACCAGGTTCGTGGATGTCCCCCCCACCAGGCCTGTGTTCTTGGCACTGACCCCCCCCCTTTCCCATCCCTTTTTGTGGTGTTTTTTTTTCTTTTGATGTTTGGTTTGGTTTTTTGATGCTGGGGATCAATCCAGGGCCTTGTACATGCTAAGCGCACTCTCTACCTCTGAGCTCCAGCCCCAGCCCACCTCCTTGAGGTTTCTTAACTCAAGGACATGTAGTATGAGAACAACCAGGCTGCGGAGCCTGCAGATCTGGGTTTGATTCTGCCGCTCATTGCTGGTGTGACCTTGAGTCGGTCACTTGGCTTCTCACAATCTCCTCAGTTTTAGCAACATAGATGTACCACATCTGACCCCAGACAGCTGTGAGAGAATAAAATGAAAATGAACCTGAAGTCCATAGGACCCTATTCCTTGTTTCAAAGGTTAGCTGATCCTTCCCAGAGTAAAGAAGGGAAAGACCAGCCTCAGAGGGTCACTCAAAGACCCACAGGCCTGGCTTCTTCATTTATGAGTTCATTCCTTCCCTCATTCCACATGCACTGAGCACCTACCAAGTGCCTAGTCCTGTCCTGGGATCAGGGTGCCAGGTGAACAAGCTGGTCCTGGCTCTAAACTTAGTGAAAGGGGAGTTCTGGAGGTGCCTTAGCCAGGCAGGTGCAATGACCTCTGGACTCGGCCTTCAGCTGTGGGGGGATGAAGCCTGGGGGATTGGGTTACCATCTCTACCCTTTGCGGACTCCTCAGCCAACCTGCCCCACTTTGTGCCATGCTTCCAGATGCACATCTCTAGCCTGGTCTATGAGGACCACCTACAGCAACTACCACAGGAGCAGAGCGGGGACATCTGGGGATAGTCGGATGGATCAGACTCTGATCTTCGCCTTTTGGTGGATGAGGGAATGGGACTCTAGACTGGGCTGCTGTCAGGTACACAGCCCAGTAGTGCCAGGAAAGTGGAGTAGGCTGTCAAGTGACCTAAAAAAGTACCTGGAGGGCTGGGGATGTGGCTCAAGTGGTAGTGCTCTTGCCTAGCATGCGTGAGGCACTGGGTTCGATTCTCAGCACCACATAAAAACAAAATAAAGATATTGTGTCAACCTAGAACTAAAAAATAAATATTAAAAAAAAAGTACCTGGAGAGGGTGTGCAAGGCATAGATTAAGCCAGGCATGGTGGTACACACCTGTAATTCCAGCTACTCTGGACACTGAGGTAAGAGGATTGCAAGTCTGAAGCCAGCCTAAATGCTGTCTTAAAAAAAGATATATATATATATATACATATATATGTATATTTAATATATATAATATATATGTGTACACACATACACACAGATTATAAATCTAATCTAAATATACAAGTATAATTATATATATACAAGTGTATAATTTATTCAAACAGCTTACAAGGAAGATTCAGTGGTGAGAGGCTCTGTCCCTCATGGTGTCTTGCTAAGCAGTGCCTCCATCCCGAAGAGCACTACTCCAAGACAGTAGTGCCTCCATCCCTCTTGGCACCTTGTCCAGTGGCAGCTGGCTGATGTTCCTTCTCCAGAGCCCTCAACTCTGTAGTCACCACAGGAAGGGAGTTTTACAGGCTAGTTGCAGAAGTGATGACCTCATCAGTGCTAGCTGGCTTGTGTGCTTTGTTCCTTGTATGGCCAGCATTCCGAGGGGTGCTGCTTCCGGCGTACGTGCCAGCGAGCAGTTTTCTACAGCTAGCATTCAAAGGCAGTGTCCTTCAAGATAATACTTATGTAGACATCCTCCTAGGGCCACTGTCATCATTCCTTGAGTTGCCTATGGTCCTGGGAACGAAGGCACAGCTCAGGGACATGGTGTTCCTTTGTTGCTGTCTTTCTTTTCTTTAAGGATGACACAGCTGTTCTCCCTGTCTTCTGGAGGGATGAGGCAGGGCCCTCTGGGCCTCCTTCCCTCTGGTCAAGCAGGACACGGAGGGCTTCTCCACTGTTCTCCATTGAGGGGATGGGGGCTATGCTGGCCAAGGGAAGCGACATCCTGTCTGCTAGAGAATGGCTTCTAAAGTTTGGTCAAGCAGCCTGCATTCTAGCATCCCCTTAGATAGGTCCAGGGTGCTTCTGAGCTGGGGACAGGTTCTAGAACTACCTTCTGCCAGGCAATAGGCAGACCCAAGTGCTGAGGGGGCTGTCCTTCGTCTCTTCCACCCTCTGCTGTCACAGACTACCAGTGCCTGCAGCTGTAGTCCTGTGGGGAGGAGGATTGCAGTACAGGCTATGGATCTCACTGGGTTCAAATCTCACTCCAGATAGTGAATCCCCATCTTCTGAATGATGGTAAAAAAAATTCAGGTAAAAAACTCTGAAAGCTGAAATAACACTTCAACTTACCAGGCTGCCACACCCAACAACGGGAAATTGCAACTGTTGGCCAACATGAGGAAGCCCCTCACTCTGCTGTGGGAAGAGCCAGGTGGTGCAGAAACGGGGGCAGCATAGAATTACCATATGACCCAGAAACCCCACTCCAACCTGAAAACAGGGACTGGAACCAATGTTTGTGAATGAATGCCCATAGATGTCCTGTTCAGAATAAACTGTGGGAACAGCGCGGGGTTTGTAGCTAGTGGCAGAGCGCTTGCCTCGCATGTGTGAGGTATTGAGTTTGATGCTCAGCCCCACATAAAAATAAATAAATAAAAATAAAGGTATTGTGTCCATCTATAACTGAAAAAACCAAACCAAACCAAACCCAAACCTGCAGGCACTTCCAGGGTTCACTAGCTGGTGGATTAACTGTCTGTGGTCTACATGGCCAACGGCATAAGGACTGACACGCGTCCCTGTGGGTGAGGCTTGGGAAGACGATGCTAAGTGAAAAGCCAAACATGAAAGGGTGACTGCTGTGGATCCTGCTTACGTGAAGGACCTAGAACAGGAAGATCAATCGACTAGAGGTCACCAGAGGCTGGGGCCCCGGGCAAGGAGGTTGCAGCCACTAAAGCCCTTGAAAGCCCAGCCTAGGCCCCGGGAGGGCCAGGGTGGACAGAAGGAGCAGGTGGCCTGAAGAAGCCCTGTGCTTACCTGTGCCTCCCCTGGGAACCCATGTCCCTGTGGGTAGGGCAGCAGGGCCTGGAGCTGGAGCCGGGAGGAAGCAGGGACGCCGCGGGGACTTGAACCCCGGCCCAGCTCGTGGGCGTGCCACCACCAGCGCCTTTTGCTTTTTCCTGCTCACTTTCTCACAGACTGAAAGGTGAAAAGCAAAACCTGACCGCGGCAATGAGCCGCGGCCAGTAAAAGAAACACCTGCGGCGGCTCTGCGCCTCCTCCCGCCCCGGCCCACCTGCTGCCTGTCCTGATACCCCTTCACCCCTTCGGATGGCGCAGCCAGGGCACGTTTGTCCCCCAGCCTTAAGCCACATGCATATCCCAACTGAGGAGCACATGAAGTTAGACCAGCAGTGAGCCACAGATCACGGGACTGCCTCAGCACTGACAAGGTTGTATATGTACTCAGATGTTTCCAGAAAGAGCCTAAGAAACTCACTGTGGTGGGACTGAGGTAGGCAAGGGGAGAGGGATTTTACTTTCATTTCACACCTTCTTCGTGGCTTGATTGCTCAGAATTAAAGGCAAGAATCTTTTCATCCCCAGATCAGGAAATCTAAGAGCTAAGGGAAACTTCAAGCACTATCAAATGCATACGGTCCTCCAGGTCTGCTGGGCCCTGGCCACCTGAGGTCGTCACACAGACATGCCCACCTGCCTTCCATCCTGAGCTTTCGGCCACCGTCGGCTGCGGATTCCTTCCCGGAAGTGCCATCATTTGAAAGTGAAGTTGGAAGCACAGTGTCCCCACCAACTCTCTCCTCTTACTGGGCTCTGACCTGGAGTATGAGTTCTGGGGAGGATGGGTTCAAGTCACCAGAGCCCCAGAGCCAAGAGTTACACAAAGCCAACCCTGGACCCTTGGCCACCCTGGCAGTCCAGGGCATGGGCACCCACTGCCGCAGCGCAGGTTCTGCCTCCCACAGCGGGTCCACAGAGCACCCCCATGGGCCCTGCAGTCCTGTCAACTGGGAGGCAGGATCCCCTCCCGTGAACCCTGGGGAGATTAGAAGCTGTGTCTCAGTCAGGTCCAGATGAGAAGTGGAGGCTCCAAGGGGCTGTAACCTGCCCGGGGCACACAGTGGTCAGGCCTGGCCGAGAACTGGCTCCTCGACTCTTCCCCAGGAATCCAGGCAGTCGGCCACCTCTCCCTCCCGCCCTCCCACACATGGGTGCCAAGGTCTGGGGCCTGCCAGGTGTGCTGAGAACCTGCAGGCCCGGCCTCCCTTCCCTATTTCTCATGCCCCATCTTCCCTCGCAGCCTCCCTCCCAAACACACCACGAAACACAGGCACTTACTTATCGCAGCGGCAGAGAGGAAACGAGCACAGCCAGACAGTCCCAACCTGATGAAGCAAAAAGCTCTGGCCTAACAAGGCCTCAGAAATGGGGCTTAGAACATACTCTGCAAAGATGAGCAAAGAATTACTTCAACAGGTTAGTGACAGCCCTCAGGTGTGTCCCGCAGGAACCCCGAGGGGATCTACACAGGGAGACAGGCCACAGCTGAGGGGTCAGAATGAAATGGCCCCAGAAACCACTGCACACTCAAGTCCCTGGGCAAAGGGAACAGTGGCACTGGTGAGGCCAGGCCAAAACAGCAACCTCCACACCTAGCCCCTCAGGACCATCAGAGGCGCCAGGGAAGCCAGCAAGAGCCCGGCAGCTGCCCCTTTCCTCTGGCCAGTGGAGAGCCCAAACCAAGAGCAGGCTTTTCGATATACAAAGGGATTTGTGACTGCACCATTTGTAATCACAGAGTGCTGGCACTGGCCCTCATTGCCCCATGGTGGCAGTGATAGGTCCATACCCTGATTGGTATGCCCTCAATCAGAAAGGTAGGCCATTTCAGGATGAGTAACTGGGTCCCCAACATATGCCTCCTACCTGAGGTAGAAAAAAGCAAACAAACAAACAAACAAAAAACCCCAAAAATCTTACCAATCATGACTGTAAAACAAACACACTTACAGAAAGAGGTTAGTTACAGCTACAAAATTCAAGTTGAAAATAGCCCCTGCAGGTATTTCAGTCCAATATAATGAGTCCTGTGTGTGTCCACGCGTGGGTGTTATGCATGTGCGCACATGAGTGTGCGTGAGCAGGTGCCAATTTATACCACCAACGCCAGATGCGGTGACTTCCAAACAGAAAGCACTCCACAGGGGGCATCTTTTGTGTTGCTGGGAGTCTTGATGGACCAATAATGCTGTGTCAGAACACAGGGAGCAAACTAGAAAGCCCCCTTGGGAAGAGGCGCAACCAGAGGAGGTGGAGGGCGCAGCCGCACATCCCTTACACAAGCAGATGGTGGAAATGGAATTTGATCCAAAAACTGATCCAGAGTGGACTGTGACAGAGAATACCTTCTCAACTGCCACAGAACATTTATAAAACTTATCATATCTTAAGCAATGAAGAAAAGGAGCCATGTTTAAAGCAGAAGAAACTATACAGGCTGCTTCCTCCAATAACCAGTCATTAAGCAGAAATGGACTATAATGTGAAAAACCCAAAATTACCAAACACTTGGAGATTTAAAGTATGCACTTAATAAGGCCAAGCTCACATCAGCACTGATACCACAAACACAGCCACAAGAACAACAAAATATCTTACTAAATACAGAGGAGAAGCCGTGGGTTTACCTGGATCTCATAGGGGCCACAGGCTGAGGGTTGGCCAGCCCCAGTCCACCTCACCTTGCACTCCTCTGGCTCCAGTGAGCCCCTCACAGCTCACCGGTTTGCTCAGGCTCTGCTCTCAGCCTGGAGTACTCTTCCTTCCAAAGAGGGTCCAAGGGCTCCCGTGGGGAGGGCTCTGTTCTCATTCATGGCTGGGGATTGACCCAGGGGTGCTCTACCACTGAGCTATACCTCTAGCTTCTTTTTAATTTTACAAGTTGCTGAGGCTGGCCTCAAATTGATTATCCTTCTGCCTCAGCCTCCCAAGTAGCTGGGATGATAGACCTGTGCCAATGTCCTGGCTGCTGTTCACTCCTGGTTTGTGTGACCAACATCTGAGCCTAGGCACCATGAGAACAGGCACCAGCCCAGTGTAGCCAGGAAGGACACAGATGGAGTGACCATTTAAAGATGAAACTGGGGACTGGGGTTGTGGCTCAGTGGTAGAGCACTCGCCTAGCATGCATGAGGCACTGGGTTCGATCCTCAGCACCGCATAAATGTAAAATAAAGATATTGTGTCCACTTAAACCTAAAAAATAAATATTAAAAAAAAATAAAGATGAAACTGGTCTGAGGCAACTACAGTTGGCTGTTCCTTTGCTGGGTGCTCTGCATGCCTTTGAAGGCCTGCCACCCAGAGGACACCTTATATGCTCTGGGTGGCTTCAGCAGTCCCCTCAGGATGCTTCACACTCTAGTTAGGGGCCCTGACTGCCACCATGGGACTGAGGGTGTGGTGGGCTGATGCAAGGCTGCCTATACCACAAACTCCACTACGAGCCTTTACTCCCCTCTGGCACTGTCACAAGCCTGGATATGACAAACCAAGCTGCCAACACTACCAAAGAAAAGCAGAGCTGCAGAGCTGCTTGTTTTATCTAAAGCAGCTTTTTCAAAAAGGCCAATAAAATAGAGTTCTTGAAAGTCTATTCCAGACCAAAAACTAACTAACAAAAACTAGGCATAAAAAAAGTTGAAAAAGCTATTCCTGAGGAGAATATTAAAGTAGAAAAAGATACTCTGCACTAACATACATGAAAAAGGCGATTTTCGGGCTGGGGATGTGGCTCAAGCGGTAGTGCGCTCGCCTGGCATGCGCGGGGCGCGCAGGGTTTGATCCTCAGCTCCACATAAAAAGATGTTGTGTCCACCGAAAACTAAAAAAAAAAATATCAAAAAATTTTAAAAAAGAAAAAAGGCGATTTTCTTGAAAAACAAAACTTGAGAAATTGACTTGTGATGAAATAGAAATACTGAGTAGGGCTGGGGATGTGGCTCAAGCGGTAGCGCGCTGGCCTGGCATGCGTGCGGCCCGGGTTCGATCCTCAGCACCACATACCAACAAAGATGTTGTGTCCGCCGAGAACTAAAAAATAAATAAATAAATATTAAAAATTCTCTCTCTCTCTCTCCCTCCTCTCTCACTCTCTCTTTAAAAAAAAAAAAAAAAGAAAAAAAAGAAATACTGAGTAGCCCAAGAGCCCTAGAACTACTTTCAGAGAGCCACTGAACCTCCACAGTGTTGGCCACTGTTCCCGGACACTGCAGGGTGTGGACTGCAGGGAAGGCTGGGGACCTGCCACAAAGAGACAGAGATAGCTGCTGCCTCCCCCGCTCAAGCAGGGTATCCACATCACACAGACCTAGCTGCTATTCTTCTCCCCACCTTATCACTGAGGAAACCTTCAAGAATAAGAAATTCAGATGGGCCCAGCTACTCAGGAGGCTGAGGCAGGAAGAAGGTTTCAGCCCAGGAGTCAGGGGACAGCTTGGCCAAAGTTAGCAAGACTTTATCCCTTAAAACAAAAGGATTTAGCCCAAGTCCTGTGCTACTAAATGGCAAAGAAACCTAGTTGCTTGGCCAAAACCTGAGTTTGTAGATGCTGCTCTTAGGATTATCTCTCTGGATGTCCTGATCCCAAAGCCTGCTCAACAGCAGCCTGAAGCCCAAGGGGACCTTGTAATTCATTACAAACCTCCAGGTCCAGGAGTGGCTTGGATCGAAAGTCATAGGAGGGCTTATTATTCCATTAGTATTAATGAAATCATTAATAGTTCATTAGTTGAATTAAAATCATTGGAGGATGAAAGAAAAACCCTTTATCTCAAAAGATTCACGGAAGGCTTTTGAATAAATTCAATATTTCTTATGATTTAAAAACAAATAAAAAACTCCAGAGCAATCTAGAAAACAAATGGATACCTTGTCCCGTAATCCAGCAAGAGTGCAGGTGACATCGGTGACATCAGAGACGAAGGACACACCTGAGCAGTACTTCTCTTCCATCCCGTTTAAGGATCACCACAGAATGGGACAAAGTATTTGCAAGTCATGTATCTGATGAGGGTCTAGAATCCAGAGTTTATAAAGAGCTCTTATAATTCAATGATAAAATGACAAACACCTAATTAGAAGGTGGGCCAAGGCTCAGCACAGACACTTCTCCAGAGAACATATGCACATGCTAACAGCACATGAAAGGCGCTTGATATTGTCTGTTATCAGAAAAATGCAAATCAAAATTACATAATACCATTTCATGCCCATTACGATGGTTATATTTAAAGAGTCAATAACCCGTGTTGATGGGAATGTGGGGAATGGAACTCTCACACGACTGCTGCCAACGCAAAGCAGTGCAGTGGCCCTGGAAAGCAGCTTGGCAGTGCCTCAAAATTACACACAGGGTTACTCTGTGACCCAGCAATCCCACTCCTACCTGTGTACCAAGGAGAGTTGAAATCACATGTTTACATAGAAACTTTACACAAACGTTCGCAGTAGCACTGTTCATAATGGTCAAAAGAAACCGTCCAAAGTCCAATGGAAAAACACAATGCAGTTATCAATAATGGAGTATCCTTCAGCTATGAAGAGGAAATTAGTCCTGTTACATGCTACAGGCGTGACCAACCTTGAAAATATCATGCTACGTGAAATAATCAGACACAGAAAGATGCATGATTCCACTTACATGAGGTTCCTAGAACAGGCAAATTCATAGAGACAAGGTAGCACAAAGACGACCAGGGCCTGGGGCAGCAGGGTGCGGAGCTTCCGCCTGGGCTAACGAGGTCTATGGCTGCACAACCTAGGGAGTGAGCAGACCAAGACCCACCAACGGGGCACTTGAGGGGCATGAGCTCTATGGTAATGTAGATTATACCCAGATTTTTAGAAGGGAAAATAAAATTTATTTGAAAAGGAAACTTTATATTAACATCATAAACAAAAAGCTATATTAACATAAACGTATAAACATTAACATGTGAACTATCAGCAGATGGCAACTCATTTGTGGACCAACAAGACAATCACCCTCTGGGCAACACGAAACAGGCCAAGGGGGCTCATATGCAGCCCCCCGGGCCCCAGCAGGACCCTCGTCCTCCATCTGCTGTCAGATCCCCCTCGTGGGTCAAGTGGGAATGAGACCATGATGCTCATGGCTCATTAGTAATTACGGCCAATTCCAATAAGACAAGAAGAGATGCAAGAAAAATGGAATAGTTCCCGTGGGTGACACAGTCCCCAGAGAACAGTGCTAAGTCCATGTCAAGAGGCCAAGTACAATGCCTGCATTATTTCATTAATCCCTATCCCACTCTGAGGTAGGTCATGATCACCCCTTCTTACATATGGGGAAACTGAGGCCAGGCGATGTTCAGGTGGTAAGTGGGAAGGGGTGGTCTCACGGTGGGTGCCAGTTGACTTGAGAGCCTTTCAGTTTTAGCTAAGATGCTGTTTGTGCTCCACTACTGAGCTATGTCCCCACCCCAGAAACTTTAACACATGCAACCACAATACAAAACATTCAGTTTAAGGAACAAACTTCATAAACCTGCATAACCCAAATAAAAATCTAAGACTCCAAAGGAACATTAAAAAAATCATCCTATTCTGAATGAACAGGCAACTTCTTCATTCTTAAATGGAAAATCTTAATATCAAAATATGTTTATAGGGGGTTGAGGTTGTGGCTCAGTGGTAGAGCGCTTGCCTAGCATGTGTAAGGCACTGGGTTTGATTCTTAGCACCACATATAAGCAAATAAACAAATAAAAGTCCATCAATAACTAAATCAAGTGAAGAAAATTAGTGAAACACTGGTCTGCTACAGGGAAAGGCAGCTGTAGTGGAACAGACTTGAAAGTCCAGAAACAGACTTAATTGTATTAATTTGCTAATGATTACCAAGCAGCATTTAAAATCAGCAAAGTAGAATTATCAGTAAACAGTGCTGGGGAAATCAGTCATTTTGAAACAACCAAAGTAGGTTCCTACCTCATCCTGTGCTCCAAGCAACTTCCAGATGGATTAGGTTAGTGTCCAAGGGAACCAGAAGAAATATGGCAGAACACAACGTAGGAGACCATTCTCATGAAAATTGAAGAATGTGATTACAAAATTTAACAAATTAGCCAGATCCAACACACAAAATTAAAAGGCAAACCACAAACTCGAGAAACATTTTTGTAGTATACAAGGCTAACGGGGTCCCCAACACAGTTCTCGCCCAGCAGTAAAAGCACAGGCCCACACACCAGGTACTCACCGCTTCTCAGAATCAAAAAGTGCAAATTAAAACACAGACATGCGCAGAAGGCCTGGGTTCCACCCCCAGCACCACAACAAAACAGAAAGACAAAATGCTAATGTTATTTCTGCCTTAAAACCAGAGAAGATAAACACAAGGACAGGGTAGGCAGGAGGATATGGCTGAACCCCTCTGTGGGGCGCTTGGCAACCGAGTCGAAAACCTCCCAACTGTTCAGACCATCTGGACCTGGGACTGCGCTGCTAAGCAAAAGGCCATCTTCCCTATCGGGAAATCCTATCAGGAAAAAAAAAGAAATCCTATCAGAAATAGAACAGGCTCGACCTTGAAAGGAGGAGAAGCGCTGGCCACGCCAGCCACACGGGGCAGAGGTTCAGAAGACAAACCCCCCCGAATGTGACCTTGGGTACAATTTCTGGCTTTGCATAAACGTACAGGCATTTTTAGCAGGACAGCGTGAATAGGAGCATTTCAACTGCAAAGACCACTCAAGATGTTGACAGTGTTAACAGCACTAGTAACCATTACCCAAAATAAACACATAAGTGGTCTGTGTGAATTATCAGTAAAGGGTCCCGGAGGCAGACAGACCAAGGCCAATATCACTCACCACGGCTTTCCACATAATATGAAGGCAGATTAAAGCACTGTGAGTACAGGGAAAGACATACCTTATTCTTGCACAGAAGGAATATCATGAAGACATCATAGGGAAGGTTCAAGTAATCATGCAAGTCTAGCCGGGAATATTCGGGAAAGTGCAGTCAAGAGACAGGGCCACCCCCACCATATATTAAAGCATAGAGTACAATATTTAAACTTATGTGGAACTGCACATGAATAGATCAATGGCCATCAGCTGTGTCAATCACTAAATGATATGGAGACTAAAGGCTAAGCACTTGGAGTCACTTATTGCCAAAATTAAGTCCAGATAGGTCTGATAAAAATAAAAGAAAAATCTTGTGCAGAAGCCATTAGATGTCTATAAATGAGCGTATACATATTTACAACTTTGGACAGCAAAATACCATAAAACTCAAATATCAGTGAGAATAGGAAAGTATTTGCAGCACAAATGATAAAGGGTTTAATTTCCTTAATATATAGAGAGCTCTTATAAACCAATAAGTATATAGTCCAGTAGAAACACAAATAGGAATTACAATTAAATACCAATTTTTAGCACCACAAACCAAATTTGAGAGCACAGAGTTGGTAAAGAGCGGGGAAGTATCAGCTGGAACCACCTCCCTAGCAGCATTCATCATATCTGGAAAGGCACAGGGACCAGGCCCCAGAATTCCTCCTAGAGAAAACTTTGCCCCAATGATATACTTGCCCATGTACATGAAGGCGCAGGCAGGTAGGCAGATTTTGTAAAGCCTGAGAAACACTCAAAATGCTGGAAACAACCTAGTTGCACCCTAGAAGGGGTGGCCACAGTTCACACGGGTGTTGAAGGACCAAGAGAGAGCCGGTAGACACCCGATTCCAAGTCAGTTTGTGTGCTATGCTTGTCCCTCCACAGCTTTATGCGAACACAGAATTCTCTGGAAGCTTCAGCGATAGGTCACAACAGCTGCCTCTGTGGGGAAGGCGGCCAGACATTAGAAAAGGACATCCCTGTCACCTACAGGGCTTGAAGTTTTAACATGAGCAAGGATTACTTTGAACATCTTCTACACATAGAAGTGAAATAAACTGGAGGAAACCAGCCGACTGTTTGCCTGTGGGGTCAACACAGGAGCAGAGGCGGAGGAAGGGCCTTGTTTTGACACACAGCTGTCACATCACAGAACAGCCAGCTGGTAGAGGCTGAGGAGCCCGAGAAACCCCAGCATCTACTTCTGGAGATGGTAAGGCTGCCAGGCCCAGGCTGCCCGAGAGTGCCCTGCTGTCCGGAGTCCAGTCCCTGTGACCTGTGAGGCGAGGGGAGCCAGAGCGCCTGTGCCCTCTCAGAGGAGAGTGTCCTTAACTCAGAAAGCCGCTGCAGTTGCTGAGCAGAGGCAGGAGTGCCCCGGAAAAGATAAATGACACAATGTGATCCTGCTTTTGGAAAGGTCACAGCCGCTTTCTTAGAATGTCTGGTTTTTGTTTTTAACCTACTTAGAGACAAGAGCTCCAGGCAGCAGACTCTGGACTTGGTCTTCAAGTTCCGACCCATCTCACAAAACTGAGGGTCCCAGACCCAGAAGGAGCTGGAGTGGGTGTGAATGCTGGGGCTGCCTGGCCCAGACCCCATGGCCTCCTGCACGCACTGTCCTGGGGAGGCCCAAGCCGGTGCACCCCAAGGAATTCAGAGTGCATCACGGAGCACTGCTTGCAATGGCCAGAAGGCCCTAGAAATAACCCTCCGCGCATCTGTGGGAAAGTGGAGAAAGTGTTGAGTGTACCAATTAGTTTCCAAAGGTCACCGTTCATCCATGACAGATTAAAGAGGGCAACTGGCAGGGTCTTAAAAAAAACAAAAAGGTTTTGTATGCTGAGTGCCAAAGAGGATATGAAAAACAGATACTCTCGTATTCAGGTATGCAAATTTGTATCTGTTCTGGAGAGGGACAGACCCAAATTCCATGTCTTATACCTGCCCTGAGAAATATTCAGGCATGATGCAAAGGGGTTGTGAAGGTGAGCACGCAGCACTGCTTCCAGTACCAAAAGATGGCCAAACAGCTAAATAACTCATAGTATGACCAGGACAAGGAATGTTATGCTATAGCTCAAAAGAATGAGGACAATTCTTTTTGTGCTCGTATGACTCTATTGTTAAGTGAAAAAAAGCAGGTCAACAGTGATATGCAGTATGCAGGACTAGCCCAACACTTTGATTGTAAAGGAACAGAAAGGTCTGGAAACCCAGCAAACGGGTAACTGCTAGAGGGGTCAGGGCACTGGGAGTGCCAACCTCATGAATCATGTCATGTTTTAATTCTGTAAAACAAGAAGGCATTGCGTATCATTCCTCTAATGACACTTAACAGAAAAGGAGTAACTATCACCATCAATAGGAGAACAGAGGAACTAACTGTAGAGTCACAAGATGGGCTCTGTCCAACAAGGAAACCACACGAAACGACATCACACCAAGTGGAACAAGCAAGTGGAAGATAAACTCAGGGTTCAGGATGCTGATTGCTCAGGCTGGGGCTGTGAGGAGGACACACCAGGGAAAGAGGAAGCTGCTTTCTCTACCATCCTAGCTCTTGTGTTGGCAGAAGGTTCAGAAATATTGCATTATTAGAAATAATCAAGGAAGCAAATAAGAGAGCCATATCATGTCATGAACCAGAGACTCCGAATAACCCAGTTGTGTGTTCTCAGCTCCAACAAGGGAGACAACGTCCCTGTCTTAAGGAGGGATGCTTACTAGAGTTTAAAACATAACCAACAGTAATAGTCGCTGGGATTTGTTCTATTTTATTGGACATAACAACAAAAAATAGAGCCTAAAATTTCCAAATATGATTCAGACTCAGCCATCAGAGGCTCATGCTGGTCAACCCGGAGCAGAAGGGCAGAGAGCGCTGGAGCTACTCAGTACAAGCTCGCTGTCGATTTTAGCATCATAAATAACTGATGAGATGGAGCAGAGGGCTCAAGGCGCTGTGTTCGTGCTCAGCTACTGAAAGGGAAGTAATGAGAAGCAAATCTGGACTCGGTTACTACTACACTTATCAGACCGTTTTCAGGTTTTTGTATAATACATACTCTTAGGGCTGGGGTTGTACTCAGTGGTAGAGAGCCTGCCTGGCACATGCGAGGCACTGGGTTGGATCCTCAGCACCACACAAAAATAAAATAAAGGTATTGTGCCCGTCTGCAACTAAAGAAACATTTTTAAAAAGTATATATACTTATGCATCAACAAAAAGGAAAAATGGAGAGTAAGTCTGACAATCATGACTGGCAATTGCTTATCTTCCTAACTGTAAGAATTCACCATCCTTATGAAAATCTCTTGGTAAGTAGTCAAAAAATGGAAACAGTGTATCAAGTGGTAAAAAACTCAGACTAGCCAGGAATTACAGAAATACAGATGAAGACAATTAAAATACTTTTTAAAGTAGCATCAAATATGTTGTAATGTTGAATTTCGCAATGATTTCTTGGATGTGACACCAAAAGTACAGGCCACAAAAGTAAAACTCAAGTAAGGTAAATCTGATCACTTCAAAACTAAAAAGTTCTGTGCTGGGGTGTGGCTCAGCAGCAGAGAGCTGTGTTTAGATGAGGAGGTCCTGGGTTTCGTCCCCAGCACCACAAAACAAACAAACTAAAAACAGCTGTGCATCAGAGGGCTCACAAAAAGGCAATACTATGGAATGAAAGAAAATATTTGCAGATCACACAGCTGATAAGGGATTAATACCTGGAATACACAGAACTCTGGCAAGTCATCAATTATAATATCTCAAATTTTTAAAATGGACAGGACTTGAATAGACATTTCTTCAAATAAGATAAACAAATGGCCAATTAGCAAATGAAATGAAGCTCACATTACTAAGTATTAGGGAAATGCAAATCAAAAGCACAATAAAGTACGACCTCACATGCATTTACTGAAATAACGGAAAGCAGGATCTTGAAGAAAAAATTGCACCCCACGTCCACAGCAGCCTTATTCTCAATAGCCAAAGAAAGACACAGCCAGCCAAGTGAATAAACAGAACAGGAGATGCACACAGACATCACCCAGCTTCTTAAATAGGACGTTCTCACACACGTTGCAACCTGGACGAATCCTGAGCCCACTGTGCCAAGTGAGATAAACCAACCACAAAAGACAAACACCGAGTTCCTGCAGGAGGAATCTACAGTGGTCAAGCTCAGAAAGAATGGCTGTTGCCAGTACTGTGGGGAAGAGGGAGTGGCGAGTTTCGTGTTGCTGAGTACAAAATTTCCGTTTTTTGCAGGATGAGAAGTTCTGGACATTGTAATTGCCCAACTCTATTACACTTAATATATCAACTGTACACTTAAAAATCGTTAAGGCAATATATTTCATGTTATGTGCATTTTACAGCAAAAAATTTTTAAGGTAGCAATCAATACATAAAATTCAAAAAACCTGATGTTGGCAACTATGTAAGGAAACAGACATGCTCACAAGAGAAAGGGTGAAGAGTGTTGTAAAGCCACATCACCAAGGACCAGGCTGCACCACTCTGGAGAAGACGACACATGTACAACAAATTTGTGGAAATGCCAATGGCAGCACAATTTAAATCAGTCAAAACACTGTTTACCAGCCTGGGAGACTGGTAAATATCATACAGGATAAGAACAACAGAGAAAAGAATTCATTTGCTCTTTTACGATGCTGA
Source organism: Spermophilus citellus (assembly GCF_964194105.1). Classification (NCBI taxonomy): domain Eukaryota; kingdom Metazoa; phylum Chordata; class Mammalia; order Rodentia; family Sciuridae; genus Spermophilus; species Spermophilus citellus. Next base: position 250,511,559 of record NC_138183.1, on the reverse strand, counting down.
GGTCATGGAATTCTTTGACAAGCTGACAGGGCTCTCTGCTACTCCATTATCCCTCTGATCCCAGAGAGAAGGAAGCTCTGAGGGCCAGCCACCACATAAAAGATTCCACAAAAACTCTACTTAGAGGTTTAAATGTAAAAATGAAACCACTCAATTGTCACAGGAAAATCAGATTAATATTTATATACTCACGGTAGAACAGATCTAAGCATAACAAGTGCAGAAATCACAGTGATTTGATTAACCTCAGAAAATTTTTTTTATATCTGAAATAAAAGTCAATCTAGTAACCAGAATTTTTTTGGTACCAAACAAAAGATCATTGATATCCTTAATAATGTAAACAGTATTTACAAAACAACTAACAGGAAAACAAGTGCTTGAAGAATGGTCACTCACACACTGCCAAAGGCCAGTCAACATGTGAGAAAGGTTCAATTTCACTAACAGGCAGAACAACACTCATGTCCAAAGGTAACATAATCTGGATCCACCCAAGCAGCAAAGGTTTTTAGTACCATAAATGCACTCTGTGGAGGAGTTGGTTTCCTGCTGTGAGAACACTGATTTAGAAAATGCCTCCCTGGAGGGCAACTCAGCAACATGAACCTAAAGTTTTAAGAAGTATAGTAACACTCATTCCCTTCTAGATATGTATTCATCTTGGATAAGTAACAACAGATGTGATAAAGTTTGATTTACATGGAACATCATCAAAACTTTTATTTCCTTGAGTGGAATAAAACAAAACCCGGGGACATAATCTGTAAGGTCATCTAAATGAGATTGTTTAAGTTAATACAGCCTTGCAAGAACCAGAACATTGTCAACAATGAAAACGATGCTTCAAACGACTCCAGGTCCACTACATATAAAGGAAAGAGTCAAACAGAATTCAAATATAATCCCATTTTTGAATAAAACACAGATATCTGATGCATAAAGACAAAATAAAAAGATAAACAAAAACCCAGATGCAAATACACCAGTAACACCTGTTAACTGAAGATTTTTCAATTTGTTTTTTGCCAACTTTATGGTAAACCCTTTTGATGTGAGAACAGTGAGCAGTCAGGAATGGGGAAGGTGCAGGTCAAGGTCAGAGGCCCCAGTAGGCAGGGCAGAGGAGGACACCCTTTGCTTCCCCTTGCCATTATGCACCGGTATGTACTGTATTTAAAACACTCCACAGATATCTGTGCACCTGTTTTAGCATCTCCTCCTTCGACACAACCCCACACCAGTGAGCACCAGGCAGGCCAGAGGCTAGCCTTCCTCCTCACCTGGCATTAGAGGTCCTTGCAGTCCCTCAGGATCAGTAAGACCAACAGAGGGTGGCCAATAGGGTGGTGTTGGGGGCAGTGACTGTCTCACCCCTTTTTGTAACAGGCCACTTCTCGGGGGGCTCCAGCCTGGGCGCCCAGGACTCAGTCCATACCTGCCCTCAGGCTACTTTCATTTATAAAAGAACTTCAAGTTCAACTTTGCTATTTGTAGACACCACTATTGCTCACAGCAGTGGCCCCCACTGGCAGTGCCAAGAGACCAGACGGAAGGCCTTCTAGTGGCACATGGCCTTTCTCTCCTGGGGGTTCTCAGTAGTGCTCAAGGGAGGGGTCACCAAGAGACCCTCAGGAACTAGGTAGACAGTGGCTGACCTGTAGCTCTCAACTCCCTGTGATCTGGTCCCAGTCCATCGGTCCTCTCCCTCCCTTGGACACTTCCCTCAGGGAAGGCCAGTGGTGTTCCATTCCAACTATTCTAAGCTGGTACACAGGACAGCACATAAAAATACAAGTGTCAGGATGAGTCACTGCTGCCACTTCCCCACCCAGGCTGCAGATCAGTTTACATGACACACACTCAAGATTTCTCCCCACCCATCAGAAAGCCTTGCTGGCTCAATAGAGCGCTTACATAAGCCCAAACTTTTTAGTCATGTACCAAAAGAGAACATGAGAATTATGTGCTTCAACAGATACATGCCAGCCTCCCAAAGAATGCAAACTAAATAAACACTTATTACATGTCCATTTTATTCTTATTTACAATGTTTTCCCCAAACAAAATAGATGCCATTTGAAAATATGACCAGAGAATGTTCTAGATTATAGTACTTTAGTACTATAAAGTACGTACTCTCCCACCTACACACTCATCTTCATGTGGTTCAGGATCACATTTGCACAAACATTACCAGCTCTCAACAGTGCACAACCCTCCTCCTGAGGCACCAGTTTGTACTCAGGACGTACCAGTTCTCTTTCAATGAAGATTACATTTGGAGCTAACTAGTGAACATGACTCTAGGCCTCAGTCTACAATCTGAGGACAGGGACACATCCACCTTCAGAGGTGACAGGACAGTCGGGCAACATAACAGCAATAAGACCATTCTAAGGAGTTTGGAACTCAAACCTTTATTTGTGCTGTAAAGGGGAAGAAAAATGGTTAGAAACCACACACAGAACAGAACAGCACGTACCTTACAAACAAGTACTTTAACCACCTGTTTTTACAGCTTTCATTACACAACAGCATACCCAGAAATATTTCCCCATAAGCATGACTAATACACTTTAAGTTCCAATGACAGTAATTGTATCACACCCAAGTCATCAGCTAAGAATTGAATTACCACACCAATGTATTTTTAAGCATAAAAAAAAGGAACCCAGAACACAGGAAAAGTCCTAAGGATAAAAGGTATTGGGTATTTAAAGTGTTCAAATTTAGAGGAAAAACAGGATAAAGCCCATTGGAGTTATTCTATCAATTCAACAAAATCAGCTCAGAAGCAAATCAAAGTTTCACAGGAGCTCTTACAGCCTGCCTGTTAAGCTGGCCCCTTCTGCCCAGTTTGCTTTTATTTCCTAAACTGGTTTTGATTGACATTCCGCGCCCCCCGCCCCAGTCCTGGATCATTTAAACTAAAATTACAATAGATTATTCACTAATAATTCTGATTGCTACCAAATATAGTAATTTCACTGTAACCACAAAAGGTTTTCCTTGTTACAATGACTGATTTCAAGACTATAGTTAAGTAAGCAAAACTTTTGCTATTATGGTTTTGACCAAACACAGAAGTCTATAAGGCACTTCTTATGAAACTCCCTTAAAAATCATTCAATCCCCACACCCTCTCCAAAAGCATTTCCATTTGACTCACTACAGTAACAATTGGAGACCATGAGGCATTGGGTGACTTCTGCTGGAACCATTGCCGCAGCCCCACCCAGGAGAACACATTCAATCCCCACCTTCTCCAAAAGCATTTCCATTTTGTTCAGAATTTTGAATCACTGAGATCTCCATGACAAAATATGAATTACAAACCCAGAAAAGTCCATATTAATCTCATCGTAAGTGTATACTTAAAATGTTTAAAAACTCATAATTTTGACACCAAGTTCCATGTCATTTTTCAAGTAAATATTCTTGTTTTCAGTTATACCTTCTCAGTCTTTCCCACTTTAGAGCAAAGCAAAACAATTTTGCTTTTTTTCTTGAACTTTCCTTGAAGTTCTAAGCACTTTTATAAAAATTTCCAAGCAACTTTCACTGCTTATATGCAACCATTTAACCAATAATTCACCATTAACTAGTGTTTTCTCCACTCACAAATTCTATGAAATTTCTCAGATCTCTGCCCATACTTTTCTCTCCAGAGACTTCCTCTCAACCCACATCCCACACCCTCATGCTCCCAGCACTGCATCCCCACCAGCCCTTGCCCCCCTGTCCGCCCCCAATGGGAATAAGAATACTCTGAGATGTTAAAAAAAAAATGGGGGGGGAATCAAATAACTGGACTGGGGTTGTAGCTCAATGGCTGAGCATTTGCCTAAAATGCCCAAGGCCCTGTTCAATCTGTAGCACCAGAAAACAAAACACCCAAGACCCACCCACTACTGGTGGGCCCACCATTCCCTTCTTGTAAGGTTCTATGCCATTAGAATGCCCAGACAAGACCCGCTACCAACACACAGCTCCTGGGCATGACCGGCTTGTCCCCCTCCCACTTTAGCTCAACACATGAGCCCCCACAGTTTGACAATCTACCTAGCTAACAAATTCCCTCTGCCTAAAGCATTTAAAATTGAACAGATCCTGCCCCCCAACAATCAAAAGCTTTATCATCACACTAAGAATTCCTCCGGCCAATGTGCAGACAGGAAGGCAGGTAAGCAGGTGGGTAGGTGAGAGGTCCCTGGGCTCCATCTCCAAGTGCCATCTAAAAGGCATCAGGCTGGTTGTTGGATCAACTTTAAAATGTTCTATAACTTAAGAATCTTCTGGAAGCAAAGTTCACAGCACAGAACTAGAAGGACCAGAGGCTCAATTTAGAAGACGCAGCATCTGAAAACCACCCCCAGGACAAGAGGGGTGCCTGCTGGCATTCCTGTGCCTGGAGGATGGTGCTGCTGGAACATTCAAAGATGATGGCCCCTCAAGACGATGCATCTGCTTTGGACTTGTGAACTGCCCCCACAAGCTCATCTGAAAACCTTAAGGGTTGGCCTCCTGAATACAGGGCTCCTGAGCAAGGCCTGGACACAAGGCACTGGAGAACTGCTCCTCCTCCTAAGCCTCTGGAATTCAATCTGCAGGCATCAACTTAAGCGGGCTGTCTCCTTCAGGGTCTCCCCTCCTGCACTGCTACGACTCACACTGGCGGGGCTCCATTTGTCCTGGTGCCATCTGCTCGCCATGACGAACACTACAGTAACAAACCAGGTCCATGAGGCATTGGGTGACTTCTGCTGGAACCACTGCTGCAGCCCCACCCAGGGGAGCACATTCAATCCCCACCCTCTCCAAAAGCAACACCAACCCACCCCCCAGAGGCTCCACCAGGAAGGCCTTTCCTTCTGCACCATTACCAACAATACCGAGTCCAAGAACACTCCTGCGACTTCACCAGGCTTACCAGACGACCAGAGGCAAGGTTTTAAGTGAAGGGATAACCTCAAGAGAGTTAGAGGGAGGAGGAGGGGTAGAGTGAGCTCACAGAAGAGTTTAGCATCGAACCTAGGGAAATCCAGAGGGGAGGGTACTGCCACCTGGAAAATAAAGGGTTGGTCAATATTGTCCCCAGACACAAGCAGCCTGCCTCAGCAGCCCCCAGTAACAGTTGGCAATGGCACATTGGATCGTGATCACTCCACAGGCCACCCTTCACCTCCTGGGCTCCACCAGGTGAGCCCTGTTTACATACCACCCTGGGCCAGAGCTGTCAGGCCCGCGAAGCCAAGTCCAGTTTCCTTAAGACCAGGCCTCCTCCCCAGGCAGGTTCACAACCCTTTGTCTGGAAAAAAACGGGGGCTGCTGGTTTTGACAAGTTTCAAGCCGGCCCTCCCCGCCCAGCTGCGGGCCTGCGACCCTGCCTGCCAACGACCACCACTGCCTAGGCCGGTCTCCACCTCTTCCCGCCTCAGCCTGCCTTCCTCCTCCACGTTAACCAGGCCACTGGGGCCAGCTAGGCCCACGGAAGGACCTCGGCCTCCCGAGAGCTGCTGCGGCCTCGCGGGGTGCTATGGGCCTTCGCGCTGCAGAGCCCCCCACATCCAAGCTCCTTTTCAGCCCTCCTTCCCCACGCACCCCCACCCCTTCTAGCTCTGCCATCTCCTGCCTGTGTCCCCTGAGACCCTGAACTGGTCACTTCCGCCCCACCACTACACCCAGGCGCCAGCCCTGCCTGTCGCTAACTCCTGCTGGATGGGCCACAACTTTTGCTTTTATAGTCCCGGGGCGCGTCACGAGACACTACTCAACGGGACGATTCCTCCACTGACACCGGAAAAAAAGTCCCTCCCCACCCCGCCCAAGAAGCCAACCAGGGGCGGTTCACGGTCTCCCTTTGGTGGCCACTCCCTAATTATCCCTCCTTCTCTAGTAACAGCCTTCCTGGGGACAGATCCCAACGTCACATTTGGGAGGCAGTGGCCGCGGGGAGAAGTCCCTTCCTCAGGTGGGGCGGGGGGGGGGGCGTGCAGGGGCCGCGCTTCGGAGCCCACCGAGAGAGTTGCGGGGTCGCCTCGGGTCACCCCGCCCAGCAGAGGCCCGAAAGAAGGGCCGGCAGAGCGTCTGGAAAATTCCAGGGGCGGCGGAGGGATCTCTGCGGCGGCGCAGCACTGTCCCGGCGGCAGCGCGTGACTCCCGGGCGGCGCCGCCGCGTGCTCGGCTGGTGACGTCAGCGCCCCGAGATCGCGGTGGGGGCGGGGACGCCCCGGAGGACGCGACCCCCTCGAGGGAAACGCGGTGTCCTGCACAGCAGACTGTACCCGCTGCGCGCGTGGCCGAGACGCCCTGCTTTGTTGCTTAAGTGGCAGGGGGCGAGTGGGTGTGTCCCTGGTCCTGGCCCTGCGGGTCAGCAGGGACCCGGGGAGTTGAAGCATTTCCTAACAGCCGTTAATTAGGCCGCCGGATAGAATATTTAGCGAGATAAGTGAGTGACTATTAATGGCAAAAGTTTATGCAGAAAACAATATGGGCAGTTGTAGGGCCCGAGACCAGGTGGGTGTAGGTTTAAAACTCACTTTGCTTTTGGGGTGAAGAGTCGGGGGAGAAAAGTGATTGAAACAAACAAACCAAAAACCTCAGCACTGGTCCGGGACAGCTTGTGGCTTGTGATGGGCCCCAAGGAGTGGGTCTAGTGGCTTCTGGAGGCACCGGGCTGGCTGCCTACCAGGCATGGATGCCAGCCTGCCAAAAGCAACCTGGTCGAAAGGCTGGCAGGGCTAAGGATTTTCTGAGGGTTTTGAAAAGAATAATTGGCCTTCCAGTACCTTATGGGGCCAGGGTGAGGAGGAGGCCGAGAAGACCCCCATGGGGCACCTATTGGTTCAAGGCCCGCCCCTGAAGTAGGTGGTAGAAAGAGTCTCATGGGCAGAATTACTGCCAGGAAGTCTCCTCCCAGGCCAACCGCCCACACCCCAAACAAACCACCCTGTGACAACAGGCTCCCTTGACAACGAAGGGAGGAATCCAGATAGAAATTTTCCCCTGCCTCTGCAAGATGGCATTTGCAGGCAGGGCGGGGCTCGGCCGCACCCCTCCCCTGCTTCTGGGAAAACTGGTGACTCATTGTCTTGTGACTGTCAACACAGAAGGCTGAGTATGTGGCAAGCCCAGGCTTGTTGGCTGGTGGCTTATCCATGGAGAGTCCCCAGGCTCTGCTTGCCTTTCTCCAGGTTATGCCCATCAATCTTGCCCTGGCATCATTTCCAGGGGTGGGTGACTTGGCCTGAAAGAACAGTGGAGAAGGGATTGTTCCTGTCAGAATGTTCTAGAAAGCTGAGAGGTGTGTGTGAAACCAAGAAAGTGACATCACCCTGCTGCTTCCCAGTACCAGGCTGTGGCATCAGCTCTTACCTGCTAGCATCTGAGAGATGCACAGTCACTACTGTTGGCTGCTTCCAGGGCCCAAGTTGATGTCTGGTTTTTCTCTATTTCTCTTCTCAAAACTCTCCCTGGTTCATACACATTGTTCCCAAATCCCAGACACTAGCTTTCTTAGACTTTTCCAAAGAGTAGGAGGAGGGGTAACTGGCAATGCTCAATGCACAGGGTTCTATAAAGCCCAGGCCCCTCCATGCAGTATCAGGCTCCTTTGTGCCCTCTCCTCTGGAGCTGCCCCAGCCACCCTCTTCCAAGGACAAAGTGACACAGTTTCACAGTTGGTGTTTGGAAACTGTCCAGGCCAACTAGTTCTACGCAGCTCATTTTCCTCGGAAAAGGAATGTGTCTGTGGAGTGGTGAGTGGAAGCTTCAAAACCACACAGAGGTGCCCTGTCCTGCCTTGGGGTCACAGGGCTGTGCCCACAGTATGGTGGGCCTGTGTTCTTCTTTATTTCTCTACTATGAGGCTAAAAATACCTCCACCCTGATGCAGGAGGGAGGAGGGGTAGCCAGTGCGTCAGCAGATCTCTGTAGATCAAAACAAGCTGTTTCAGAAAACTGCCATAAACAGAACCTCAGGCCCCTGGGTGGGGCTGAGTGGTGAGGGACCGCCCTGCCTGGGGGGGTGGCCACAGTTTATCCACCCAGGCCGCTGGTTTAGGGGCTCTGGGTTGGAGGGGAAAGGATAGGGGTGGGGGACTTTGCAACATCCACATTCCAGGGTCAGAGTCCCCTCTCCAAGACCTTGGCCACAGAGGATAAAGATCAGAGGCCTCCCTCGTGACAACCTACCACTCTTGTTCTGAAGACAGCTCAGCTCTTGTTTCTGAACATATCCACACCAGCCCAGGGAGAGACCCTGGTATTTTCCACAAGAACCCCTGGAAAAGACAAGAGGGTTCAGAAAAGAATGATGGTTCAGAAAGGATGGTGCTTCCGATTTACTCCAAGGGTAGGACCATGACAGTGTTGCTGCTGCTACTTGAGAATGTGCCAGAACTTCAGCCCCCATGCTCCAAGGATCCAGTTTGGGAGCTGTGGCCTTCTGGGTCACCTTGGGCTCCTCATGGTGCCAGAGCCCCTCACACTTTCCTGCTGAGCCCCGAGACACCTTGACTCAGTCTGCATCAGGAAACTGCACAGTCACCTTGTGCTAGCCAGGAGCCTTCCTGTCACTGCCTTGCCTCACCCTGCCTTGAAATAGCCCCAGTGGAAAACAACCCCACACCCCAGGCCTCTTCTGGGCTGCCCCCGCCTCTCAGATGATCCAGGGCAGGCTCTGGATCCTCACAGCTGGCTTACCCCATTTCATTATTCTGATGCATATTGTTTTGCCTGGGTCACAGGCCTGGGCACTGAGGTTACCTCTCAACTCTGACCAACACCCCTCCTCCAGAACTTGATCTCCTGAGGGGAGGGGTTTGCGTGGGGTGTGTTGACATCTCTGTGTCCACAGGGTCCTGCCCTGTAGCAGGCCTTGGTGAACGTAGGACTTTACAGTTGACATTCTGTAAAGGTCACTCTGACCACTGCAAGGCTCCAGATGAATATTTGTAGAGTGACTGAAGGCAGGAGGCTGTTTCCAGGTCACCTGTGCTCCATAAATGCAAAGGCACAGAAGAAGGAACAGGACAGCATGGGAACTGAGAACACATGGGTGGCCAGGGGGACTCAGGGCAGCCTCTCTTCACTGGTGGCAGAAAGTATTGAGGGAGAGGGCATCAGATGGAGGCAGAAGCTCTTGTCCTTGTTTGCAAAGCAGACTGGATGCACTGGTCTGTCTGCGGCCTCCCCCCGCCAGGTACTGGGGATTGAACCCGAGGCACTCTGCCACTGAGCTAATCTCCAGCCTTTTAAATTTTGAGACAAGGCCTCATTGAATTGCCAAGATGGCCTCAAGCTTGCAATCCTCCTGCCTTGGCCTTCAAAGTCGCTGGAATTACAGGTGTCACCCCCACGTTGGCATTTGACTGTCTTACCTGTGGGCACCTGGTTCCCGAGACCCTTTCTTGGCCACTGAGGGGCAGATCTGAAGGGGGCTTCTTCTTTAGACTTTATGGAGAAGCAACTTTTTTTTTTTTTTTTTTGGTCCTGGGGATTGAACCCAGGAGTGCTGTGGTTCATTCCCCAGCACCATTTCAAAATTGCATTTTAAGGCAGGATCTCACTAAATTGCCCAGGCTGGCCTTGAACTTCCGATCCTCCTCCTCCACTTCCTGAGAAGCTGAGATTATAGGCCAGTACCACCGAGCCCAGCGAGTCCAAACTTTTCTATACCACCCACATTGCCCTGTGTCCTCCCTTTCCAGCCTCCTCCCCAAACCACCCACCAGGAATCCCGGGAGGGTGCCCCAGGACATCCTGCCAGCTCCCACCCCTAGGTTTGCAAAGCCCCCAAGAAAACCTCTCCCTTTTCCGTGACCCCTGGCAGTCCTGGCTTCCACATAGGTGACTCTTGATAGGAACCTTTAGGCCAGGACCTAACTGCCCTAACAGTGACCCCACTGGAGCAGTAGACTGACCTTGAACCTCTCTGCAGGATCCTTTCTTTTTTTTTTTTTTTTTAAATGTTTTTTTTTTTTTTTTTTTAAAGAGAGAGAGAGAGAGGAGAGAGAGGGGAGAGAGAGAGAATTTTTAATATTTATTTTTTAGTTCTCGGCGGACACAACATCTTTGTTGGTATGTGGTGCTGAGGATCGAACCCGGGCCGCACGCATGCCAGGCGAGCGCGCTACCGCTTGAGCCACATCCCCAGCCCTGCAGGATCCTTTCTGCCCCCCCATTGGTCTAACTGGGCACAGCCTGTGAGCAAGTCTTTCCTTGGGGACAGAGTTCTGGGGGTAAAGTGGGAACACTGTGGGGCTGCTGACCTTGACATTGTGTGGGAGGCCTGTGCTCACTGGCTCAGAGTATCAGCAGTTACTGCCAACCCCACCAAATAATTAAGGTTGCATGGCAGGGGACATAGAAGTCTAGAAAGAGCCGGGACTATTATGTCCCTGTTGTAAGTTATATTTATGTGAAATCGTTTAAAATGCAGGCTGGGAGTGTAGTTCAGTGATAGAACGCTAGCCTAGCATTCTCAAGGCCACCAAAGAGAGAGAAAGAAATAGGTGGAAGTTTAAAATAGCTTAGTATGTGTGGGGGACGGAAGGTTTCTAAGAGGACAGCTGTGAGGGAGGACAGGGACTGTTGGGGAGGCCCCTGGGGTGGCAGCTCCTGTGGGCACTGGGAGGAAAAGGAGGGAGATGACTGGCGCCAGGGTGTGCCCACCCCACCTCCCCGGTTTCCCCAAATGGCCCTGACTTTAAATATTTTGACTAGGGGCTGGGGATGTGGCTCAAGCGGTAGCTCTCTCGCCTGGCATGCGTGCGGCCCGGGTTCGATCCTCAGCACCACATACCAAGATGTTGTGTCCGCCGAAAACTAACAAATAAATATTAAAAAATAATAATAATAAATAAATATTTTGACTAAGTTGCCATTTCACGGAAAACAAACAAAAAATTCCAAAGTGGAATTTATTTCTAGAACATGGCTCCTGATCTTTGGAAAACTCATGTACCCTCCTGGTGGACACCCAAGGAAGCCTCTTATCTGGGTTCTTGGAGGGCCAGGACCCCTGCCCCCATCATGGAACCAATGGCAGGAGAAGGGTTCTGGGAGGTCAGAAGTCAGGGACCTGCTGTGGTTAGGGGATTGGTGGGCAGCGCTTTCAGAATCTGTACCAGGTAGGACCCTGACTGAGCAGGGCGGTGCCAGGCTTGTGCCCTCTGCAGACAAGCAGAAGGAAAGGGCGGGCTCAGCCGCCCCCTGCTGGTTGCAGTTAGAGCAGCACAAGCAGCACAAGACCAGGGGTGTGCTTGACCCCACAATGTCAGCCCCTTGAGTTAAAGAGGAACAGGGTCTCTGCGCAGGCCTATAAGCCTAGTTGCTTAGAAAGTTGAGGCAGGAGGATGGCAAGTTCAAAGCCAGTTTCAGCAATTTAGCGAGACCCTAAGCAACTTAGGGAGAACTTGTCTCAAAAAATAAAAGGGGATGTGGCTCAGTGGTTAAGCACTCTGGGATTCAATCCCTGGTTAAAAAAACAAAACAAAACAAAAAAACCAAACAACTTAAGACTTGCTGCTTAAGAGTACTAAAGTTCTAGGGCTGGGGATGTAGCTCAGTTGGTAAAGTGCTGCCTCACATGCACAAGGCTCTGAGTTCAATCCCAAGCCCCACACACACCAACAAAAAAAAAAAAAAAAAAAGAGAGAGAGAGAGAGAGAGACTAAAGGTCTGGGACCCAGGCCCACCCTGCACGACCGTTCTGGGTTAAATTGGGTAAACTGGGGGCTGGGGCTCAGTGGTAAAGTGCACAAGGCACTGGGTTCGATCCTCTCAGCACCACATAAATGTAAAATAAAGATATTGTGTCCACCTAAAACTGAAGAATAAATATTTTTAAAATAAATAAATAAATACATTGGGTAAACTGGCAGCCTTCGCTGAGATACGGGCTGTACTGGAGCAGGGAAGTGCCCGTTGGCTCAGAAGCTTCCCTGCCAAGGAGAAGGACAAGCAGTGAGTCTGTCCTGGGGTCTGCTCCTCCCCCGAGTCAGGCGGTCAGTGTCAGGCTCCAAGGTCACAGCCCAGGCTTTCCTAAAGCCCTCTCGGTTTGTGCCTTTACCTCCACCTTGCTGAGCCTGGAGGGCTCCTCCAGAAAGACTTCTTTCATCCCCAACCCTCTCCTTGTCCATTACCGTTCCTGGTTGTCTTGTGTTGGGTGTGGCCAGCTCCTCTGTCACGTGCTGCCTGTGTGTGTAGATGCAAGTGGGAACACAGGGGAAACGCAGCCAGCAGGGCTTGGGCTTGGGGACACACTCCTGTAACTCAGGACAGGAGGCTGAGGCAGGAGGATTGCAAGCCCCAGGCCGGCCTGGGCGACTTAGTGAGGCTATCTCAAGATAAAAACTAACAAGGGCTGAGGATGTAGCTTGGTGGTAGTGCTCCTGAGTTCAATCCCCTCCTTGCAACCCCCGAAATGCCTTATGACCTCAAAAGCAGAGACTACACAAGCCCAGGAAGGGGACCAGGAACTGAAGAGGTCCCTGTCCACACCTTTTTGGGGTGGGGGTGCTGGGGATGGGACCCAGAGCCTCACATGTGCTAGGCAAGTGCTCTAGCACCAACCCACACAGGTCACCTCTACCTAGCATCTTGCTTATGGGATTCTGACCTCTGGAACTGTGACTTAATTTCTGTCCTTTTGAGCCACCCAGTGAGTGGGACTTTATGAGGGCAGCCCTAGGAAACTAGGGAAGCCGGGAATGGAATGGCATTTCAGGGAGGGGAACCATGATTTCTCCTGAGCACTCCCCGTTGCCCTGCACACACGGCAATGGGGAAGCGGCTGGACGACTGCTCCCATCATAGAGATGAGAAAAGGAGTCCCAGGAAGGTGATGTGACTCACCCAAGGCCACACAGCAGTGAGGCTGTGAGACAATGAACAGGGTCTTGGCCCTGCAAGCATGGAGGGCGGACAGGGGTCCAGCCTGACAGGTTCAGGTTTGGGGGAGGGTAAGGAGCTGTGGGCTGGGGTGTGCTAGGAAGCCAAGGCAGGGAGGGAAGAAGAGGACACCTGGACATTCAAGAGAGAGGAGCCTACTTGAGCAAAGGTCCCCAGGCAGGAGAAGGCAAGTCTGTTCTAGAAACAAATGGATTTAGTGTATTTACTAGGCAGAGGCCAAGCCAGGACTTGTGGGGCCTCACACATACCTTTTTTTTTTTCACCCCAGCACTGGGGATCAAACCCAGGAATCCAGGGTGCTTTACTACTGAACTATATCTCCAGTCCTTTTTGAGATAGAGTCTAAGTTACTGAGGCTGGCCTCCAACCTGTGGTCCTTCTGCCTCAGCCTCCAGAGTAGCTAGGATTATAGGTATGTGCCACTACAGCAGGTATCAGCCGACTTCAACAGGAGGATTATCTTGGATTATTTAAATTGATCCTATGTCATCACAGGGTCCTTACAGGCTGAAGAGGGACCAGAACAGTTGGAGGAAGACATGTGAGGGTGGATGTTTAACATGTGTGATGTGAGGACTCAGCTGTCATTAGCCTTGAGGGCTAATGAGAAAGGGGCCAGCACCCAAGAAATACAGTGGCCTCAGCAGCTGGCCAAGACTGTTTTCTGGAGCCTCGGGAGTCAGTCCAGTCCCTCGTGACCATGCTGAATTTCTCACCTGCAGAACTGCGAGATCCTGGATGCTCTGGTGTAAGCCATTAAGACTGTGGTGACTGTTCACAGAAGTGACAGGAAACTGACACTGGGGGTGGGACACAGCAGGTCTGGGGTCATACACCATGCTACCACTGGCCTGGGCTGCTCCTATGGCCCTCTTCTCCCTCCCAGCCTCCCACAGACTGAAATGTGGAAGAGTTGACCCCTGCTGCCCGCCCACCCATGCCAGCACTAAAGTGCCCAACAACCCTTCGAGGTGGGCACTGTTATTATTTCCAACTGAAAATTCGAGAAACAGACCCAACTCAAAGCCTCATGCAGTGCCTGTGGTCATGGCATCCTGTGTCTGGATCAGGCAGAGGCCACCAGTGCACAAGGCACCATCACTGTCAGGGATGTCCGGGAGACAGCCCCGGTCTCAGAACCACACTGCTGTGGGAGCAGTGCCCCCCATCTCTAGGACCCCTCCCTGTTGGAGAAGCCTGTGTCAAGGCCTGTGTCACTGCTGGGCAGACCCCTGCAAGGCCCACTGTGCTCCAGGGTGGGTGTGACACTGCCCCTGCCCTCCAAACTGGGTGCTGCCAACAGGATCTGAGGGGAACAAATGGCCTCTGGCCAGGCTCAGGGTACAAGGAGCCCAAGGGAGGGTATGGGACTCTGCAGAGCCCAGCTGAATCACCCTTCCCTGGGGGCGCCAGTGGACCACCAGGGCTGGTGGGGCGGCCCTGAGGGCTTGACACGTACTTAGTAAAAACCAAACAGGCAGCGAGTAATCAAGTCCCAGGCTGAAATAACACACCCTCAGTATTTCCTAAACCACTCCAAAGTTTGCTAGAAATGGGTTTATTAATAAGTCACATGATACAAAAGAATGAGTACATTCGGAGGACATTTAGTAGAATACTGCTTTGTCCCAAAGGGCAAGCAGAGAAGGTTAAGGCACAATGGATGCTTAGGAAGTGAGAAAGGCTGAAGGGAAACATGCAGTGTCGTACCAGGATGCACACCGGCCACGCCCCTCGGCCATCAGATACGAATACAGTGCAGTGACAGTCAGTAGGCCCCAAGTGACCAGAGGGCTGGAGCTGAGGGACAGCTGGCAGCTCCAAGAGGTCACATGACTCCAGGAGGGGCAGCAGGACACAGCAGCTCATGCTGTCCCACAGCAGGGACACCCCAACAGGCTGAAGAAGCCTCCCGGGCCTCCTCTTTCCACTTCCTCATTATGACAATAATGTCCCTGCTGCGGGAGGCAGAACCGCCTTGAAACATCTGGGGCCTCACAAGCTACCAAGGGAGGTGAGCGGATCTCATTTTTGTAGCACGAGAGGTGTGCGCTTGCCCGCTGTCACCTGGGAAGGGACTGCAGAGCAAGCCCTGTGCCACCCAGGCCTGCTCTCCTGGCACTGAGAGCCACAGACCACAGACAAGCCCAAGGGCCCGGAAAGCCCTCCCTCTAGAGCCTGGCTCGTCCCAGATCATTCCCATCACAAAGCCACTGTTGCCAGGAGGACAAAACTGGGACAGCAGGCAGCACCTGTATCCAAGTCCCCTTGTCAACGTCCTTGGAGGGAAGAGACCAGCTAGCAGGTCTCCTGTAGGGACTGTCCCCAGGGAACCCCAGCACTGCTGAAGGCACACTCAGCTCTGAGGAGCAGAGGGCGCCTCCTGGTGCCGTCAAGGTTCATAGGCTTCACCAAAGCAGGGGACGGGGACCCCACCTGCCGCAGACGCCTGGCCCCGGGGTGCGGGAACGGCCTGGGCCTAGGAGAGTGACAGAGGGCTTTCAGGAGATGTTCCCAGTGTGGAGTGTGGGTCTGGTGGGCTTGCTGGACAAGCCAGCCACTTCCCAGCAGTGACATTAGAGACTTGGTATCCTGTGTGCCCACAGGGTCACCTGAGTGCAGGGGGCACCCTGCCAGTCCCATTCAGCCAGGCAGGGGTGCCAGGGGGACCTCACCTTCTTTGGCACGGTCCAGTCCCAGGAGGCCCTCCCACTTCCTCGGAGTGCCAGCCCACCCTGTGGTGTGGGTGGAATGCCGCAGAAGGAATGCCAGACATGGTCACCCAAGTCCAGGGGAAAATCAAAGGCCCACTGAACCTGCAGGTCCAGCCCTGATCCTCGGCCCTCAAAGCTGCCAGCAGTACTTTCAGAGCGGAGGACACTGTCCACCTTGAGATGGGCATGAAGGTGTGTCTGGGGTATGAGGGGGCAGCTGGGGCCCCATCAGGTGGTCCTGAGACAGCAGCTGAGCCCAGAGTCCAGGCAAGGGAGGGCAGGTTGTCATAGGGACCTGCGGGAGGCCACTGGCCAGCGCTGCAGTCCAGTACAATCCCAGGCACAGAAACCACCTCTCCATGGTCTGGCACAGCAGGCCCTGAATGGCCAAGGCGGCTTCCGCCACACGCTCAGCTCTGGAGACGACGCGGCCTGGCCCTGGCCTGGGAGGACGGCTGCCCTCAGCCCTGCTCCGGGCTGTCGGTGGGCTGCACCACGGTGTAGCTGCCCTGGCTCGTGGAGAGCTGCCGGCTGAAGAAGGACGTGGTGCGCCTCGGCTTCACCCGCTTGATGCCCCTGCCTACGGGGAAGCCAGAGGCACGTGCTGAGGCCCCAGGAAGCCGTGTCTGTCTCCAGTGGACGGCTCTCTTGGGGCCTGTCTGGACTGAGCACCCACTTTAGACCCATCCACCCTCCAGCTCTACCACAGGTAACAGGATGCGGGGGGACACGTGGCTCCAAATCCCAGGCAGTGGCCCTGTGCTTTATCATGGGCCAGCAGAGCTGTCCGAGGAACCTGCCCTAAACCTTTTCAACTGACCAAAGAAGCCAAATTCCTGCCATGGACACAAGTGACTAAAGGCAAACCCAGGAAACAAAGAATTCTCTCAAGTTACTGACGTCAGGCTAGGCGATCAAGGTCGACGGCTAGCCGCACGCAGACCGTGGGCACCTCTGACAGCGATACAGATAGCACTGGCCTCTGTGGTCTTCCTCCCCCAGAACTCAGGAGCCCAGGTGACAGACCAACCCCAGCACAGGCTTTCTACCAAAGACTCAACTGGTATGACACAGTCGGGGTCACCAAATAAGGAAAGTCTGAGAAACTGTCACAGCCAAGAGAAGCCTAAGGAGACAACTAACTGTGATGTCTCTTGGCTAGGACCCTGGGACAGAAGGCCATTAGGCAAAAACCAAGGAAATCAGAATGAAGTGTGAGCTTCCGTTACAATAACATCAAAATCTAGTTGTTACACGTCCCCTATTCGTGTAAGATGTTCACTGTGTTGTCTTTGCAGGGCTGGAGTCAGAGCCCAGGGTCCACTGATCAAGACGTTAAAAAAAAAAAAAAAAAGCAACAGAACAAAAATGGGCAAAAGAAATGAACAGTCATTCATGAAGGAAATATACATGTGTACAGGTGCATGAAAATGCTCCAATTTCACTGGTACTCGGACACCAAGAGTTCTCTCCAAGGCAGACATGGCTAGTGTGGGTGAAGGTGGAGAGGGCTGCTGTCTCTGACGGCAGGGCACGGATGGGCCCAGCCTCTCTGGAAGGTGGCAGGTACCCAAAGTCTTACCCTGCACACCCTCGGACCCAGGAAGTCCACTCCCAGGAATTTACTCTTAGGAGACAGTTCAGAATCCAAGGAAGAAATCAGTTATAGGTAAGTTGTCTATGACAACCGGCTGGAAATAAGACCGAAATAACATGCTTGTTGGTTTAAAAAAAAAAAATTTTTTTTTTCTGGTGCTAAGGATCGAACCTAGGGGTACTCTGCCACTGAGCTATGTCCCCAGCCCTTTTAAATTTATTTTGGGATAGGGTCTCCCTAAATTGCTGAAGCTGGCCTCCTGCCTCCTAAAATGCTGGGATTAAGGTGTGCACCACTTTGCCTGGCTTCACATTAAAAAATTTAAATGCACTGGGCATGGTGATGCACACCTGAAATCCCAGCAACTCAGGAGGCTGAGGCAGGATGATCCGAGTTCAAAGCTGCCTCAGCAACTTAGCACGGCCCTAAGCAACTTAGAACTTTTCTCAAAAAATAAAACAAGGGGAGCTGGGATTGTGGCTCAGTGGTAGAGTGCTCGCCTAGCACACGCGGGACTCGGGTTCGATCCTCAGCAGCACATAAAAATAAAGGCATTGTGTTGTATCTATCTACAAAAAAGATTCTAAAAATAAATAAATAAATAAATAAATAAAATAAAACAAGGGCTGGGACTGGTCATGGTGGTGCCCACCTGTAATCCCAGTGGCTGGGGAGGCTGAGTCAGGAGGATCCCAAGTTCAAAGCCAGCCTTAGCAATAGTAGTATACTAAGCAACTCAGTGAGACCCTGTCTCTAAAAGAAAAATACAAAATAGGGCTGGGGATGTGGCTCAGTGGTCGAGTGCTCGACTTCAATCCCAGTAACAAAAAAAAAAAAAGAAAGAAAGAAATTTAAATGCTACCAAGATGTACAAAGAACCTAGGTGTGGCAGTGCACACAGGCTAACCCATGGCTCTAGAGCTTTCCACCCACGGTGTCCCTGGGGCATGCGTGAGTGTGCGTGCGTGGATGTGATGCATGGCTCACCGTCCTCCACGTAGTCAATGGTGGAGAGATGCTGGATCCGGCTGCACACCACGCTGCCCTGCCTCCGCAGCTTGGGGCGCTGAGTGGGAGGTGGTGAGGGCCCCGGGGCCGAGCGGGGACCAGATGTGCTCTCCTGGGGAGCAGCGGGCTCTGAGGCCAGGTTCAGCTCGATGCAGTACTCAATGAGGCCACTCATCAGCTCGGCCTGGGAGAGGAGCAGGGCCAGCGTGAGGCCTGTGGCCCAGCCTTGCCATGGCCATGGCTAAGTGACATCAGATATACAGACCCAAGGCCCTGCCCTCTTGGAGGGTGGGGGCAGTGGCGAGGAGGTGGGAGGACTTAGGAACCACACCGTTCCCAAGGCAGGAAGGAGGGCTGCAGTGGGGGCTCTGGGGACCAGGGGGCAGGAGAGGTGTCCCACATGAAGACTCCAGAGGTGAGGCCGGGTGCACTGGGCATGGTGACACACACCTGTAATCCCAGTGACTCAGGAGGCTGAGGCAGGGTCCCCTGGTCTGGGAGGTGATGTGGAAAAGAAAGAACATTCCAGTCAGAAGGCACAGCCTGGGAAGGCTGCCTGTGTGGGCTGGAGCAGGAGCAGAAGCCCGGCTGGGCTTCTAGAAGCTCAGCAGCTCCAGAGAGGGTGAGGAAGGGAGGGGGCACTCGGCTACAGAAAGCCACTGTGTGCTGGCTGGGAGCACCTGCAGGCCTGGAGAAGTGGGGTGTTGTCACTGGTGGGGGTGGCTCCCTCTGAGCACATTCTTCAAAAGTGACATCTTCTAATAGATTTAAAAACAGAATGCACACTGACATAAAAGGTGAGGTAGCCAGATGTCTGCGACCACAGCTGGGCACAATACAGAGACCTCAATTTCTCAGGGTGTCACAGACAGAAGGCTGTCGAAGGGTGGTACCCTTTTGAGCATCTACTGTGAGCCAGGTGTTGCTGTAGGGACTGGGAAATGGCCGGGGGAGTCAAGCTCTTGTGCTTCCGAGGAGAGGCCCCCAGGACCAAGAGCTGATTGTGGAGATGGGCTGGGTACCTGCTGGTAGCCCCTGTACTGGTCCAGCCCAACTATCCCCAGTGTGGCCTGAGGCCTCAGCAACAGCACAGCGTGCCCTCGGGAGGAGTGGGTGAGTGGGCAGTTCCCTGGCCTGAGAGGAAGAGCAACAGCTGAGGCCTAGTTTCCACACTGCCCTCTGGGCATGTCCACAGGGGCCTTCTTCTCTCACTGTCCAAGAGTGGGCAGTGGGCTTGTGCACAGGTGGCAGCTGGGGGGGACAGTCCTACATGAACTGCAAACACAATGAGGAGCACCCTAAGCTCCTTGGAACAAGAGCTGAGGCAGAGCTTAATGCTTGGGGGGTCACAATGCAACCCCCATTCACAACACCCCTTCACAGAACTGCACTCTCCAGGCCCTGGGGATGACCAGCATGCCAGGCTCCTTGGCCCCATGAAGGGGACGGGAGGAGCCTACAGCTAAGGCCACTCTCACATTGGGCAAAACCAGGCCTTCCCACAGACCAGGGCAGGCTGGGATGTCCGCTCAGTCTGTGAACACCAGGCAGGACAAACGACAGGCAGACAAATCAGAAGGTGACAACTCTGTCCCCATTCACAAACAATATAATGGCCTGCAGGAAAACTACTAGACTAGGTGAGTGAGCTGAACAAGGCTGCAGAATACATGGCTGCCATCCATGTGCCACAGCGAATGACTGGAAATCAAAATGTCAAGAGTACCACCAGACACAGAGCAGAGGGCAAAAAACAGAAAAGAAAAGGGCATAAAGCTAACAAAATGCTAATGAAAGAAACCAAAGACAATTAAATGGAGGAGACACAGAAATAAGTGGGGGCTGGGGGTGTGGCTCAGTGGTACAGCACTTGCCTAGCACACATGAGGCCCAGGGTTCCATCCTCAGAACCCCCACCCCCACCCCAAAGTAGAAATGAGTGGACTGAAGCCAGTCAGTTATCTCCAAAGTTGTCAATGCAATCTTAATCAAAATCCAGGTGGGGCTGGGGATGTGGCTCAAGCAGTAGCGCGCTCGCCTGGCATGCGTGCGGCCCGGGTTCGATCCTCAGCACCACATACCAACAAAGATGTTGTGTCCGCCGAGAACTAAAAAATAAATATTAAAAAAAAAATTCTCTCTCTCTCTCTCTCTCTCCTCTCTCACTCTCTCTTAAAAAAAAAAAAAAATCCAGGTGGTGCCCAGCAACTTATTAAGATCCCGTTTAAAAATAAGAATTAAAAGAACTAGAGATGTAGCTCATTGGTAGTTTCTTGGGATCAATTCCCAGTACCAAAAAACAAAAACAAATCCCGGGTAGTGTATTCTTGGGTGGGTGGGGGGGAACAGGAGAAGGGTAGAAATCAGCATGCTGATTCTAAAATTCATATGGAGGGCTGGGGCCATGGCTCAGTGATAGAGCGCTTGCCTAGCATGTGTGAGGCCCTGGGTACAATCCTCAACACCACATAACACAAAAATAAAACAAAATAAAGACATTCTGTCTATTTACAACAAATTTGTGTGTGTGTGTATGTGTGTGTGTGTGTGGTGCTGGGGATTGAACCAAGCACCTTGTGCATGTGAGGCAAGCACTCTACCAACTGAGCTATATCCCAACCCCCAATTTAAAAATAAATAAATAGGCTGGGGTTGTGGCTCAGCAGTAGAGCACTCACCTAGCACATGCAAGGCACTGGGTTTGATCCTCAGCACCACATATAAGTAAATAAATAAAGATCAATCAACAACTAAAAAAATAAAATAAATAAAATAAAATTCATATTGAAATTGCAAAGGAACTAAAATAGCCAAAATAAATTTGTTTTCGTACTGGGGATTAAACACAGGAGTGCTTGACCGCTGAACTACATCCTTAGTCCTTTTAATTTATTTTTTTGAGACAGGGTCTTGCCGACTTGTGATCCTCCTGCCTCAGCGTTCCAAGTTGGTGATTACAGGTGTACACCACCATGGCTGGTCCCAAAACAACTTTGAAAAAGCAAAAACAAACAAATCAAAGTTCTAAAATTTCAAGACTTAACTGTAGGTTGAGCATGATTTTGTGAAAATCTGAAATCCATTAACTTGTTTTCTTGTACCTGGGAACACGGGGGTGCCTAACCACTGAGCCACATCCCCAGCTCTTTTTTTATTTTCAGATAGGGTCTCACTAGGTAACTTAGGGCCTTGTTAAATTGCTAATACTGGCTTTGAACTTGTAATCCTCTTGTCTCAGCCTCCCAAACTGCAGAGATTACAGGCATGTGGCACTCTAGGAGGTTCTAAAGTTAATCGTGTTTATCACACAACCCAGAAATCTCACTCCCAGGTTTTTATACAAAAGGAGACCTATGCCCACATAAAAACCTATACATAAATGTTTGGAGCAGCTTTACCAATAAAAGCAAAAAACTGGGAACCCAAATCTCCCCAGTAGGTAAGAGGGTGAACTGCTGTACGTCGGACAATGGAAACCCAATTGAGAATAAGGGGAATGAACCGGGGCTGGGCAGTGTTAGGGCGCTTGCTTGCCTAGCATGGCTGGAGGCACTGGGTTCCATCCCAGCACCAGCCCCTCCCCCAAGGAGAACCAAGTGTATGGAAGAGCCTCAGAATCATGCTCCTCAGTGCAAAGAACCAGCCTCGGAAGGCTGCATCCGTTACACTGAAGGGTGGAACACAACTGGTTGACCCATCCACCCCATTGGAACACTGGTTGTTTCCCACCTCTTGGTAAAGACCTACGATACCACCTGTGGGAGAGGACATGTGCTTTTAAAGATGGGAGACCCTGAACTCGTCTATGTGCCAAGAGAGGAGAGGAGGAGCAAGAACAACCCTTCAAGGGCTCTGACAACCAGGGTGGGAGGAGGCGCAGGGGAATGGAGGTTGGGGCCAAAGGTTCACCGGGTACATGGACAGGCCACATACAGAAGCTCACTGAAGGCTGAACCTTAATGTCTGTGCTCCTCATCTGAGACCTGGAGTAGCCACAGCGCTGACCTCATGGGGCCTTGAGCACAGGAGGAGATGGTGCAGCTGCTCATGCGGAACTGCAAAAGCCTCAAGGAACAGCTGCTCCAAGGGCAGCTGCCACTGCCACCACCTCGGGCTGCGAGAGCTGCAGGGCAGTCCTCCCCTGCCAGCCCCGGCCCAGCAGAGCCCGCCCTGCGGGGTGACACCACTACATGCTCCCCACTTACCTGCTTGGAGTAGATCCTGAGCAGCTTGTTGACAGGCACACCCTCACTGTCCCCATCGAACTCCAGCCACAACACAGGCTCCTCCTCCTCCGGGGAAGTGTGGTCCCAGGACAGCTCCTGGAAGCTGAGGCCCAGCAGGACGTGCTGGGGGGGGCGGGGAGCGAGGCTTGCTTACCTGGCAGTGGCCACCCCACCCTGTCCCACTCAGCCTCAGCTGGGAGGGGACTCCTGCTGGGGTGTTTGTCTCTCTGGGTTGTCTAAATTCCTCCATGTGTTTCTCTAAGGAGAGGAGCTGGCTTCCATCATGCTCCTGGGGGCTGGGGTCCAGGGAGGCCAAGAACCTTATTCCTCAGGCTCCCACCCGTGGGGCAAGGGCCCTGACTGCTGAGTCACCTCCGGGAGGAGGCAGTGGGACAGGGAGGTCTCTGTCATGAGACCAGCCGGCCAGGAAGGGCTGGAGTCCTTGCCGGGGACAAAGGGATGTCAGTCAAAACTCTTCAGCCAGTTTGGGAGGGTACTTGTGCCCAAGTGCAGGGAAGCCGTCACTGCACAGGGAGAGCTGCTGGCACAGACGCCTACACTGGCAGACAAAGGCAAGCCAGCCACGACCAGGGAACAGCGGGCCTTGGGCCCCCCCTGGGCTCCCAGCTGTAGGGTCTTTTAGGGTCTTTCTGGAACGCCAGCAGCTGGACTCCACCACTGGGCAAGCAGAGCAGCCAGGCACCCTGACTTCCTAAGCTCAAAGGGAAGATCCCCGCTGCAGCTTCCTCCCCGCTCTGGCCACGTGCAGTGCAGCCCAGTACCTGAGGCAGAAAAGCTGACCCAGAGCAGACCTGAGGAAGCAGGCCTCCAGGGACAAGCGGGAGGCACAGTCCACTCACTGTCATAGGCCCAGGGGAACTAGGAATGCCTGGGCAAGACCCTCACTC
Source organism: Spermophilus citellus (assembly GCF_964194105.1). Classification (NCBI taxonomy): domain Eukaryota; kingdom Metazoa; phylum Chordata; class Mammalia; order Rodentia; family Sciuridae; genus Spermophilus; species Spermophilus citellus. The sequence goes on along the minus strand of NC_138183.1, from coordinate 250,488,188 downwards.
CCTTCTGACCCACAGAGGTGGCCTAAGGTCCCACCCCAGGGGACTGGAGGCTGTACCTTCTCCCTGCTGTCGATGACATGCACGCCTTCCAGACTGATGGCCACAGTTACTGACTTGCGTCCGCCCCGGTGTAAGAAGCCCTGGGCTGGCTTGTCAATCTCGCCATGGAAGAAGGCACAGCTGGGGAGGAGACGGGGGTCAGCCGCTCCTTCCAGCACTTGGCACACTGGGGAGAACCGCTCTATGCTCTAAGATGGCTTACTCTGTTTGGGTTAAACAGAAGCCTGCCCTGGAGGAGGAAGAACTGAGCAGGGCGAGGGGAGGTTTCATGGGGGTGGTGGCATATAAGCCAGCAGTGCAGGACATAAGGGACTGGGTGGCACAGGGCAGAAGAGACAGGAGAGAGCACGAACCCAGGAAGGGGGACAAAGCAAGCTGCGCTCAGGAATGGCTGGAGCCTGGGACTTGGCCTGGGGGTCAAGGCTAAGGTCACTAGAAGTAGCCACAGAGCCCTGCTGCCCACTGTCCAGGACAAAGATGCTTGAGCAGCAAGGACCTGCTGGGACAAAAGAGAAGGTGAAGGCTGCCCCGGGAACAACTTTCTAGGCTTAAGACTGAGAAGCGGGTGGGGGCTGTGGCTCAGCCGCAGAGCGCTAGCCTAGCATGTGGGAGGCCATGGGTTCGATGCTCAGCACCACATATAAATAATAAAAAAAAGGATATTGTATCCAACTAAAAAATAAATATTAAAAAAAAAGACTTGAGAAGGGGTGTTAGAGAAATAGCCTAACATTTGTGAGGCCCTGGGTTCAATCCCAAGCACCACCCAAAACAAGACAAAACAAAAAACCAGACAAAGAAAGAAACAAAAAGGCTGAGAAGGGAGCTGGGCATAGTGGTACACGTCTGTAGTCCCAGCAACTCAGGAGGCTGAGGCAGGAGGACAGGTTTGAAGCCAGCCTCAGTAACTTAGCAAAACCCTAAGCAACTTAGTGAGACCCTGTCTCAAAATACAAAATAAAAAGTGCTAGGGATGTGATTCAGTCATAAAGAGCCTCAGGGTTCAATCTCCAGTACCTAAAAAGTAAAGTGTAGCTCAGTAGTAGAGCTAGTAGAGTGCTTGCCTAGCTAGCATGCACAAGGCCCTGGGTTCCATCCCCAACACACAGTGAGAGGAAAAAAAAAACCAAACAACTGTGGAAGCCAGTGGCACTGGTTGCCAAGCCCTCCTCCCTCTCCCACCTGTCCCACCTCAGCTAGGCTGATGTCCATCACCAGCCTCAACGAGGGCGAGCCCAACAGTGCACGCGCACAGGACTCGAAGCTGCAGCCCTGCAGCATGCGGCGCTTGGTCTCTAGGGACCCTCCCGACCTGACTATATCTGTCTCAGGTCTCTGTCATTACCACTGGGCCTGTGCCAAGCCTGTGGGTCACTGCCACACCCTCCTCTACTCGCCTGGCTGCCATGCCTGCCTGCAGCTGACCCCCTCTCCCCACCACCGCCTCGCACATGAGCTTCACTAGGCAGGGATCACAGGGCCTCTGGCTCGTGAGGTCCCTTCAGTGCAGAGTGCCCACCGTGCAGTAGGTGCGCGGCAGCTATTTGTGATACGTTGACTGGGTGAGCCAGAGAGCTGAGTGCGGGTGCTCGGCCAGGCCAGTGACTAAGTGACCATGGCAGGTGGGAGGAGAGCCATCCAGGTGTCCTGGCCTGGGACAGGAGCGGGGAGCACAGGTACCCGGCTTCGGCCCAGCGCTCATGCCAAGACCGCGCTTCACAGGAAGGACGGAGCAGCTGGAGCTCCGGGGGCTCACGGGCAGCTGCCTGGACAAGCCTGCCGGGCTATGAGCAGTGGGGCCAGGGCCGAGACTGCTCACCCATAGAAGGGCAGCTCGTGGCACTTGAGGAGGTAGGCACGGTAGTGGGAGCCCAGGGCGGCCTCCTGCCCGCTGTCGCTGCTGCCGACTGCTTCCTTCACCTGGCGGTAGGCGTTCAGCAAGCCCTGCTCACCCGTCCCAGACTTGGCACTGCGGCCCCGGAAGGCAGCAAAGAAGCCGTGGCCCCGTTTGCAGAGATGGGCAGGGAGGAAGGAGTCCAGCTTCTCTCTGTGGAGGAAGGAAGTGGGTTCTGGTGGCCCTACCAGAGGTGCCAAGGACTTCAGGGTGTGGGTGACACACCCAGGGGAAAGGAAGGGCTTGGTCGGTGCCTGGTTGGGGACCCACAGGGCATATGTGCTCACCAGGGCTCTCCCTGCCCTGCACGTGGACCGCTAGAGGGAACCCCACTGTTCCATTTCAGCCAGGGCCTGCTGAGCCTGGCTCAATGGCCAACCCATCCTGGCCAGGAGGGGCCCCTGTCAAGTGCAGGTGGGGTGCTCTCCCCTGTAAGAAAAACAGGGTGACCAGAGGAAGTGACCTCCAAGCCAGGCACTGGGTAAGAGGCCCAGGTAGGCACAGCCATGGCGGGGGGCAGATCTGCCCCTCCACAGGGCAGGTTCTGGAGTTGGACCTGCCTCTGCCATGACCAGCTGCACAACTGGCAAGAGGTATCTTCCCTGCTTTGTGCTGCTTCATCTGCAGAATGAGGACGGTACTGCCACCAAGGGCACCAGTGATAGTTACCGCCACCCTAAACACGTAAGACTCCAGGCCCAGGATTGGAGTGGGAGCCCCCCGAGGGCAGCCCAGGTCTCATCCACTCTGATCCTGCTCTTTCCTACTGCTCTAGGAGCCAGCCCACGTAGCCACGAGCAGAAGCCCTGGACACATGCCTGTCCCTTGAGTCCTGTCCCAGTCTGTGGCACCATCCACGCTGCGAAGAGCCTCCACACGGCAGGCCCTGCCTGCCTCCCCCTCAGTACCAGCTCCCCACCCAGGAGACCTAAGGAAACACCACGAAGCTGGCAGAGGGGACAGATTCAGGGTCCACCAGGCCCATTCTCACCCCAGGAGAGGAGATACACTAGCGAGAGCACCGTGGTGTGCTAGGCTCTGTGGAGGGTGTCCCAGTGGGTCCTGCGAGGGGCTCGCTGACACGAAGGGTCAGGTGAGTACAGGAAGTTGGGAGGCACCGAGGTGTGCAGGAAGGGACAAAGGAAGGCTGGGACCCAAGAAGAGAGCCAGAGCAGGCTCTATTGGGAACCAGATCGGCAGGAGGGTTTCAGAGCAATGTCTATGTCACAAGGAAGGATGACTGGCATTTCTGAACTGGGAGCTTTTCTAACCAAAAACTTGTGCAAGAGGCCTAATGCTTTCTTCTGCCAGATAAAGATGCCAAAACACCAGCCTAGAATCAGGTTCATGAACAACAGGGCGCCCCATCACACACGCACACAAAGCAGGAAAGGATCTCGACATAAATGCAGTTACTTCCGCATCTTAGGCCACCCAAGGATTCTGGGGACCATGGATTGGCTGTTCCAATAAACTAAGGTCAGGGCCTGGGGATGTGGCTCAAGAGGTAGCACGCTCGCCTGGCATGTGTGCGGCCCGGGTTCGATCCTCAGCACCACATACCAACAAAGATGTTGTGTCTGCCAAAAACTAAAATATTAAAAAAAAATCTCTCTTTCAAATAAAATAAAATAAAGTCAGAACTCTTGGTCTGTGAGGCTCCAGGGCTCCATCTTCCCTATATACAAAAACGGACACAAATCCCAACGAACACAGAAGGCTGGGGCGCTGGCATGGGCCCAGGCTGAGGTCAGGGCTAAAAGATCTCACTGTGCTGCCATCTTCACCAGAGCAGAAGGGTCTTGTTGAGGATTCTGGAGCCCCAAATACCCCAGGCCGTGAGGGCAGGGGCAGATGCTCCAGCAGAAGGGCAGAGGGAAGGAACCTATGTTGGCTCAGGAGGCCCAGGCCCAGCAGGCATGAGGAGGGGACCCCAGAGGGCTGCTATGGACATTTTGTCACCTGTCCCCTTACACCCCTTCATTCAGGAACAGCTCCCACTTGCCATGAGAAAGCCTTTCTTGCTCTCAGCTCATGTGGTTTGTTGGGTTTGTGGTGGGACCCCCAGAAGGACCTGGGCTGCTCACGTCACGATGCTTCCTTTGGGTGGACCTGGGACCAATTCACTAGTCACCAGAATGAGTCCAAGGGCTCTGGTCACACAAGGGAAGAGCAAGTTACCACTGGGCCCACGGCATGAGTGTGCCTGAGCTGGCAGGGGCAGGAGGATGAAGGCTAGGCAAGGAGAGTGAGAACGGGGCTGGGGCCCAGCTGAGCCCTGGCACTGAGCTCGGCCGAGGCTCCTTGACCATACTTGAATGTGACCTGAGCAAGGGCTCAGGTGTGCCATCAGTTTGAGCTGGGTTTGTTGTCACTTACAAGAGGAACAGATGTGCCTACTGCAAGGGCCTGGGCCCCACAGTCACCAGCCTTGGACCAGCTCAGCTGACAGCCCTCCAGTTCAACTCAGACTGGGGTGGTCCTTGCTGGGCCCCAGTCATCAGCCCCAGCACAGGGTCCCTGTCCTGCACACCGCTCTCCTGCCTCATCCACTGTAACAGGGTAGTATCTCTAAACCTCAGCGGCATCCTCCGTGGAGGGGAGAGCGTGGCCTGGTGTGCTGCCAGGGCAGACTCAGTCCTTGCCCCTGCCCCCACCCCAAGGCCTGCATATCACATGGCAGAGGCAGCCCCGAGAAGGTTGGGAAGCACACAGCTGGCTGGATGAGTGTCTGGGGAAGGGGGTTCCATTCCCTGGGTTTGGAATTAAGCTGGACTGTTACTGGCCACTGAAGAACCAGTATTGGTTAGTCCCTGGCTGTGACTTCAATGAACAAGGCCAGTTCCCTCCTGACTTCAGCCAGAGGCCAGCCTCCGCCCTCACACTTTCCTAGGGCCTCTTGGGCTATGGAGTCTTCTTAGATAGCACTTCACCCTGGTTTCCTCTGCCCAGATGAGGGAAAGGGGGTTCAGAGAGGTGGAGCGACTCACCCAAGGCCACACAGTGAGCATGTGTGATAGGACTGAGGCCTCCAAACTCCAGGACTGTGCCCCACCTTGCAGGACCGATGACCACTCCCACATAAGTGGGAGCAACTTCCCCTACCAGGTGCCCCTGCCTTGGGTCACCTGCCCTCACCTCAGGGTGCAGGCAGCAGGCTGGCCAGGCTGGTAGGGCCCAAGCTGCACACGGCACACCAGGGCGCCAAGCACCTCGCAGTCCTCCACATCACACGGATATCGAGCGGTCAGCACGTTGCCCTTGGCCTCCTCATACAGCAGCCGCAGGACCTCCGCATCGTGGATCTGTGGGCCAGTGTGGCAGAGGACTGCTCAGCCAGCTGGGGCAAGGCATGAAGGGAGAAGGGGAGCTGGCACGGCCTGGTCTGGGTACTCTGCCAGGGCTCACGCCTCACCTGGAGCTCCCGCCGCTTTGGGAAGAACACGTTCCTTCGGAATTGCAGGGAAGGCTCATCTGGGGAGGGAAGCAGTGTCACTGGCCAGCCACCCTGCTCCGCCCAGCACTGCCTTTCCCTGTGGCTGGCTCAGGCCCAGCTCCCAAACTCACCCACCTTGACTACGAAACCCTCATGCCAAGGGCCCTGAGAGAGCTACACAGTTCACCGCCTCGCCCGATAAGCGTCCCAGCTGCCCTTATTCAGCCTCCCCTAGGCACCTGATCTCCCATCAGGAGTGGCTGCCCAAACCTGGGGGAGATGCAGGGCCTGCCTTCAGCTAGGGCAACTCCACCTGCCCAAAGCAGCACTGACCCATGGCCACATCGTCGTCTGGGGCGTCAGTGAAGCGCAGTAGCAGCTCGGGCCACTGGCGGCCCACCTTGTAGGGCTGGTGCTTGGGCTTCAGCTGCACCTCTGCAAGATGAGAGGAGAGGCATCCATGCAGCCTCAGGAGCAGGCTGATGGTGCCCACCCACCCCCGTCATAACTGCCCACTCACGGCAACAACAAGAACAGTCACATCTATCAGTAACTGAGTAGGTACAGAGTGTCCAGAACCAATTCAAGTGGTTCTTATGCATTTACCCTAATAACTCTATCGTCCATTTCATCCTCAGAGAAAACAGGGCTCAGAGAGGTTAAGCAACTTGTCCAGAATCACAAAGAGTACTGGGCTTCAGAGACAGCTGACCCCTGCTCACTCCAGCCCCAGGCAGGCTGAGGTGGATGGAAGGGGCTGGGGGGGGCTATGCAGAGAGACCCAGAACTACCAGGAAGCAGACTCTGAGGCTGGAGATGAGGGCCCAAAGTTCAGAGAAGCTGCCTTCCCCTGCCCTTGGCAGGGCCTGGGCCTCCCCACTGCCAGGCTCCACCTTCGCCTCCATGGCACACAGGGCGATGCCGCCCAGCTCCCGCCTGTGTCTCACCTCGCTACCTCCCTCGCCCCCTCCACTCTGCTCCTGCTACACAGGCCTTAAATCACTTGAACACTCCTAGCCTGATTGTCTTGGGGACAATCTGTACTTGCTGCTCTTCTTGCCTTGGATTCCTGTCTCCCAGATCTGTACATGACTGGACAACTCAGATCTTAGTTCAAGGTCATCTGCCCTGGACTCCTAACTCAGGCAGCATCTCCTCAAAACCTTCTATCTGTGCCCTCATCTGCCTGCCTTTCCAGCACTTTCCACCACCTGACAAGCTCTCACTGCCTCAGCCTGCTTTAGACTGAGTGACACGTGGATAGGAGTAGATCCTGTGCACACAGGGTCCCAACATGGACTGGCACAATGATTGAACACTCACTCACAGCGCCTCAACCTCTGTGCTATCAGCCCAAGATTCAGCCCCTCCGACCAGGGAACAAGCATCTTCAGCTCACAGACCAGAGTGCCACCTGGGGTGCTGCCCTTTGAGAGGTGTGAGGGGTTCCAAGCTCACTCAGAGGTGAACTGAAGTGTCTGCTGAGGATGCAGGAGGGGGAGTAGCAAAACACCTGTCACTCACCTGCCCTCTATCATCTGCCCCACATGGCCTTCTTCTCCCCCTCCCCCTCCCTGTAGCCTAGTGCCAAGAGTCCTCATTTCCATACTTTGGACCTTTTGAAACTTCCACCTGGACCCAGATCTCTCCTTTTTTCTTTCTTTCAGGTACTAGGGATTAAACCCAAGGGTACTCTACCACTGAGCTACATCCCCAGGTTTTTGCTTCTTAAAATTTTTAAAAAATATTTCTTAGTTGTAGATGGACACAATTTATTTGTCTTTATGCAGTGCTGAGGATCGAACCCAGTGGCTCACACATGCCTCACACATTGCTTAGCGCATGCTAGGCAAGCGCTCTACCACTGACCCACAACCCTAGCCCAACTTTCTTAAAATTTTGAGACGGAGTCTTGCTAAGTTGCCCAGGCTGGCCTCAAACTGGCAATCCTCTTGCCTTAGACTCCCCAGTAGCTGGGATTACAGGTCATGCCACCACACCCAGCTCCAACCCTGATCCTGATCTCAAACAGGAGCCACAGCCTCTAAATTGGCCTCCGTCTCCAGGTTCTTCCATCTAACCCTCCATCCAGCTTCTCTAGTCCTTTCTTACCCCATCATTTCGGATCCAGATTCCCAGAGGCTCCACAGTCCTCATTTCCTGCTTAGATCCTTAGTTCCACCCATATGTCACCCCCCACAAACACTCCAAGCAAGAGAATATGCCATTTGCCTCAACAGCTGCGTTTTTCTCCCCTCCTGGAAGTGCTCCCTTGCCACCTTCCTGCCTGATCAGTCCCTCCTCCTGCTCTATCTGGAGATTCATAGGATGTCAGGGCTACGAGGGCATCAAGATCATTTTCAGAGGGATGGGGACTGCCAAAGCCAAAAGGAGTTAGTCAGGAGTAGAGTTCTGTTCTTCAAACTTCTCTACACTTTCAACTTGAAAGTACCAACTTCGAGTTCACTGCGGGTACGGACTCCATCAGTCTGGTTCCCTGCTATACCCCCAGCATGCAGAACACTCCCCAGGCCGGAGTGCTTTGTGCCCTCTTATGGAATAAACAAGGTAACCCACTAGCTGGGGTCTACTGGTCACACTGCGCGGAAGGGGAGACCTGGGGACAGGGACATCCTCCTGTCTTCACTACAGGTCCTGGAAGCTCAAAGGATCCCATTATCAGAAAAGGACTATGCTAACCCCATGGTTTCAGACTTCCAGATGGGCTACTTGCCTGGAGGCTGTCACCTAAATAAGACTGACAGTCCCTGGAGCCCTGCCCTCATGCAACAACAGTGGCATCTAGGAGGCCAAATTCTACCAAAATGTGCAAGGGGGCTCCTGCAGACGGTACCCCATCCCTGCCTTGCAGGAACTCTAGCCCTGGGGTCTCTGCTACTGTTTCACCAGTGTGCTGTGGGGGAGCTCAGAGGTTCTGGGGCCTGAGGCAAAGCTGAAGTGTAGCATTCACCCTCCAAAACCAGCCTGGGAACAAGGTGGGTGTTGACTCTGCAGTGGCCTCAGCCATCCTCCCCCTGGATGGACCAGGCCACACAGGCAGCCCATTCAGTTCTTGCCACTGGGGAAAGGAATGTGATGAGGGAGGGGGTGAAGGAAGTGGAGAGGGGAGCAACCTGCCTGGCAGCAGCACTGGGAGCCTCCCAAGGCAGGCCCGGGATACCCACTCAGGCTCACCACCCCCAGCTTTCCAAAGATACAGCCAAGGGGCCCCGGTCCTGACCAGAAGCTCTGAGGGTGAAGGGGGGTAGCTGGGCTGGGTGTGGAATGGCCAGACACGGGTCAGCAGGAAGAGGGTAGGCGGCAGCCCTAGAGCAGCAGCTGCGCAGGAAGCTGGCGGGGGGCTGGGGGTGGGGGTGGGAGTGCTGGGAGCTCCCTTTCTTCTACTTAACTCACTGGGATGCTCCCTCTGGGGGACAGGCACAAACCCCAGTGGCCTCAGGAGAGGCGGTAGCCTGGGGCTGGACTCAGGCTATCCTGCTCACCTTCTCAGTGGGACTAGTCACCTCCCTACCCTGTTCCTCTACAACAAAGAAAATGTTCAAGCTCAGGAAACATGCCTGGTCCTGGCATCAATTTACTTTCCCAGATGATGACACGGGGCATTCTGTCCTGTGGCCTTCTTCCTGTCCAAGGTAGCAGGTCCAGGGACCCTATTCACCCAGGGACTCCTGGGTAAGGGTCTGGAGGGCCAATGCCCCCACTTCCACCCCACCCTGGGGTCCCAATATGAAAGGGCAGGATGTGTATAGACATTGGGTCAGAAACCAGGCAGGGCTGAGACCCCTGTGCAGAGAAATCATGTACTTCCTCTTCCTGTCCTTTCCACCCTCGACAAAGGCCACACCATCACTGCAGCTGCTTCCTGGGTTACACCTCACTTTCCTCCCTAACCCCAAGGAACAGAACACAGTCCAGGACCAGCACCTCCCTTCTGTTTTGGGAGACCTCAAATTCCTCACTGCAGAACAGGTCTAGGCCACAGGATGTGAAACTGTGCTCTCAGAGTGAGGCCTAGCTGTGGCACAAAAGGTGTGCTCAGTTAACAGGAAGCCCTTCCCTCCCTCCCCCAGAGTCCTGGTTCAGGCTTTTCCTCTGCCACCAGCCAAATAAAAGTGGGGATAAAGGAGTCAGGAGTTTCCCGAGGGCTCTGGATCCTCAAAGGGGTAGCTAGCTCCAGGACACACTCCTGATGTGTAGTAAGTAGCCAGAGGTTCCCGAAAGAGCACTAGTCAGTGCCCTTCCAACCCTCCTGCCCAGGGCTGCTCACCATCAAGCCTTACCCAGCAGCGGGGAGACAAGCCAGAGTGCAAAGGCATCTAGGGCAATGTCTGGGAGCTGCAGGACTTCGCGGACTGCCCGGTGCAGCTCGTGGGCACTGAGTGAGGGCAGGTTCTCCACAGCCAGGGGCACCACTGTGTCATCGGCCAGGTACACCAGTACATCAGCAGCTGTGACAGAAGGCAGGCAGGGTCAGCTAAGGCCCACAGCCTGGCTGACCAGGCACCCTTCACAATCCTACACCCCTTGGGGGTGACCCAAGCTACACTCCTGAAACAGAGCCTCAACAATCTTTCCAAAAGACCCTGTTAGGAGTGCTGCCTATCAGGACCTCCATGAGACCCTCAAACCACCCAGAAACCCAGCATTGTGGCCTTGATACCAGCCTTACCTCACCTTAACTTAGAGCTGGCCATGATAAACCCCTGCCTCCAGCTCTCTGGCAACCCCAAGCACTGCTGCATTTCTGCCCTGAAGAACATTCCGCAGGTGAGGAACTATGCACATAAGCTGAACCCATCCTGAGGTCACAGCAGTTAGCCTATGAGGCTGGGAGTGAGGAGGGATGGTGACCCACAGTTTCCCTTAGCCTGGACTAAAGAGAGCGTGAGTCTTGCCTAGGAAGGGAATGAGGATTCCTAAGGCCACCCCAAGACAAAGAAATTTCTATGTCTCTGCTTCCTCAGGACTCTTCAAGCCTCAGGGATCAGTACTGTGGCCTTTCAAGAAAGCCTTAAGCAGGCTGGGAAGCCAGGTGTGGTGGTGGTGCACACCTGTAATCCCAGGGACTCAGGAGATTAAGGCAAGAAGATCTCAAGTTTAAGGCTAGCCTTACCCACTTAGTGAGACCCTGTCTCAAAAACTAAAAAAGGGCTGAGGATGTGGCTCGGTGGTAGAGTGCCTCTGGGTTCAGCCCTCAGTGCTGCAAAAGGGGAGGAAAAAAAAAAAAGCAGTCTAGGAAAGGACAACCCAAAGAGCTGAGCATTCCCTTGTTACAAGCTATGGGATTTCCATCGGGAGCATAAAGCCAAAGAGAGACCCTTGGCAGGGTAGCAAGATTCAAATTCTCATCCCTGGAACCACAGGCAGCAAAGGAACACTGAGCTTGGAGGCCCACACCCCAGGGTTCCAGTGCTTGTCAGCTCTCTAGGGCTAACTGGCTGACTTTGGCTAGTCAGTTTGAGTGTTGGCTGACCCATCTGCAAAAGCAAAGATAATATCCCTCCCTCAAAGACTAGCTGTGAACCAAATGAAGAAAGCCAGTGAAAAGGAAGGGCATACTTTATTTATTTATTTTTTTTAAAGAGAGAGGGAGAGGGCTGGGGATGTGGTTCAAGCCGTAGCGCGCTCGCCTTGGCATGCCTGCGGCCGGGGTTCGATCCTCAGCACCACATACAAAGATGTTGTGTCCGCCAAAAACTAAAAAATAAATATTAAAATTCTCTCTCTCTCTCTCTCTCTCTCTCTCCCTCTATCTTTAAAAAAAAAAGGAGAGAGAGAGAGAGAGAGAGAGAGAGAGAGAGAGAGAATTTTAATTTTTTTTTTTAGTTTTTGGCGGACACAACATCTTTGTTTGTATGTGGTGCTGAGGATCGAACCCGGGCCGCACGCATGCCAGGCGAGCACGCTACCACTTGAGCCACATCCCCGGCCCTGGAAGGGCATACTTTAGAGTCAACTGTGAAGGTACTTTTTGGATTCCCAGTCTCTTTTGTCTCTATAGCTACTTTGGGGGATCAAAAAATCATCTCCTGGCACCTCCAACTTATAGGGAGGGGAAAAAGTTCAGCTCCAACTCACAGGGAGGGAAAACAGAGGCAATGAAGAGAAGCTCATGATCATGATCACCTAGAGGTTTCCAAAAGCCTGTGATTTAACCTCTCTAGGGCCTAATTTTCTCCCTATAAAAGGAAGATAATGACCCCTGCCTTTGGAAGGCTGTTTGTGAGAAAGAAAAGGAACAAAGAAAGTGAAGGTGTCACTTTTCATTCATGTGTTCCCACTCGAATTTCACAACCAGGTGAGACTTGCCTGTTCTATAAATGAGGAGAGCAGGAATTCAAGGACAGTACCAACTGGATCACTAAGCTAGTCACAAAGCCCAGGTGCTCTGCCTCTGGCTTGTTTAAGTTTGCCACATCTCATAAACACCTGATATCTTAAAACATAAGATTAGTAAAAAGACAAGGCAGAGTCACATCTCCTGGAGGGTGCAGAGAGAGGAGCAGAGCAAGGACCCACCTCGGGCTCCCACTGAAGACACGCTGCTCCGGTGGGACCTCTCAGCTGGGCCAGGCTGACCAGCATTGCCTTCTGGCCCGTCCATCTGCAAAGGGAAAGTGAAACAGCAGTTACTGGGGGTCCAGAGGTGGGGAATGAGGGTCTCCTGTAGCTCTTCACGAGTAAGAGAAGGGGTCTCAGCCTGGGTCTACAAGGCTGAACAACCTGCCTGGCAGAAACCAACTGTGCAGGCTGGAGGTGGAGCGTGCCCTTCGGCTGACTGGAGACCGGGACTGGTGAAAGGCGTCAAGGCAGTGACAGGGGCGAAGGGTCGAAATTCGCTAGCCAGAATGTCCAGGCAGAGCACCGCGAGCCCCAAGCCGGGGCGGGGGCCCAGCCAGGGAGTGGCCGCGCTCTCACCTCGCAGGGTCGCAGAGCCCGCAGCCTCAGGCCAGGATTCAGCACTGACTCCGGCTCCCAGCTCTGGCTCCAGGGCCCCCTAAGCCTACCACCGCTCGGTATCCGGGCTGCTGCAGGCGTTCCCGCCCCTGGGGCTGCGCCTCCGAAGCGGCGGTAGGAGGAAGCGCCGCAGTCAGACTCCGCCTCCCCTGCCGCGGGAGCCAATCGAAGCCTGAGGCCGCCGCGCAAGCTCTCTGCCGGCGCCAGAGGGACCACGCCCCCACGGGCCGCGCATGCCCAGATTCTCCAGGGGTCCCGCCACGCCCCTGGGTGGGTCACGCCCCTGGCGTGGCCGCGACTTGAACCGGCAGGGTCACCAACCCGAGTGACACAGGTCCAGTTTCTCTACCCGCAGTCTCAGACCATTGATCTGCTGTAGGGTGTGTTAAAGATTCAAGAAAGGGAGGGGGCGCGAGTGTAGGCGTTCACTCCATTCGCCTGTGACTTTGGGGTCGCACTCCCTCCTGAGAGATGAAGATGCTTGGGTGGACTGGTCAGCCAGCTGAGCGCTGGGCAGAGGTGTCGCAGGCAGCGGCCTATACCGCAGAGCCCTCTGGCCGTAAAGGGTGGTGGTCATGAGACAGTCAAGTCCCTTCCCCTCTGGGCCTCTGTTTGCTCATCTGTAAAACGACTTTGGACTCCATTCTCATTCTCAATTTATGTGTGTATGTCAAAAACTGAGGTCAGGCACAGTTTTTCCAGGGCACAGTCACATGAGCCTTGGCTATCTGAGACACACAGCCTCTGAGACTTTGAGATATTCCCAGACATTGGAGCTCTGAAGAGGCAGGTGTGAAACCACCTATCTGCCAACTCACGTCACCAACATTTCCTGGCAACATGGGTATGTGTGTATGAGATGCAGAACACAGGGAGAAAAACAAGTCCATGGGCATCTGCCCAAGTCAGAGGAACTTGTTCTGAGACAACAATGGGCTTGGGGATCAGCCAAAAGGGACTGTGGGTGTTCTGAGTGAGCTACGTCAATTCATAGACCAAACACATTTATGTCTTTCCATTATGTCAAAATTTATTAAATAGTAATAAATTCACAAGCTACACCACTTTCATTGGTTGCAATTCACAGAGTATTTTCAAGTCACCTGATAGTCATAATCTGAGCAATCACCAGTTCTTTTATTCCTATCTTAATAACTAGTATTATACTAGTAATATAAAGAATAATTATAGTCAGGTATAGTGACACATGCCTGTAATCCCAGCTACTTGGAAGTCTGAGGCAGGAGGATCACAAGTTAAAGGACAGGCTGGGCAACTAAGCAAGGCTGACAGCAATTTAGCAAGACCCTGTCTCAAAATAAAAGTAAAAAGGGCTGGGAATGTTGCTCAGTGGTAGAGCACCCCTGAGTTCAATCATCAATGCTGGAAAAAATTGAAAAATAAATAAACTATAGATGATGACAGTGTTGCCATAAGAGCTACAAAATACCGTAAGTAGGAAGAGGAAGGTCTTCAGTTCCTGCTCAAATACTGTGTGCTGCACACTGTATTTCTTCATGTCCTCATGGATCCTGGGAGTGGAAATATGAGCATTAGCAGCTACTATTTATGTGCCACTTTTCTAAGTGTTTAAAACCTTGTCGCATACTGGGTGAGTATTATATCTCCATTTTATGAATGAGAAAACAGGACTGAAAAGATTAAACAAGGAGACCGACTTCTGGCAGTGCGTGTGGTGGCAGCAGTGGGGAGATTGGAACCTGGCTATAACCAAGCAGGGCCATTGAAGAATCCAGAAGGCTGAGTGACAGGCTGGCTGACAGGGTGAGGAAGGCAAGCAGCTATGTGAGACCATTAGGTTATAGGAAAGCCCTGGGTACATCAGGTAGTGGTGGTTCTTTTTTTTTTTTTTTTTAAAGAGTGAGAGGGGGGTGGGGAGAGAGAGAGAGAGAGAGAGAGAGAGAGAGAGAATTTTAATTTTTATTTTTTCTTAGTTCTCGGCGGACACAACATCTTTGTTGGTATGTGGTGCTGAGGATCGAACCCGGGCCGCACGCATGCCAGGCGAGGGCGCTACCGCTTGAGCCACATCCCCAGCCCAGTGGTGGTTCTTGAACCCCAGGGTGAGGGGCATGGCCAGTGAGGAAGGTGTCAGGCATCAAGGATATTGTGGAGGTTGTGAGTTAGAAAGTGACAAGATGAGAGTCCTGCTCTTCTGTGAAGAGGATGAACCTGGTGAAATTTGCAGGAAGACTGAGAAAGCAACAGCCGGGGTGGATTTCCCTCTGTGAGGCTCCCAGAAGTGGAGAGAAGAAATGGCTCTCATGAATTGGGGTGGGATGGTGGAAATGAAAGAGAATGGGCCCATTCTGAAGTCGGGGAAAAAGAGTCCATGGCCCTTGAGGGCTCAGAGGCTTGGACATAGCAATCAGCTGGGCTGATGCCCTACTCTGGCAAGTGTTAAAGGACCCTAAAGCCCACAGAATGGGTGCCGATGTCACTTGGGAGAACAGGTGGCCGAAGAAGGGCAGCCCCACCCACCCATCCTGAGAGGCCAGTCCTGGAGCCCAGACAGCTCCAGGAGAGGAGGTTGGAGATGAGGCCCGGCCTCCTGGGACTTGCCCACCCTCAGAAAAAGGAGAGAGAAAGGCGAGCCAGACCGGTCCTTGGGCATCCAGTAGGAAACCAAGGGGGCCTGGAGTGGAGATTGGCGTATTTTTGGGGTCCTTTGGCAGTGGGAGAGAGATCTGGAGCCCCAACTCTGGCCACTGATGCTTTTTCTGGACTTTTTCATTGATACATTCATTTACTGAGCTAGGATTTATTGAGTTCCTATGCTGTGCCAGGCACTGTTCTAAGCCTTTGAGATACAATAGACAAAACAGCCGGAGAGCTTGTCTGCCCAGACATTACAAGTCGGTGACAGGCGCAATTCCAGAAAGAAGAGGAAGAGTGGGAGGGCGGGGCACCAGCCCCTGGGTGGGTGGGCAGATCTATGTTACTGAAGATGACGTTTGTGTGGTGGCAGCCTGGAGGAAGTCAGGGAGAGGGTGTCCAGGAAGAGGGAATGGCCCGTGCAAAGACCTGGAGGCAGGGGCTTGTTTGAAAGAAGAGTAGGGAGTCCAGGGTGGCCGGAGGTGAGGTCAGAGGAGAATGAGTGGGCCCTGAGGGCTCAGAGAACCCAGAAAGGATTTGACCTCTCTCTCTCTCAACTTATAAAGAAATTTATTTCTCCCAGTTTGGAGACTGGCAAGTCCCATATCTAGGCGTGGGCATCTGGCTACGACCTTCATGTTCCATCTTCTTGTGGAGGAGGCAAGAGGGTGAGGGAGGGTGAGAGAAACAGCAAGGTTCTGGTTTTGACCCAGAGCAGCACTGTACCATTGCACAGACACACAATCCTTTACCTAGTCAGAACCGACAGCTTTCCCTGGGGCACAGGAGGCTGAGGGAGGCAGCATCTCTGACTGAGAGTAGACAGGCTTAAGGGCATGGTGAGCCTCTTCTAGGGCTGGTTCTTCTCTTTTCCTGGGTGCTTCCCAGCATGTCGGGTTTGGGTGGCTGCTACAGGCCATTGTGAGCTGGGCCTGCCACCTAGTGTCCACACTCTGCCTCCACCAGGCCTCACTGCCAGTCTGGGGTGGGCAAGGCCTGTGCTTCGGTGGGCATGAGTAGGAGTTTGGCATGGACAGGCGGGACGGGCCTTGTCTCTTGCTAACTGAGGCAGCCCTGGAGGGGCCTGGCCGGGCTAGAACCCAGTTGCCATCTCAGGCCACTCAGTAAGGCGTCATTGACCAGAAAGGACGTTCCGCAGGCCTGTGGGCCCATCTTCCTGCTCCGGAAGATTCCCTGCTCGGCACACACCTCCTCCAGTCTCAGGGTCACTGAAGTTGGCTCACGCCCCACTCCTGGTTGCTTGAGGTCTGGGCACTGGGCCACTTCTCACCCTCCAGCCAGAGTTAAACATTAGTGGGAGGCTGTCTGCCCGTCTCGGGGGAGGGCAGGGGAATCACACTCACCAGTCTCCCGTGTGGAGCACCAGTTCCTGCCCGAGCTCAGACAATGCCTGTGGAGGAGTTCATGGCTGGCTGGATCTCTGGTAAGACATTTTTCTTCCTTCTATCACATCTAAGGGTAGGTCACTTCCTAGGGATGGTGGGTGGGTCACTTCCTAGGGATGTAGGTGACATATGAAGAACCGAGGCTAAAGTTCTGATCCCCCTGGAGGCCCAAAAGCCAGCTGTCCCCAGAGCCTCCTGGGAGTCACGGGGAAGGAGGAGAGGAGAAGAAGGTACAGGCCAGAGGTACAAGCCCTGCATCCCAAGGCTTCTCCGCCTGACACCCACTACAGCAGAGAGCCGAGGACCACCCTGTACCACAGGTCCCCCCCTAGGGCCAGGTCCATCTTGCAGGGCCCAAAAGGAAGTTCACCTTTGACCTTACCCTACTGTCCTGAGTTCCCCTTTGGGCCTCTGCCCTACCTGGCAATGGGTTGCACCCCTGGGCTCTGAGGCCTGACATGGCAGTTTGTGTACCCAAACCCAGATTCTAGATGACATTCCTCTTGAGAGAAAGGGAAGGACATTCTGAACCCACCTCCTGGGGAGGCAGCCTCAAGCTCCAGAGCAAGCCTGAGCTGTGGAGGATGAGGCTGGGAAGTGGGAGGTGGGGTCTTCTCCCCAGGTGCCAGCCAGATTCCTGGAGGGACCCTCCAGCTCTGCACTGCAGCCCGAGTAGCGAGTGCCAGGGAGGCAGGGTCTCTGGAGCAAGGCCACAACACTGTGAGATGGAGGAAGGTGCCGGGTGGAGATTCCTTCCAGACCCTGTGTTCTATAGTCAGTGTGAACAGCGTCTGCAGTGGGCCCTTCCCTTCTGCATGTGTCTCCTCAGGTGGGGCCCAGGGTCTCAGTCCTTCAACCTAGTACCTTCCTGGCCTAGCACATAGCATGGCAGGGTCGGGCAGCGCCAGCTGGAGTCTCCTTGAAGTCTGGAGGGCAGGTGGACAGTCTGAGAAGGCCTAGCTAGCCTCCTTCCTCTTGCCTGAATCCCTCTTTCCTCTCACACAGACTTGCTTCTTGGGCCTGGCATGAGCCCTCACTCATAGCACCTTCTTGTCACCACAGGAGCTCTGGGCCTGGTCCTGGGACATCCCTTTGACACTGTGAAGGTGAGTCAGGAGAGGCACCAGAGGACTGGACTGTCTCACTTGAACAGAACATCATGTGGCCCAGATCAGGCCTGGCTGAGAGGGGCTCACGCTGCCTCGCCTACCCACTGGCTTCCTGCTCCAAGGGGCAGAGGGCAGAGCTGGCTGCCTGGCATGGATGCAGCCCTGACTGGCTCACCTGCCCCACCTGCCCTGTCCTCCCTATGCAGGTGCGACTTCAGACCCAGACCAGCTACCGGGGCATCATGGACTGTATGGTCAAGATTTACCGCCATGAGTCGGTGGGTGAATCAGCTCTTTGGGGTGGGAGGCTCTGGGGCAGGTGGCACAGGTTTCCTTTTCCTCCCAGCAGGGCTCTGCCCTCTGAAACAAAAGACCACGTTTGGGCTAGTTGGGAGCACTGGGTGGTAGCTTAGCCCCTTCAGGATAGAGCCAGGCCTTCCCAACCTCACCACCCCACCTCCCTGGGATAGGGCTTAGTAGTGGGGAGTGGGAGGGAGGGAGGAGACCTTGCTGGGCTGGTAAGGGGAGAGGGTAGGCCCGCCGTGCCTGCTTCAGTGCCACCATGTTGCCCCGCAGCTCCTGGGCTTCTTCAAGGGAATGAGCTTGCCCCTCGCCAGCGTAGCTGTGGTCAACTCTGTCCTGTTCGGGGTCTACAGCAACACCCTGCTGGCACTCACAGCCACCTCCCGCCAGGAGCGGCGGGCCCAGCCCCCCAGCTACACACATGTCTTCATAGCAGGCTGCACCGGTGGTGTCCTGCAGGTGAGTGGGTGGCACGTGGGCATACACACAGGTGGTACCGTGCTGACCAGAGGGGTCTGTCTCCTCCCTAACCCTCTGGTGACTCAGAGCTACAGATGGGCAGGCCTTGCTGAAGGCCATGTGGTGCTGCTGCTCCTGGTGGCCTAACCAGGCTGCCCACCTGAGGGTGGAGAACAGAGCGGGCAAAAGGCAGAAAGAGTTGTTTGGCAGTGCCAAGAGGAGGCCATAGAGGAGAATCTGGAGCCTGCTCTCGAGCTGACAGGACTTGTCCACCTCCAGAGGGGTCTGCCTACCTCAGCTCTGTGGGAAGACTACTCCCCGTGGTGACCTTTGACCCTGAACAACAATTAGTCCCCACAGAGCTCAGAGCCCAGCCCAGCCTGGCTGAGGCCCTTGCCCTCAGCAACTGGTGGCCACTATCTGGGAGCCCCACCTGAGGCTCCAGGCCACAGATCTTACTGGGAGAGGCCCAGGATATTAATCATTAAGTCGCTGCAGTCATTTGGTTTTGTTCTCAGCACTGAAGTTCATGGGCTTTTGAGGGGTGTGGTGGAGGCAAGAGGGAATCTGAACAGAAAGAGGCAGAGGGACTGGTTCTGTCCCACACCCCAGCTGGTCACCTGCCTTGATGCCCTTGACACATTTCATGGAGCAGAGAGCAAGACCCGAGGACAAAGTCAGGCTGCATATTAAGTTAATTAATGATTAACGAGACCCCCAGAAGTCTTGACGATTCTGTCCCTTCTTGTGTGGCAGCCATGACTACCTATCTCTAAGCCCCAAGCTCTATACTCTGCAAAAACAATAAAGAGAACCCAGACGCTCAGCAAAGTGGCCTGACTTAGGCCCAGCCAGGCCCCACTCCCCAGGTCTCTAGAAAGCAAAATAGAGGACAGTCAGGGCCATGGATAGAGACTGGGTCCATGGGCTGACTGGAGCCTGGGATTCATGTCAAGCCTGTGGCTTTGGCATAACAGGTCTTGAAGCAGAATTGTGTCTTAGTGAGCAGGTGGGAGGAAGAGGGAGACACCAACAGCCTCTGACGCGCACGGACGTTGTTCTTGACCTGGCAGAGGCTGATGGCTCACCGGGGAGAGAACACCTGGTGCTCTGTGGCCCCCACCACACAGCACTTTCCTCACCCCTCAGGAGACCAGGCTCAGGAAACCACCCTGGCCAAGGGCTCAGCTCAGCCAACAGGCTCTGGAGGGCAGCATTAGGGCCTGTCTCACAAAGGGGGTTCCCAGCCCACAACCCTGCCTGCTGAGACAAAAGTAAAAGTGTGGCTTGCTGTTTATCCAAACCTACCTCCAGGGCTGATCTCTTGCCCCCTCCACCACCAGCCATGTCTAAAGCTGAGGAGTTGGGCTCAGGTGGCTCCTCCCAAGACACATATGAGCCTGAGCCTGGAACCACAGTGCACGCCTTCAATCCCATAGGCTCAGGAGCTGAGGCAGGAGGATCACGAGTTCAAAGCCAACCTCAGCAAAAGCGAGGCACTAAGCAACTCAGTGAGACCCTGTCTCTAAATAAAATACAAAATAGGGCTGGGGATGTGGCTCAGTGGTTGAGTGCCCCTGAGTTCAATCCCTGGTCACCCCCCCCAAAAAAAAAAACCAAAACAAAAAAACCCCACACATGTCCCCAGCAACATGCCACCCTCAGCCTGGACCCAGCTCTCACCTGAACTTCAGCAGCTTATCTGAACAATGCGGTTGTGTCCCTGACCCAACCCTACCCCTCCCCCTCCTTTCTGTATCCCCTCAGTGCCCACCCTCACCAGGGGCCCTGTCCCATTTCTACCCCAAATCTTTCTTGTCTACCTAAGACAATGACAAGAATTCTATGACCTGCTGAATCCCACCCATCACAGGGCTTGGTGAGAGACAGGAAGAGCTGCCCAGTGGTGGCCTCAGGCCTCTGAGAGGTGACACACAGAGGAAGGGGGAGAAGCTGTGAAGCTGGGCCCTGTAATTAGAACAATGACACTGAGGTGACCTCCTTCACCCTGGGGAGGGCCTGTTCTTTGGTGTTTCATGGTCACAGACTGAACCCTTTATTCAGCCCAGTTCCTGCAAATGCCTGCACATCCCTGGATCTTGGGAGGCCAGACACTCACTCCCACTCCTGGGAAAACAATCCGGGCTTGTCCTCTCGGGCCTGGTGCCTGCCAGGCAAGCTTTGTGCTGTGCATGAGGAGGGGACCAAGCCTGATACCCAGGGAGGTGGCCTGTCCTGCTGCATCAGAATGCCCTGGCCCATGCCCAGCCATGTGTGGGAGAGGGCCCAGTGTGGTCCCCACAAGCTGATGCAGCCCCTCTGCCCATCCTTCCTCTTGTTGTCTTAAGGGACAGTTACCAGCCCAAGCCCTGATTGTTTCCTTCCCAACAGTCCTACTGCCTGGCCCCATTTGACCTCATCAAAGTCCGACTACAAAACCAGACGGAGTCAAGGGTGCAGCCAGGGAGCCCTCGACCTCGGTACCAGGGGCCCGTGCACTGCGCAGCCACCATCTTCCGGGAAGAAGGTCCACGGGGACTGTTCCGAGGATCCTGGGCCCTAATGCTGAGGGAAACCCCCTCGTTGGGAATCTACTTCGTCACTTATGAAAGGCTCTGTCGTCAGTACACTCCAGATGGCCAGACCCCTAGTAAGTGAAGTGGAGAGAGGGTGGGGGGCTGGGGAGGGAGGGGGTGCTCTTTTTCCCACCTGACCCCACCCTGGGCTTCCTCTACCCCAGGCTCAGCCACAGTGCTGGTGGCCGGGGGCTTTGCAGGCATTGCCTCCTGGGTGACAGCCACGCCCTTCGACGTGATCAAGTCCCGGATGCAGATGGATGGCCTGGGACGCAGAGCCTACCAGGGGTTGCTGGACTGCGTGGTGAGCAGCTTCCGGCAGGAGGGACTGGGGGTCTTCTTCCGGGGGCTTACCATCAACAGTGCCCGCGCCTTTCCGGTCAACGCTGTCACCTTCCTCAGCTATGAGTATTTCCTGCACTCATGGGGATGAGCCTGGCGGGCACTGCCAGCAGCTCCCCCACAGGACCCTGAGGGCAAGACGGGAAGCCAAGCTGAGAGCACCCAGCTTGAACTCAAATGCAAGGGGCTTGGCCTCTCCGAGGCCCGGCACCTCCAACCACCCAGACCAGGCTGCAGGACACCTGAGCAGAAAGCCATGACCCTGGCTTCTACCCAGCACGGCTCACCTGGACCCACCAGGAAGCACGAGTGGTGCTGGTGACAGCCCAGCCCCACTTCTGCCAGGTCCCCATTTTTTTTCTTTTTTTTGGTATGAGGTATTAAACCCAAGGGCATTTAATACCTCAGCCACATCCCAGCCCTTTTTATT